>NC_142584.1:56333795-56636825 GCF_965207765.1 Zootoca vivipara
GCCAGGCATGAGTTGAAGCCTGCTAGTCTTCCAGGAAAGGTGTAACCTCCACGGGGTCACACAAGCTCCAGGAAAAAAAATGGAATTTGGGGAGGGTGGGCGGAGGGCGGAATGAAACAGTCTTTTTAAAGTTCACGGAAGACTCCAGACGGCTAAATTCACTTGAATGACTGTTAACGTTTGTCAGCAGTAACAGTAAGTGTAATTTTCTAGATATGCTTAGACAAATGCAGGAATTACAGCAACAATTCTCCAGGGAAACAGAAGTGGTTTAGTTAACATTAAAGGCACAGAGTATTTATCAGGGAAAGGGGGGGAACTATCCCTCACCCCACTCCACCCCACCCACTTTTTTTTAAACTAGGATTTTTTCTCCCCAGTGCAGACTTAGGACCAATTTGAACGTTACCACAACAGTGTGCTTGCTATTTCTGCATAGTTGGAAACAGGGCCAGCCTAAAAAGGAGCAAAAAATATGGCTGCCCCCTCCACCAGTCAAGGTGCACAATACCCAAGTCTGGTAAAATTATTTTGAAATCAAATTATTTTGATACAGGAAACCTCACAAGCACCCCTCTCCTTCCCTGGCAGCAAAAATACAATAGTAATAAATTAAATAAACTATCCATTTGATGTCCTTCCATGAAACCCTCAAATCTACTACTTGAGGTGCTTACCTCACTCTGTCATGTGGTTGGGCCAGTCCCAAAGTTCATTGCTGGTGTGGATATTTAGCTTGCAATCCAGCCAACCTTTGTGGATATTAAATATGCAATTCGGCCAACCACTGCGGAGAGTAAAATCCAGTAACTAGAGTAAGCAAGAAGAAAACATTCTCTGTGAACGGAAGTAGGAAGGCTGTACTTTCAACCAATGACATTAAAACTAAAAACGTAGAGCAATTTCAAGCAGGCCAGCCACCAACGTAGTGCTGGACTGAGGAATAGAAGAGGAGTCGAGCAGTATGGTAATAGATACAGCGCTGAATCTAGCATAGCATTAGGCATGCATAAGCTCTCCAGTTTCAATGGGCTTGCTTAAGCAGACCTAACTTCTTGTTGGATTTAGGCTGTAGGAAATGATTTCTTGGCGGGGTTGTCAAGCAGCACAAGGAACCAAATCTTTATGGTGCTCCAATAGAACTACTGTACACTGTTTACTAAAGGAAAGTTAGAATATGTTTGCACTTTTTAAAATTTTAGGGTGAGACATAACAGCTCCCCCTCCTGTTCTCCCTACCATCCTATTATCCATGTCTTGCAATAATCATGACTCCAGGTTGGTGCAACAGCAGATGGGAAAGGAGGTTGGGCAACATGCTGGATGGAGCAGCCTGCAATGGCTCCATCTTCCACTGTATTGAGACACGTGCAAGAACTCAGGGACATGACCTGGCAATGCTTTTCATAGGCCACTATTTCTTATGCAGCTGGGAACTCCCATCAACCCAAGATAGCAGCCATATTACTGTTTGCATGACCACTGATCCCATAATGATGAACATGTGAGTCAGCCATCCCTTATCTTGCCAGGGACTGTTTTGCTTCTCACATGTATAAACAAATCAGAAATTGGAGTGAGTTTGTGGACTTGATTAAGAAGTTCCTCTCTGAACTTTCCTTTGTTGACTGTTGAGTTGGAAATCCAAAAGGCATCATGTTATGCTTGATAGGATTCCAGTGCTGTTTCCTGCAGATGGCCTTCAAAACATGAACTCTTTTACTAAGTGAGCCTTAGGAAGTAGCCCTGAAATGATTAATAGAAAAGGGTTATGGAATGCAACAGGTAGAAACACGACAAAAGAAATCTGTTTTTTTGTGTAGAGTGTATGTTTTCCTTTCTCCCTCAAGCTTTACCCTTCCCCAAGTTCCCTGCACTGTCCGTCTGCCTTGCATTTTTGGTGTATCCCTGGTCCTTTAGTCATCAGTTTGTGGTTTCTCACTTCCTCTATTAAGCCAGATTGCGGATGGGATCACATGTCCATTTACAGGAAGAGCGAGGTGGGAGAGGGGGCTCTAATCTAATGGGTATATATGATATACCCATTAGCATGCAAATAATCGTGTAAACAGAACTTTAATATCAGCTACCGTGTGTGTGTGTGTGTGTGAGAAAAATAGAGAACTTAATTGTTCTCCAGCAGAATATACTGGAGATTCTATACTGTGCTTCTTTGTTGATGGGAGAAGAGGAGGAAAAAAAGGATGGCTCTGACATGAGCCCTTTGCTTCCATTCAAATCCATAATGCAATTACTCTTTGATCCGAGAAGAATGTGGCTGTCCATACTGTGCAGCTGGAGGGTGTGTCTCTCATCATGTACATATTTTCCTTCAGCGCGGATTTGCCAAACGCATTTGTGATGAGCCATTGGGCTAAAAGGGAATTTTATGATCATTCAGCAAAAACGTTGATACTAGAATCATAGCAGTAATTCTCTGTCTAGCATGGACTTGTCCAAGCTTTGACAAATTAGTATATTTAGAGGAGAGTGCCACGATATGAGCAAACTATTTTAGGGGACATTGAGCTGGCTGTAATTTGGGGGAATCAGTTGAGCATTTCCATTCTCCACAGTGTATGCAAGGGGGTGCTACAAGGCGTGCTAGTTCCACACATCAGGACCAAATTAGGTTGCACACCCCACATAAAGAGGCTTCCTGCATTTATCCATATCCATGTAGACCCACAGGATTCAGGCCGCATTAGAGCATGCCTGAACAGGAATGTCTTAAAGCACCCTCAACGTGCCAGCAGGCTTGGGTAAATTTCTTAGGGCAGCCTTTCATGCTTTAACTGTGCTCTTTGGTATAGATAAAGTAAAGGTAAAGGGACCCCTGACAATTAGGTCCAGTCGTGACCGACTCTGGGGTTGCGCGCTCATCTCACATTATTGGTCGGGGAAGCTGGCGTACAGCTTCCAGGTCATGTGGCCAGCATGACAAAGCTGCTTCTGGCAAACCAGAGCAGCACACGGAAACGCCATTTACCTTCCCGCTGTAGCGGTCCCTATTTATCTGCAGTACTTGCACTTTGACGTGCTTTTGAACTGCTAGATTGGCAGGAGCAGGGACCAAGCAACAGGAACTCACCCCGTCGCAGGGATTCGAACCGCCGATCAGCAAGCCCTAGGCTCTGTGGTTTAACCCACAGCGCCACCTGCGTCCCCAACATGATCACAAAATGCATGTGCTGAGAAGTATACACGTATACAAAGGCAACTGTTTTCTCTTTACAAGATATGGAAGGAGCAACTGAGAAATGACTAGGCTTCTGTTTCTGTGTATTTTTAAGGAAGATTGTGATGATTTGTACATTCGTGTACTCACTCACCTGTACTGACATGCTGTTTACGTATTTTGCACTTGGACAGAAAGAATAACCCATCCTAACCCCAACAAAACGAACAATCCAACCCCTACAACAAAATTCCATGGCAGAAAAGACCACCTTCCTAGGTCCCTGCCAAGCTGATCTCCCTAGCGTTGGGGCCCTCTCCTATATCAGGGCTCATATGGGAAGAGATGCCCTTGGGACATTGCCAGTACCATGTTGAGAGGTATAGAGTGCACCTGCAGTTTACTGATGTTCTCAGATGTACTTTAAAAGCAAACAAACCCCTGTATCTCAGTCTCAATTATTTGGGCCATCAAGTCAAGGATATCTGGAATAAGACGTAGTTCAACATTATATAGGAAGCTGCCCTATGCCATGTCAGACAAATATACCATCTAGGTCAGTATTGCCGACACTGATTGGCAGAGGCTTGCCAGGGTTTTAGACTGGGGGCATTCCCAGCCCTACCAGCTTGACAGAAACTGAACCCGGGGCCTTCTGTATGCAAAGCAGATGCCCCACTGCTTAGTTACAGCCCTTACTGAATAATTGGTACAACTCTAAAGAGTTTTGTCTATTGTTTCTTTTTTTAAACCCCCCCCCGTATTCCACCCTCCCTTTCTATTTTCAGACAAGAAGCTCATTTCAACACTTGTCTACTGTGGAGTCTCAATAGAGTCTAGCGGTTATGAATCACTGGCACAGACATAGCTAATGTAATTAGAAACATTTGCCTCAACAGGGTTGCCCTCTCTATGTTTCCCTCTGGATGTCCTATTGCAGAATATCAATTTGGAAGACATTTAAAATGTCTGCGAAGAAGAGTTGCTGGTGATAGGTGTTCTGTCCTTCATACGTGGGGGTGGGAACATCTGCCAGCCCAGAGAATATTAAGCTAGATGTATAGAATGTGGGTTCAGATCCCTGCTCAGCCACAAAGCCACTTTGGTTAAGTCACTGGAAGAGCTGGCAAGATAATAAAACAAGTGGCACATTATGGCATGCTGTGTGTGAGGTAGCACACAGCCAATTCTCACTCCTGTCACCACTACCCCACACCAAGCAGTGTCACCATATGGCACTAGGACTGTTGGTTGGAACTGTGGATGGTTGCAGCTGAGACATTCACACAACAGAAACTTCATGGCCTAGAGGAATGGGTGGCACAAAGAGCCAGTCTCATGCCCTTGTCTGATTGGTAAATTTCCCCATGTCTTCTGCATTTATTCAGTGTGGGGAACTTGCCATTGAGGGAGGTACCATATTATCTTTCTGTCCTGCTGGACATTGGCCCCCAGCCACTTGCTTGTCAGCCTCAAAGCTTACCCTCCAGCTTTCATATCTGCTACATATAAAGCTCCCTGACTCACGCCTTGTCCATCAAGGTGAGCAACCAAATATGTTTAATTACTGTCCCTACAGGTTTCCTGCAAAGCTGTTTGATGCTGAACCATCATCTTTCTTTCTCTGGTCAACACCACTGGTCTCATTCTTCTTCTGCACATCTAAAAGCCCACCCCACATCTCACTTGCATGAATTCTCCTACCCTCCCACCCCATTTGATGTTATTCATGGTGGTCACCAAAGCATTATAACCGTCTCCATTCCTACCAGCCTTCTTGGATGTTACATTCTGCAGAGGCGGTTTTCTTAGCAGGTCCACTACTACCCTTAGAATAATATTCTAAAATGTATGCATGTGTTTTGGTACTCCACCCCCCCCCCCACATTTGAAGAACTGCAAAGCTAGAGTATAACTGTGTTTTGATCCATATATTAAACTGGGAAGTGCAAATCAGTAGGGCTTGCTTAAAAATGTGGGCCATAAAATTAAAAAATCCTTGGGCATCCCTAAAATCAGCTACTTTGAAATATGTAGTTGAAGTGAACACTTCACCCTGCTGCCTTCATAAGGCACAGGGCATGCTTTTGGATATTCAGCATTTTGAATGTGCTCTTATGTTGGAAGTAGATCTGATACAGAAGTTGGTTTGTATAATTGTCAGCCTATGTTTGGATAAGTTGTGGATAAATTGGCCTTAGAGCAGAGGCAGCTTATGTGACATCATGGTGTTTTATTAACTGTACAGTGAAAGCAGAGCTCTGTTTGGTTAATTATGTAACTTTCCAGAGTTGGATACTGCAGGGAAAAGGAAGATTCCCCCCTGCCCCCCGCTGATAGATTTATATGTGCTTTATGTTTTGTTTTGCCAGTTCCATAGCCAACCTGGAATTATTTGACAGCCTGTCCCACAAAAATGTAAACAAGAATGGTTTTGCTACTTGATAATTAAAAATGAGATTTCATAAAACTAGAAGAGGGTGGTTTGTCCCTTCTGTCATTAGGGCTACTTCAGACAAGCAACACTGATTCTACAGTCATGCACTTTGGTTCTTGAACATGTAAAGAAATAATCTGCATAATTTTATTTCTGCTTTAGGCATCTTTATACTTCTGCTGTTTCCTGAAACTCATGGGGCCACCACTGTGCTCACAGACAAGGCAGGTTCTTGTGTGGACTGCCATGCCTCCATTGGAGGAGTGCGAGAGTGGCTGCCATTATTTACATCCTTGTGGAGGATGTGGCTCTGTCAGGGCCGGCTCTAGTTAGAGTCCCGGTGGCGCAGGGCGCCAGGGCGCCAGGCCAGTAGGCGGGGTGCTGTGTGGCGAAGCCACGCGGAAGCCATGCTGCGCCCTGCGAGAGCGGGGGCTCCGGAGCGATCATCGCTCCTCAGCGCCAGGGCGCCCGACCTGCTCAAGACTGCCCTGGGCTTCGTTGTTCACATCCCAGCCCAGTGGGAGCCCCATGAGCTTGCAAGGCAACTAATGAACCAGCCCTGCAGTTGCTGCAGCCACAGACATTGTAGCTGCTGTCTCTATGCAAAGCACTTAGTCATCAGCAAAGCTTCTTTATGTGATCATGTATGTGGTTGCATGAAGAACACAATGGTTGCTTGTTTGTGTGGGAACCAGCCCTTGGAGTTTATAATATTAGATCCTTTTTTAAACAAACAAAGAAACAAAGAAACATTACTTTTGAATTTATATCCTTTTTCAGCCACATGAAAGGATTTTTCCAGCCTTGGGGTGGGTGGCGATGATACTGTTTTTGAAATCAAAATAGATGGATTTTGTTACAACAAACTATTACTCATGGATCTTGACCGGGCTGATACATTTAAGCTTATTTTTATTACTTAAAAAATTCACTTTAAATTAACTCTGAGATGCTAAGAATAACTGGGAGGGGAAGCAATGGCCAGTAGAAGCAAGGATTTTCCACACATTTTGAAGTCAACATCTGATTTACTAATGGAAAAAGATTCCCCTTAAAACCACCCACCAAATAAGGCAGGAAATGTGGGGTTAGGAGCCATTTGAGTATATAGGACAGACACTCATGGTGTAAGCAGGTACTGATAGGGGAGTTGTTGACTTAGTTATATCTCAGTGGAGCCAAACATTCAAATTATCACTCATTACTAATCAGACATCATAAGCACAGTATATAAACGCAACAGTGTTCACAGAATATACTAGTGATTTGTGCAGCTTGTTGATTCTAAACGCTGGGTCCAGTGGTCCTCTAGGAACTGAATTTGGTGCTTTCATTTAATTTAATTGCTGAAAAAATGATGTTTCTGTAACGTTAAGAAAGAAAAACCTAACTTTTCTAGCCTCTGTTAGTTTGTATGGAAGCAGAAGAGAGCAAAATCTGTTTAGAATATCCCAGAACAATTGGGTAAATAATAATAATAATAATAATAATAATAATAATAATAATAATAATAATAATAATTTATTTATACCCCGCCCATCTGGCCGGGTTCCCCCAGCCACTCTGCGCGGCTTCCAACAAAATACTAAAATATAGAAATCCATCAAACATTAAAAGCTTCCCTGAACAGGGCTGCCTTCAGATGCCCTCTAAAAGTCTGGTAGTTGTTTTTCTCTTTGACATCTGGTGGGAGGGCGTTCCACAGGGCGGGTGCCACTACCGAGAAGGCCCTCTGCCTGTTTCCCTGTAACTTGTCTTCTCATAGCGAGGAAACCCCCAGAAGGCCCTCGGCGCTGGATCTCAGTGTCCGGGTTGAACGGTGGGGGTGGAGATGCTCCTTCAGGTAAACAGGACCGAGGCCGTTTAGGGCTTTAAAGGTCAATACCAACACTTTGAATTGTGCTCGGAAACGTACTGGGAGCCTGTGTAGATCACTCAGGACCGGTGTTATGTGGTCCCGGCGGCCACTCCCAGTTACCAGTCTAGCCGCCGCAGTCTGGATTAGCTGTAGTTTCTGGGTCACCTTCAAAGGTAGCCCCACGTGGAGTACATTGCAGTAATCCAAGTGGGAGATAACCAGAGCATGCACCACTCTGGCGAGGCAGTCCGCCAGCAGGTAGGGCCTCAGCCTGCGTACTAGATGGAGCTGAAAGACAGCTGCCCTGGACACGGAATTAACCTTTGCCTCCAGGTTAAACATAACAATATTTTTACAGTAAGAATCTGAAGAAAAGAGGCAAATAGTGTGGAGTAATATGGGTAATTATCACCCTTACATGCATTTTGCTTTGTGTACACACAGAACAATTGTGCGTCCAACCATGGGAGACAATTTGTATTCTTGTATTATTTGAAGTGTTCATTTGAGGTGATTAACTTACTTCTGATGTGTATGGGCTTTGGAAGAGTGATGAGTGGCCGAATATGATTGTTATCTTGATTGGTTTTGTTGGGCGTGCCCCAACTATAGTTAGTTGTACACTGCAAAGCCTGCAAAAGGTGATTGATTTTATGACAAATTGGGTGGCGGGGGGGGGGGGAGTGTTACTGTTGCTTAGCCTATGACTGAGAGAGGCAGGCTGACCAATTCAAAATAAATAGGGAGTAGAGAAGATCAAAAATATTGCTTTGTTTTAGTTAATGTTTTATTTAATGGTACATATTTCTGGGAGCCAGCAGTAACCCAGAAACCAGAAGGTCAGTGCTCAGTAACCAGCATATCAGGCTGAGAAAGGAGGCAGGAGCTAAACCCAAGGAAGGAGGGAAGGGAGTCAAAGGAGATAAGATTCTGACCCTAGTGGTCTGGAAACCATCAAGCTGTTTCTCAAAAGCAACCTTGCTATGACCCAGGGAACTCAATGCAGCACAGAGTTGGGCTGAGCTGAGAGCCACAATATAATCTACAAGAAAGGCTTATTGGAGCCCACACTTACCACAACTTGAACTGGGAATATCTGAACAGCTGATCTAAGTGCTTGGCTCGGCTGTGATGATGTGCTGCAGCAGACATAACCAACATCTGTATGGCCACAGGCTGCTCTGTTTGCAGATAAGTGTTTGGAGGCTGGAAGTACCGTATATTTTGCTGCACACACTGGCTTTACCATTGGGTCGGGGAGAAGCTCCTTTAAGAGATGGGCTGGAAGCAGCAAGAAGTGAAGGGGTGTGAACAGCTGCAGAGAGAGGGAATGAGGTGGGACAGGCTGCAGGATCAACCCAAATGGAAGTCTCCTGCATTAAATCAACAATGAAATGCTTGTCAACCAGGAGCAACTGGGGGGAGAGGCATCACCAGAACTCTTGGCAGCGGTGGGGCAGGTTGTCAGCAAGATTGGGGTGCTGCAGGCACTCCCACCAGTGTACCCAGACCACCCCAAACTCGCTACTATCTGGACATGCCCTCATAGCATGATGATAAGCTGCTTGCCAGCACAGAGGTGGATCGGGATATGGAGCACACATTCACAGACACAGCATTACTCAAACAAATATGTACACCTTAACTTTACATACCAGATTCAAAAGATATGTGACATAACTGTAAAGGTAAAGGGACCCCTGACCATTAGGTCCAGTCGTGACCGACTCTTGGGGTTGTGGCGCTCATCTCGCATTATTGGCCGAGGGAGCCGGTGTACAGCTTCCAGGTCATGTGGCCAGCATGACAAAGCCGCTTCTGGCAAACCAGAGCAGCACACAGAAACACCGTTTACCTTCCCACCTATTTATCTACTTGCACTTTGACATGCTTTCGAACTGCTAGGTTGGCAGGAGCAGGGACCAAGCAACGGGAGGTCACCCCATTGCGGGGATTCGAACCGCCGACCTTCTGATTGGCAAGCCCTAGGCTCTGTGGTTTAACCCAGTGGCTTATAAATTATTGCTATTAGTTCTTTCAGGCCTCTTGCCAATTCCTTTGAAGCTGAGGTCACTTCCACAGCTTCTCTTACCCTCTGCAGGGTCTTCCCAAGCAGATCCTCCACATTAAGACTGCCCTCCTGAGTTTTGTGTACATTAGGTTCCTGGCCTATTAGCCGCACTTCATTAACCTCCCATCTCTCTATAAATAAGCCTTTGGGAAACGACGTCAGTTCTCGAGAATTCTTTAGGTTAAACTTTGGGTGGACTTGCCTTTAATCATTTCTTTGTGTTTATTCCAGTTTTGAACCAAAGTGCTGTCTAGACTTTGAGAGAATATACAATTGGCTCTTTTGTGTCCAAAAAGAACAATTAAGGAATACAAAGTATGTGTGTGTGTTTTTTTTCGCTAAAGAGAAAGTAGGGTAGATGAGATTGAAAAGTTGTACCAGTGGGGTGTTGAGATCTCTAGAAGTCAAAGAAAGCAATTTAACTGTTTCCCACATGGAATATATAACGTCTAGACAATCAGTCTGGATTTTTTGGTGTAATTTTGCTTGGAAACTATGACACATAATTTATTTGCTTCTACAGTATAACTCATGTACAGGTATTTGCTACATGCTAAATCTTAATTACCTCGAAGAACTTTGTTTCATTCAATAGTGTTTCCCCTGCTCATTTTTATGACATATGAAATAGTTTTACCCTTGACCTCCCTCCCCAGAATATATATAGAGGTGTGTGTGTGTGTGTGTGTGTGTGTGTGTGTGTGTGTTTCTTCTTGGGTATACTTCCTTTCAACCAATTTTACAACTCAGGTCAGCAGTCAACACACTATTATTCTTTGTATTTTTGTCACTGAAATTAAATTGTCTCTTCTAAATGTTGTAAAGCTAGAAATAATACAACCCTGGGGAAATCATGAACCTGCTTTCCTTATGAATATTAAAGCATGGTCTGTTGCTGCCTTTTTTTAAAAAAAATGCATTAATGTAGGAAGCATTTTTTGTAAAGTGAAAAAAAGTTGGTACATAAATTGTAGCTTAATTAAAGTGTGGTCTACTATGGTGACTTCATTTAATAGCATTCAAGAGCAGAGAAAGAGCAAGCCAAGAGCTATTAAATCTATCAGACAGTTCATTAGTGTGTGCAATTGACCAGCTTCTGTTTTTTCTCTAAAGCCTCTGAACACAACTAATTGGCTTAGCTGCTTGGTTTATATCGCAGAAGAGCATTTGCTGCTTTACTTATCTTTCTGCTCACAACATAATTGATGTGTCCCCTGTGCCCATCCAAATAAGTACAGGGGATAAATGAGGCCATCTTCACCAAGGGAATAATTAATTCCTAATTTTTAAGGCTGAGAGCTCTAATTTGATCCAAGGAAGCAAAAAGTATGTCTCAAGGAGAAGAAGTAATATTCCAGAACTGGTGGGCCCATGAGAGAAAACACTAGGTTGCTTCGTTAAGATAATAAACATAATGGAATTACAATGTTATCCAAACAGTGATTAAATGTGGTGTACAAGGCCAGTGGTTCCCAAAATATCTTAATCTGCTAACAAAACACAGCACTTGCAAGTTCATTCCTTTTAAAGTGGAAACAAAAGACTGTTACCAAACACTCTGCTTGTTCTTCATGAGGCTGTGTACGCCACAGCTAAACAAAGTAATTGAAAGCCACAACCCCATACATTGATTCTTAGAAGTAAGCAGCACTGAGTTCACAGGTAGTCACAGGTAAGCAAGTATAGAACTGCGACTTAACACCTTTAAGATTTAAGAAGAAGAAGTGGATGCTGGAAGCTCCAAGGCAGAGGTGAGGCACCTGTGTCCCTCCATATTTTGTTAAACTACAATCCCCATCAGCACCAGTCAGCATGATCAATAGTCAGGGATGATGGGAGTTGTAGTCCAGAGATAGCCTGATACTATTACACTGGCCATAGCAAAATTTCTCTTGGAAGGCTAAAGTTTCTCTGTTGGCCAGTAAGGCTGCCCAGAGCTTAATAACTGCTGATGTATGGCATCGCTGTACTGTTTATTTTGGGTCTATGGACCGCAATGAAGCCTATGTGTATGTGAAAATAGATTGTCTCAGTTTCTGCGTTTATACACCCATGAAGGTGATGGATGGTTGGTGAAGGACCCTGTGTGAGAGGTAGGAAAGTGAAGATCTTCCAGGGTGCGAAACTGGGGGAAGAATGGGAAGCTCCCAGATGAGAGCTGGGATGGTCCACCTCTTTCTGTGTGAGACGAGGATTAAGATCTAACTTAAAGCGATGACTCTGTACTTTCTTTTCTCTTTCTCTTTATGTTTTTATTTAGATTTTTTTTAATTGTATTGTATTATGAAAAGCCTTAATAAAATTTTATGGGGGGGGGGAAGGATTGTGTTTGCCTGTTTTTATGGTGAGGAAGTGGTGTATGAAAGGAAAACACATGCATCCCTCATAGGCTGTTGCTGTGATTGCAATGTCCCATTTTGAGTGTTGTCATGATGAGAATTGCAAGTAGAAAGGTCATTCCAGTTCAGGTAGGTGTGAGCATTATTACATCTTCAGCTGGGAAACTTGACTTGTATGAGCCATCCCTATAATCACTGGCAAGCGTTTGGACCACAATATAAAGTCTATATGTGAACGGAGGTCAAATGCATAGAATGGGGGGGTACCTGTGCTACAATTTAAAAACAAACCATCCACTCAAAAGTCACAATACTGCCTGATTAAACTGTGCTACTTAAGGTTGTGTGTCTGATTGCCGCCCCATGATCCAAATAGCCTTCATGTGAACAACTAGCATGCCAGGGAGGATTAAAACCCAGCCTTCTGCTTCTAATTTTGTACACACACACACACACACACACACACACACACTGCATCATTTTTAAGCATCATTTGTTATGATTTACTTTAAATTACAAACAACCACACCCATAAATCAGTAAAGAAACTATCAAAACACCAATAAACAGAGCGATTGAAACATAGCACAAAAGGCTGAAAAACAGTAAACCTAAATGCTTCAGCAAATATTCATTGGCAGATTCAGCACCTGATATGCTTGTGAGAAACAGCTCACCATTCATGCAAAGAATGTGATCTTCCATCTATGGTATGCTCTGGTATGGTCTTTTGGAGCTCTGTGCCATGCAACCAATTGAAACTGGCATGACAGCTAGCCATTGCTTTGACTATGCGGCATTTCTTTCTCACTGCAGAATGATTACCTACGAATGTTGTCCAGGATATGAAGAAGTTCCAGGGGAAAAAGGCTGTCCAGCTGGTAAATCAATTGAAGTACAAACTAATACCTTGTGCAAATTTGGGATGGTGTGGGAGCATCAGTGCATACATTGATTCAGCCAGTGAGCCTCACAGGTAGCTTTCAGTGAGGAGGAGGTGTCTTGCCTAGTATAGTATCCAGACATTATGATGGGAGTAGTAGCAGCTCATTTAATCCCCAGGCTGCTTTACTCATTACATTTTGGGAGTACAGAACGCAGCCAGTAACCAACAAGGCAAATCCAGTGTTAGTCATATGCAGATGAAACCCATTGAAATCAATGCACTTAAGTTACTTAGAACTGTTGGTATAAATGGGTCAACTAATATTGGATATCACTCTAGATGTAGTTCACTGATTAATGAATATGTGGTGAGCTACTACTCTTCTGGGCCCAAATTGTTTCTTGACAACATCTTAAAATGAGCATGGTGCAGGCAAGTTCCTAATATTCAACCCAAACCGTCCTTCTCCCCATCATTCCTGTCACCATTGGGGTTGCTGTTGATGTCTGCATGATACCTATTCCTCCCATAGGCAAGCAGTCTTGGCAATTCTGCTCATTTTTCTTTCCCTCCCCCCTAGAGTTCCCCAATCCATTATTCCCCATTGATTAGTGACTATTACTCATGATGGCTATCTGGAATGTAGGGTGGCATGATGACTACCTGAAATCAAGGGTAGCATGCCTCTGAACATGAGTTACTTGGGGAAAGCAAGAGGGGTGGATTGTTGCATTCTGTGCCTGCTTGTGGGCTTGCAAGAAGCAGCTGGTTGACCATTATTAAGTTATTTTGAAAAAACTATATACCTCCCTTCATTTACAACATAAAACATAATGCACAGTATATGTCAGTACATAATATCCATACAATACAAAACATTGAAACAGCCAAATAAATACATTTCATAATAAGAAGCAATACATCATGGTACATATTAAGCAGCAATATCAAATTAAACACAATATCTTACTTACTTTGCCGAACCTTTATACAAGTATAGGCCATCATAAAACATCCATATATAAAGAATTTAAATGTATACAAATAAACAGCCATGTAAAATATGTAGTAGTGAGGATTTTCATGCTCTGCATCTTCCTTCCCATCCCAAAGCACCCTCAGGGTGGGTAGAGTCCAGTTTGTCTGCCTCTGCAGCAGTAGCTGCTAATAAACAAATGTCCCATGCACCAAATTGCTAGTAAATTAGCATTAAAAGTTAAGCAATCTTAAAGGGTGGCCGCAGGAAGCATGGAGTATGAGGTTTGAACTTCACCTCCCTTTTCTTTTCTTTATAACCTGGCTGTGAGCAAGTCTGTCATTGCTGCTAATATGTTTCCTTGTCACTGCCCACAGAGAGCCCAGCTTTATCCTTTATTAGGAATAGAATGCTGGACAAGATGGAGCCTTGGTTTGATGCAAAAGGCAGTTGCTAAGTTCACTGTAATCTGCACAAACATATCTATTGTTATCTCAGTTGCCTCCTTTAGCTCCCATGCCTTCTGTCATGTCTGGAACATGCTGGACATTACTCTCTAGTTACACAGGCACCCCAAGCTTCGGCCCTCCAGATGTTTTGGACTACAATTCCCATCATCACTGACCACTGGTCTTCTTAGCTAGGGATCATGGGAGTTGTAGGCCAAAACATCTGGAGGGCCGCAGTTTGGGGATGCCTGCTCTAGTACATGTAATGGTACCAGGACAGCCCTTTTTCCTTTTTTGCCAAGGAGGGTGTCATTTGGAGCTGAGAAACAGCAGGAGAGGATAAGGGTGCTTAACCCTTTACCCACACTCACTGCCTGCTGCAAATAGTCCCTCCTAGTGACTTCCCTGCCACCAAATTGTTTCAAACATGCGTTTTCTAGGGCAGATGTGAACATGCCCTTGAAAATGCATAGGGAACAAAGGCTGCTTAGGAGAGCAATTTCGCATAGGAAGATAGTGGGTGGAGAAAGGGTGAAGTTTGCTTTCCCCCTGCTATTTCTCCACTCGCAAAGCAGCTTTTTCAGTTTTAAAAAATGGGTCATTGGGCGATTCTTACAAGCATTTCCATGTAATATGCATTTTTATGGTGAAGTACTAAATGTTATGATTATGCTACTGCCTTGTCAAAGTGAAATGTCATCTGTATTATTATTTTTAAACAGCTTTGCCTCTTTCCAACCTATATGAAACACTTGGAATTGTTGGGGCTTCAACCACACAGCTCTACTCTGCCAGCTCTAACCTGAGTGCTGAAATCACAGGCCCTGGAAGCTACACAATCTTTGCCCCAACCAATGAAGCCTGGGCGTCCTTGCCTGCCGTAAGAATAAGTGTCACTTCAGTTTCCAAAACTTTGAATGTGTTGAGGAGATCATGAAAAATAGAGGTGGCCTATCCGCAAAGTGGGTAGGACACAGTAAGAAGATTGGAATCATTATTTTAAATGAAGGAATAAGAATATTCAGATACCATGATTAAAATATATCATTATACATATATTCACATTTAAACATTGTTATATATTATTTCATCGTTACCTTTTCTAATGTGGTGTTTTCTTGTTCCATAAACCACTGTGATATTTCTTTGTAATGAAAGGCAATATGCAAATGATTTAAATAAAGGAACTATTGGGATCACACTTAGTTATCCGGAGCTCAGGTCCTGCTTGATGGCTTCTCATAGGCATCTGGTTGGGCACTGTGAAAACAGGATGCTGCTCTACATGGGCCTTTGGCCAAATCCAGTGGGGCTCCTAGTTGCATGTCAAGACCCCGAGGCCTCTCCCGTATGTTTAATAATCACACCTCAATGCAGTATTTTGGGTTAATGGGCAAATAAAGGCCACAACTTTATTGGTTACAGAATGTGAGTGGTATTGGCTTAGACATTGGAATTGAACTGACTATATCTGACTCCTACCCGCCATGCAGGTAGTCCAGTAAGGGTCAACCACCAATAGGGGGAGTCCTGTTGATGTACATCAACTAAGAGCTCCCCCGGAGTCATGTCATGGCCCTAGCCCCTACCTGGGCTTCAGACAAGATCCACACCTCCGGATCCCTTTAACGGAACACCCTTAAAAATGGAGGGGCAGGTGATGGCCACCCCTCCCCTCCCCCAAACCAGGTTTTACCATAGCCTAACTGCCAAACCTTACAAAAGTTGTGACAATTGCTACGAGGTAGGCGAAAACAGGGAGATCCCTGGCCGTGCAGCTGCTTAAATTACCCAAGCCACGCCCCCCCCCAGCCAGCCGGATTAGCTAGGGGGGATTGGCTAGGGCCGGGATGCGGCTGGAGACTCCCCAAGGACCCAGGGGCTTGGTCCTGCCCCCACTGTGTGCAGGAGGGCAGGTGGCCTGCCCACAACACTGCCCCACCAGTGGAGCAGCTTAGTTACTCAAGCTCCCATTCTGTGTTCTTTAACCCTTGCAACTTTCAAGAGCACTGCTGCTTATCTTTTACCCTGTTTCTTTTCCTGTGCCTCCCATAGCCATTCATAAGAGGGATGAAAGAGGGATGATTAGATGAAATGACTTCTCTTAAAGCAGAAAATACAAAAGGCTGCCAGTAGCTGAAAGTAAGATCTAGAACAGCCATCCCCAAACTGCGGCCCTTCAGATATTTTGGCCTACAACTCCCATGATCCCTAGCTAACAGGACCAGTGGTCAGGGAAGATGGGAATTGTAGTCCAAAACATCTGGAGGGCTGAAGTTTGGGGATGCCTGATCTAGAACAACCTTTCTCAACCTTGGGTCCCAGATGTTGCTGGAATGCAGCTCCTATCATCCCTAGCTAGCAGAACCCCAGTGGTCAAAGATGTTGAGAGTTGTAAACAGCATTTGGGGACCCAAGGTTGAGGAAAGACATTGTATAATTTTATTCACAATGGGCTCAGTTCATTGGATGGGAGCTAGGTAGTGCAATTATCACAATTGCTAGCTTGAGGATGCATTCCCCTTTCACCTGGGGAGCTGTACACAAGAAGCTGCAGTCAAGGAATCTTCCCAGCAATTGTATGTTGTTCCACTGACAGAGTTGTTAGCCCTCACTGTAGGGGCGGCAGTTGCAGTCTAAGCATATTTCCTTCGTGCTTGCGATGTAGAAGCAGGTCGAAATAGTCAGGTACTATTAGTCAAGCACTGGGATCTATGGCTTTGTGAGAATAAGCTCAGTGGAACTGAGTATTTGGTCTCATTTGCTTTTTCTCAGGAAATGTTGGATTCTTTGGTGAGCAATGTTAACATTGAGCTGTTAAATGCTCTTCGCTACCATATGGTGAATAAACGAGTTCTTACGGATGATCTGAAACATGGAACAACTCTCCCTTCAATGTACCAAAATATAGATGTACAGATCCATCATTATCCAAATGGAGTGAGTATTTGGTAAAACTGCAAGGAAAACTGAAACCACAAGGACAATTAATATGTACCAAATATTATTTAAAGAGCTCAGGATATTATTTTGCTTCTATTATAGATGGTCAACTTAATTGTTCTACCAGATGTATTAATATGAACTGGCTTTTCCCAGTATAAGGGGTGAGTGATGTAACCGAAGGCTTTGGGCCAGCCACCATTATGAGCTCATGTTCTGGTTGACACTTCTAAAAATAAGAATAAATGAGTAACTTATTTATTGACTTATTAAAAGGATGGAACTGACTTTCAAATCACTAGGATCCTTCAAGGTGGCTCTCACAGATCCATATAGACAACCTTTAGAATCCCCCCTGTTCCTCTTAAGGACACAGAGACTTAATGATAGAGAAAATGATACGTGGAATTCTTTAAACCAGCTATTGACCAATTATTCCACTGGCATAATATAATATGTTAATCATATACTGTACTAGCTTTAGTTTTTATTTGTATGGTCCCTGTGTTCCCCAGATCGTGACAGTGAACTGTGCTCGGTTGTTGAAGGCTGACCATCAAGCCACCAACGGAGTGGTCCACCTGATAGACAAAGTCATTTCCACAACAACAAACAGCATCCTTCAAGTTGTTGAGCTTGAAGATAGTCTTGAAACCCTGAGAGTAAGTACATTTCTTTTTTTTTAAAAAAAAATATTTTTATTAATTTTCCAATTAAAACCAATTATATCACATTCAATATTTCAAATTATACACATATATATATCAATCAGACCGAATGTTATGCCAAATCATCTAAAGAATTTTTTATTTGGGTTCCCATGCTTCAAGAAATTGGGAATTCCTCGCAACTGTCCACTGCCGTCTTTTTTCTAAAGTTCAAATCGTCCTTCAAGTTCATAATAATCCAGATCTTCCCCTTACAGTCACATAGATGTTTTCCACTTTCACGATTGTTTCCCAGCTGCTGATATAAATATCAAACAAAGTCTCACAGATGTTCTTTCTCCTGTGTGAGTTAATCAGTCCAGCCTCCCCATAAATCTTCTTAATGGAGCTCCTGTTGCGTTGAAGCAATTCGAA
Organism: Zootoca vivipara; assembly: GCF_965207765.1. Classification (NCBI taxonomy): domain Eukaryota; kingdom Metazoa; phylum Chordata; class Lepidosauria; order Squamata; family Lacertidae; genus Zootoca; species Zootoca vivipara. Next base: position 56,352,015 of record NC_142584.1, read on the forward strand.
GTAGCGCCATCTTAAAAAGCTCAAATCACTTTCGCTTTTCTCTCATAGCCATGAAGATTTACGATCATTATAGAATTTACAGCTTTTCCAGGCAGGAGACCCAAACATCAAACCATAGACTCTTGGTAAATTAATGGATCTCCTTGCCCTATAGCTGAACTTAGCTTCAGGTCGCTGCTCCAATTTAAAGTGCGTCACAGCTCATAAATCCTCCGAACGCATTCAGAACTCCTTCCGTCCGACTAGGGGGGGGCTTTTCTCATCGGCAACTCCACATCTTTAAAAAAATATGCTCAGTAACAACAGGAGAGTAAGTACATTTCAAATAGATAACCCAATATATCCTTTGATGCCCATTTAGGGCGAGATCACTTTCTTGAAAATCTATTAACTTGTATCCCTGCTGGATTCTTTCCTTTCTAACATGCCTAACTCCATTTCTTTTGTATTTATTCAAAGGCTGCTGTGGCAGCTGCTGGTCTCAACAATCTTTTGGAAAATGAAGGCCAGTTTACATTGCTGGCTCCAACCAATGAAGCCTTTAAGAAGATCCCACCAGAAACCCTAACCAGGATCCTAGGAGACCCAGAAGCTCTGAAAGGTAAACAGCTGTGAAATGTCCATTGTACATAGATATAATTTGTAAACCACTTTGACTTTTTTTCTACAGTTAAGCAGCATACAGTGGACCCTCTGGATACAAACTTAATTCGTTCCAGGGGTCTGTACACGGTTTTGCCAGAAGTCTCCAGCTAGTAAACATGGTGTAATGTTAGTAATGAATCTGGGTCAGATGATTTTTCTGGAATTTTGCTATACTTTTTCTTGCTGTGTAATTCACTGATGATTTTATAACTTTGCCATATCTTGAAAGGCAAGGTTAAATGTTAATTTTTTCAGGGGTAAGGGGTGGGGAGAAACTTATATTTTTGTAATGGTTGAAAGTGACATACCGCTGACCTCAAATCTTTTCTCTCTCTGATTTCTCTCCTTACAGTTAGTAGCAAATGGGCGTTGTGCTGAACTCTCAACAGCTGCATTGCTGCTGCTTACTGGGAAGGAGAAGGGGAGGGACAATGTGGTGAAGTCCAACTGGTGCATGTGTACCAGCAGGAGCACCTGATTGGCTCTGCCGGCGCACTTGCACTGCACCAACCTCCCCACCATCTCCCCCTCTCCTTCCCAGTAAGGTTTTAAAGGACAGCTGACAGAAGAGAAGGCCGATTTCAATCCCCATAGCCCAGTGCTCTGCTTGCATGACCCGCTGCTATGGTGGTGGCCTTTCTCTGCTCATTCTCCACCCCATGGTTTTAAGGCAGGAATGCAGAGAGAAGGCCATGGAAAAAAGAAGAAGCTGCATTTGTTCTGAGTCAGTAGCCAGAAGGCAGACAGGGAGCTCAGATGAATGGAGAACTAGATAAGCAATAACAAGCTCATCAGCACTTTCCATGGGGAACTGGATGAGCAATAGCAAGTTGGTCAGCACATTGGACGATGTGCTAGATGAGCATTAGCCTGGTTCTATGCAGCAATAGCAAGCTGGTTTTGAAAACACCAAACCAAACTCAAGGCTACCCACTCGCCTCCTAAGCAGGAAACTAAAGCACAAATAAACCAGGTCTTTGAGCCTTGAAATGGAGAACAATGCTCAACATTGGCAGGTCTTGATCAAACGTGGGGGGAAGAAAAATTTGGAAATTTATTTATTTATTAAATCCCTCTCCCCTCTGGGCATCTCACACCATGAAATCAAACAGTTTTAAGTTCAGCATAAAGCAGCAAAAGTCACAATGAACTAATTTTGAAAAACCGTTACACAATTTAAAAATCAAAACCATACCTCCATTAAAAAGTGTGTGTCTGCTTTTGCAGATGAGTTTCCTGAACTCATTTCTTGGCAAAGTGGAAATGTTTTTGGAAACCATCAGGGAAACTTCGTACATATCTCAAGTGTACCAGATTCTGTGGCTAAATTAGGACATTGCAATGATGCTAATTGGCTTCAAAGCTGTACTATTTACTTTCCTTGTCTCCAGCCGCTTGCAATTAGTGTGCATATGTACATACAGCAGACTACAAACACTGCCCCTGAATTGAAACACTGAGCTGTAAACAAATCTTTAAGCTGTATTTTGTTCATTTGTGGGGGGGGGGGGGATGAGCAGATTAAATGTGCTACCTTGTTGTTTGGCTTAATTTTCATTCCATAGCCTATGACACATTAATTTTCATTCCATAGCCTATGACACACTGGTAGCAATTTTCAAGCCACTATATCTTTCCTTTTAAAAAAAATTAAAGGGATTTTCACTCTTTTCCAATCTGCTTGGTATATTTTGTTTCCACGTAGACCTGCTGAGCAATCACATCTTGAAAACGGCTATGTGTGCAGAAGCCATTATTGCTGGTTTATCAATGGAAACACTGCAGGGTAACATGCTGGACGTCGGCTGCAATGGCGACGAACTGACTCTTAATGGAAGGCCCATCATTGCTAACAAGGATGTCATTGCGACCAATGGCGTGATACACTTTGTCAACGAATTACTCATCCCAGACTCTGGTAAACCTTTTTCTCATTATGATTTTGTCTCAGACAAGATTGGTGAGCTTGCCAGTGTGAACGGTGCAGCTTAACCGCCAGGGCTGTTGTTTGGGGATGACCCCCAGGGCCTCAGCTCCAGTTCCTTTGTGTTCGGGGTTGGACATCCTGCTCATTTTTGTAGGTTTTTTCCATTGCTTATAGCAGTGCACACTGCAAAGCAAAGTGCAGATGAGACACCAGCCAACTTGCCCAGAAGCATCTCTTCATATAAAGTATACCCATTTTAAGTACCTTTTGATTATACCTTTTAAGCAACACCCCTGCTCATTGCCCTCAATTGTATTCTTTTATTTGAATATATGGAGAATGCACTACAACTACCTGACCCAGTTGTGACTGGCCTAATTCCATGTCAGTTCAGCTGATGTTCCATCTGAGTCCCTTGTCTTCCACAGTGTAGCTTTCCCACTTCTAAAATGAGGTTATACATGAAGGTATTCGACAGAGAGAAAAAATATTAAAAATAAGCTTAATGTCAGGCATCCCCAAGCTTCGGCCCTCCAGATGTTCTGGATTACAATTCCCATCATCCCTGACCACTGGTCCTGTTAGCTAGGGATCATGGGAGTTGTAGGCCAAAACATCTGGAGGGCCACAGTTTGGGGGTGCCTGTTAGTGTCAACAAAATAAAGAATGGAAATGCCAAATCTTTCTGGGTTTGTTTTTTTGATAGTGGAAGCACAGCATGAGCGTTGAAATGGAGATGTAAAATGAACCATAAAGCCTCATTTTTAAAAGACACACACACAATGAATCTGTAATAGAATACACATATTTTTGTTGCATATTTTAATTTAATTTAAAGCTCTGGTCCATGGGTAGGCAAACTAAGGCAAACTAAGGCCCGAGGGCCGGATCTGGCCCAATTTACATGAGTAGAATGTGTCCTTTTATTTAAAATGCATCTCTGGGTTATTTGTGGGGCATAGGAATTCGTTCATTTTTTTCTTCAAAATATATAGTCCGGCCCCCCACAAGGTCTGAGGGACAGTGGACCGGCCCCCTGCTGAAAAAGTTTGCTGATCCCTGCTCTGGTCATTCATCAGTTACCCCTTCTGTAATAAATATTAATGTTGAGACTTATGTTAACATCTTTTCTTTTTAAATTGCAGCTAAAACTTTGTTGGAGCTGGGTCAGGATTCCGACGTTTCAAAGGCTATGGACCTTTTCAGACGAGCTGGCCTCAGTTCGCATCTCACTGGAAATGAGCGGCTGACAGTTCTTGCCCCCATCAATTCTTTCTTCACAGGTAAGCTCTGGCACTTATCTGCACTCTAATCTGCCTAGTAGCAGAACCAGAAGCATCAATCAACTCAGGACACAATCCATTCTCTGGTGGGCACTGCTGGTGGTGTGTGACACTGATGACTGGAGAGGAGGAGAGAGTATAATCCACTCCGCATGCCTGGAGCTGTCTCTAAAGCTTCCTTTTATTGTTGAAAGTCAAATTGAGCTTGTAAAGTTGCAAGTAAAGGTCACATCTCTTTATTTTTTGGTGTTATTCTGGTTCTAATGCATGACTGTAAAAGCGAATGTAAAATGCTGTAGCTTTAATGCATGCAGAATATGCCCATCACATATGGGACCAGCCAGTCTGGGTTACAGTATGTAGCAGTGTGATATTGGCACTGTAAAGGCATGCTGCTTCCCCAAAGATCATCTTCATTTGCGCTGACTAGATTCTGGGGACCTCACAATTCTGCCTGATTGAAAGAATCCACATTCTTCTGAATGTATACATATCAGTGGAATAATTCACATTGTTTCCACAGGGTCACCTATTAATTCATGCATAGTATAGGGGTACCTGGTGTTGATTGAATGAACATTACAGTGTGTGTGAAACCACTCTGAAATGATAGATATGGGGGTGGGGTGGGAATCCTGCCTTTTGTCTTGTCAACACAACACCCAGTTCTTGTCACAGGAGCTCATGGTGTGTTTTGGCTTTGGGGAATGAATGGGCGGTGTTCAGCAGAGGTGGGGAAACCAGGGCTCTCCCGGTTTCATTGAACTACATCTCCTGTCATCTCTGACCATTTGTTATGCTCGCTGGGGCTGATGGGAGTCCAGCAATGTATGGAAGGCCACGGGTTCCTCACTACAGATTGACTCAGTGGTACCAGTTGCTCTGACAGGAACTCTCTACTTAAATGTTACCTTTAGGTCCTGCTTTTCCTCTCAAGAACTCTGAGGCTGTCATGTGGACCTCAGGCTATCTCTCACCCAAGGCGATTGAAAAAATGAGCTTGATCAACATTTGCTAGAACTTTATGACAAAGTGGTGCAAAAGTTTGCGCTTCAATAACATTGTTAAGTCTTTGAAGTGCCACAGAATTCTGTGTTGCTTTTGTTGCAAAAGCTGAATGGCAATTTCTTTGTTTTGAAATACATTGGCACTAACATTGATTTTTGGCTCTCAACACGGAGGGAGAAAGAGGCAATGGAGTATCCTTGGTCCTCATACTGTGGAACCACGAGCTACAAAGGAAATTGTGCATGCTGCACTGAAAAATTGAAAGTGTTGACTAGAGCAGCATTTTCTCTTCTATTATAAAAAACACTTTTATTTTTTTTAGTTTAAGGAACTATTGGAGTGATGCACAAGGATGGCCCACTGGTGTGAATCACAATTTTTCCCTCAGCACGTTTTCTGTGTAGCCACATGGGTTGCAGATGCAAATTTTGTTTTTGCAGACACTTGACTACATTTTAAAAGAAAGCAATTGCCGGCCCTTTTTGCAGTGGGGGAGGGTCACGCAGGGGACTCACTTTGAAACATGCATTTTCCAACAAAATTCTAAACAACAGCATGCTTTAGGTGCATTGTTATAAAACTATGACTCTTGGCTTTATTTTGTTTTGCAGATCAGACTCCTACACCAGACAGGAACGTGCTCCGGGATCACATTATTAAAGAGCAGCTTTCCTCTAAATACCTTTTCCATGGACAGAAACTAGAAACTCTGAGTGGCAAGCAACTGAGAGTATTTGTGTACCGCAATGTATGTTTGCCATTTAATTACTCCTCCCAGTTTGAGTTTTAACTTCTCAAAGTGGGGTTGTTGCTCTGGGGTCCTTTGGGAGGAAGGGTAGGGAAATAATAGTAGTAACAATAATAACAACAACAACAATCGGTTCAAATAAAATCCTTTCACCAGGTACTCATACATAGCAGTTTAAATGGGGTTATTTCATTTCTGTCCTCACAGCAATCCTGTGTTTGACCTAAGATTATTCAGTGGGTTTCACAGTAGAACAAGGCCTGGTGATTCAGTATAGATGAACAAGCTGGTTCCTTCATTTTCTGCATTGGAAAGTTCTTTTCACACAACACTGGATTTTGATTCCACTGTAGTGTTACACTGAGCTGATTTGTGTGAATGTTCTGCCTTTTAAATCATTTGATCAGCATGCAGTCAAGAGACTGTTAGCCTTGGGGGAATGTCCGATTTACTAGTCAATTGGTGTTCAAGTGCTTCTAGGCCTCACGCAATAGACCAAGATGTGCAGGGTCTCTAGTGTGGAAAGTTAAATCATTTAAAACTTCTGTGATGCTTTTAATTAAAACCCAATCCATCCTGTAGACTCTCTGCATCGAAAATGCCTGCATTGCTGCCCACGACAAAAGAGGAAGATTTGGAACCTTGTTCAGTATGGAAAAGGTGCTGACTCCCCCTCTTGGCACCGTTATGGATGTGCTCAAAGCGGATGATCGTTTCAGGTGACATTTTAAGTTCGTATCGTGAGTGTGAGAACAGTGAAGCAGGAGAAGTGGTTTTGCTTTAGTGAGAACCATGACCATTCATGTATAGCATGCAGGATCATCTATCGGTCAGATGAACACCACCCACCAATATTAATCAGCCTTTTTAAAAATCAATTATCTGATTTAAGCCTTTAAAAAAAAAATATATAGTATGGTAGACAGACATAGGAAACTGTCATATACAGATTCAGACCATTAGTCCATCTAGGTCAATATTGTCTACACTGACTGGCAGCAGCTCTTTGGTTTTTCAGACAGGAGTCTTTCCTGGACCTGGAGAGCCAGTGTGGTTTAGTGGTTAAGAGCGGTAGACTCGTAATCTGGGAAGCCGGGTTTGCGTCTCCGCTCCTCCACATGCAGCTGCTGGGTGACCTTGGGCTAGTCACACTTCTTTGAAGTCTCTCAGCCCCACCCACCTCACAGGGTGTCTGTTGTGGGGGAGGAGGGGAAAGGAGATTGTGAGTCGCTTTGAGACTCCTTTGGGTAGTGATAAAGCGGGGTATCAAATCCAAACTCTTCTTCTTCTTCTTCTGCCTGGAGATGTTGACAGATGACAGAGCTGGTGGGGACCAAGGATTTACTAGATCCTATGCAGCTTTAGTGGCAGGAACTCCAGTTCAAGCCCATTTGCTGCATCAACCCTGGTTCCGCCTCTCCTTTAAGACCCAGTGCTACGCAGCCAGGGTTAGGATTGCCCGCAAGTAATTGAACACGGACCAATGCTGCAATTTAATTACCGGTAGATCCTAACTTCATTATAATTCCTTCCGTGTTAAGTGTTTGTACTTTATCTTTTCCTCTTTAATAATAAGTGCAGTAGGGCAGTATTAATTCGCTTTTGCAGATAAAAGAGCTCATGATTAAAGACAGCGGTGGTCAAGGTTTCTAAGCTGATTGAACTGTGTCACCTGAATGCAAATAGCACCCAGTCGAGCCACTGGGGTGCTTTTGCTCTAATACTGCAGTGGGGAACTTTTTGCAAAGTAGCCAGATGCAAAAGTGGGAAGAGCAATGGTGTGACGCTCACCTTGGTACAGTAGGTTATATTCCAACAAACCACACACATTCCTCTGTCCTCCTTCCAGGCAAGCAAGAAGCATTATCAGAGTTCAAGAACATATTCCGGCCAGAGAAAAGTACTCAGGAGGGTGTGGCCTGTGGCAGGGCCAAAGAGAGGCGCCTGGAAAGCCATCTTTGGCTCCTGCGCCTGAGTGCCTCACCCTGCACTGCTGCTCTAATGGGACATGTGAACTGCCAACACAAAGGTCTACAGCATCCTGTTTCCAGCAGTGTCCAGCCAGTTCTCTTTGGGAAGTCTTTGCTTAAGAGCTCCTTGCTCCTCCCCAATAATATATTGCAGGCACATCAGGGTTCCCTATGCACAGCTCTCTCTTCTGGCGAAAGGAACAGAGAAGCCCACTAGCTCGGGAGTTCTATGTACACGTTGGGACATATATGGAGCTCTGTGCTGGACCTCTTTGTTATTTCAGCCGTGACATTTTAAACTGCTCTTTGAAAATGCCTGAGCGTTAAATGCGTATTTTCTCTGTGTATTTCCTACAGCACTCTAGTGGCTGCCATCCAGTCTGCAGGCCTCACAGAAACGCTGAACAGGCCAAGGTCCTTCACAGTGTTTGCACCAACAAACGAAGCCTTCCGAGCCATGCCGCAAGGGGAGCTGAACAAACTTATGGGTAAACGTCCATAGATCTGCTTGGCTGATGTGTGAGATATTGAGATGACTTACACTGAGTTCCTTGGATAAGTGAGCTTTCCAGCATTCTGTGCTATTCCAGGCTCATATTCCAGCTTCTCTTTTGTTTGCTCATCCATGGGATGGAGACAATAGGTTGCAAAAGCGGTGGCTCTGGTTTTCACTGATGTCACAAGGAATGATTTGTCCATGAGGTGACATTGACTTATTATCTACACCAGGCATCCCTAAACTTCAGCCCTCCAGATGTTTTGGACTACAATCCCCATCTTCCCCGACCACTGGTCCTGTTAGCTAGGGATCATAGGAGTTGTAGGCCAAAACATCTGGAGGGCCACAGTTTGGGGATGCCTGATCTACACCCATGGTGAGACAGTTCAGGCCCTTCAAACTTTGTGGGTGGGTGGGTAGGTGGGTGCACCAGATCCCAACAATTTATCACAATGAAAAGATTTTTTTTTTGCAGAGTTGCCACCCACTGTGCTGAATTTCCCTCCCCTACTCATCAGACTGCTGTTACGAGGAAGGGGGGATGTCCTGTTTTTCTATATGCTAGCATGTGTGATTGCAAGTTTAGTTGTCTGTGAGAGAAAGAGACAGAGCTAGTCTCTTTTCCCTCTATGTGTATGATTATGTATGTGTGAAAGAGCGAGTCGGTAAGAGAGAGGCAGTGATAGTCTCTCTGCCAGTCTCTCTGCCATGTGTGCAGTTGTCTGTCTGTGGGGAAAAGACATAGACAGTCCAGAAATCCCTTATGCCTCAGTCCTTGAAATTTCCTAGAACTTTTATGGAATATTGGCAGGTGTAATGAAGGAGTAGAAAAAAAGGCAAAGAAAGAAGAGTATCAGTCAAGATGTCAGGGTTGATAAGATGGACAAGCAGTAGTAGTGGTGTGGGCTGCGGTGCATGGGTATTTATATGCTACACCCTCTGTTAACAGTGGCTCGCAAAAGAGGTTAACAAACAACATCTAAAAAACTACTTCTAATATGTTCCTCAAGAGAGAGAGGGAAACCATGCCTGGGCTACTGAAGGACCCAAGTAAGAAAAATGTCATGTGCCTGTCTAAAAGAGTTGCCAAGGATCATAGCAGGGAAGATGGAAATCACAGGTGGCCATCAATAAATGTTGATGAATGTTAGCGGGCTGGTAAGGACAGGGATGATATTTTCATAGGCCCCAGGCCCAGTGGAAGAAAAAAGCTTCAGCTTGGAAGCCCTATATGGAAAGGGTATGTGAACTTGTTCAATTATCTTTCATGTAAATATTGAAACATTCTCTTCCCTGAACTGAAAAAATAGTTGTGGCTTAGAAAAGAATATGAGCTGTTCTAGTGCAATGGCTTTTCTCGGTTCATGCCCATCCCATTTGTGACATCATAATGCAACATCTGCTGATGGGAGCTAGTTATCCTTTTAAGTTCGCAGAACAGCAGTCTGCACATTTGCTCGATTGCTTAATGCACAAATAGTTCGTAACTGATTTGTAGCTACCGTAAGTAGCTGTGGAACTGAAACATCCCAGATGTGAACAGTCAAAATGTTCTGAGGCTTTGTAAGCAAAATATTTAGCTTACTCCTCTGAAAGCAATGAATCACCATTGATGGGAATATATAGCAAAGAGCAGACTTGTGTAAGAGGAAAAAGGGAAGAAGAGCTGTGATTTCTTGTTTGATCAGCTTTATCTCTTGGATGTGTTACTCGTAGCTGCAGCTGGATTTGGGACAATATACAACCTACTGTTGTCCAATCCCCTGCTACTGAATTGTTTGGAGCAAATATAGAAGTAGGTTGTATATGACTCTTGTTGTCCCTTCCAACTCTATGATTCTATGATGGCAGTATATATTATATAGATGGTATAATGTCTGGCTGCATATCATTTCTGCATCTCGGAAATTTCGGTTTCACTCTGGAGCTGAGAAAATTTCGACGATCTGTCCAGAGTTAAGATTCACACACAAAATCCTGAAATTCATTACCTCCAGTGTTATGCCTTTGCACATGTTTTGCAAAGTGCATATAGAAAAGTACTGAATTCAATGCCAAAACAGTCCATAGATGCATGAGAGATGAAAGTGAATTTTCAGCAATATAATTGCAATGCTTCCTTTGAAATCCCAGTGCTGTCTTTTAAATGAGGAACTGCTTATTACTTTCTAGCCTAAAACTTTGCCAGAGACTGTAGGAGTCAAAAGTGTACATATTTATCTCATCCAAGCTGTGATTCCAAGTTCACTGAAGACCAACTGAAACAAGAAATCTGTTTTTCACAGTGAGGCCTTGAACCTTTCTTGAATGGATTTATCAATGTTGTGATAGAGAGCAAATTTAGATGGGTGTTTTGGGGATCGTGATATTTTCTGTTTTACAAATGTCCCTTTGTTGGTAAAGGCACAGAGGAAAAGATCAGTAATGCGTAAGGGTTTATCAAAACAGCTTCAAACATTTTGGTTCAGTTTCACCTGTTTCCAAAAACAGCATCGGGGTTTTCTTTTCCAGTACGACTTCTGCCACTTTTGGAAACACTTGCCAGATATCAGATTTATAAGCTGCTATGATTCATTGCCAGTATATGTTGGCATCCTCTTCTGCTTATGGAAGAAACAGATAGAGACAAAGGCATCATAAGCAATGAAGGCACCAGCTGCAGCAGCATAGCAGAAAAATATTGCAAGGAAATGATGTGATGTCAAATGAGCAGTTTTACTATTTTTAAAAAACCCCAGAGCACTACGGGAATCATAGCTGCTGTTAAACGATAGAGGTTCGAAGTATTTTTAAAAAGTCCTGTGTGTCCCCCCCAAAAAAAATGCAGATTACTCGGATCACACATTCATGCATTTGAAGAGCTAAGTCAAATAACTTCAGTACATTCTATGCAATATAGTACAGTGGTATCTCGACTTACGAACGACTCGACAACCATTTTTTTTGATTTATGAATGGGGCAAATGGCCGCACGCCTACAAATTTATCGACATCCGAACGGAAACCGCGGCGGTTTTAGATAGGGTTTTTTCGACTTACGAATTTTTAGATTGGTTTGCTTCGACTTACGAATTTTTCTGTTTCCAATGCATTCCTATGGGAAATCGCGTTTCCAATGGCGCTTTTCGGCTTACAAATTTTTTGACCTACGAAGGTGCCTTCAGAATGGATTAAATTCGTAAGTCGAGGCACCTCTGTATAGCTGTTTATACTGCATCCTTCCTCCTGCTGCACAAAACACTTCAGCTGCTCAGTACTTAAGAGTTTCTTTGATGGATGGAATGCTTGCCAGCATACATGAGAATCTGAATATGGGCACTCTAGAGATATATGGTTGCAGTCTGACTTCATGGAACAGCTGCATACTGTTAGTGGAAGGCAGAATACTCCTCTGATACTGTCCTTTGTCTCTTTACCTTACTAGGTGATACTTTATTTTCTTTCCTAAATACCACAAGACAAGTAAAATGAGCTATAACACATATCTTGGGTCTCTTTCACCCCCAGGTAATGCTAAAGAACTTGCCAGTATTCTGAAGTACCACATCGGGGATGAAATATTGGTTAGTGGAGCAGTTGGTGCCGTTGTAAGAATGAAGACTTTGCAGGGTGATAAACTGGAAGTCAGCACTGTAAGTTCAATTCCCCCCCCTTTTCGTTGTGAAATTGCTGAGTTGTTTATCTACAAATACCTTGAATTTCTGAAAAGCAGACAATGGTTTTATTGATGCATGTCTCATTTCTGTACTTATGCTTCCTTCCCTGCATTTTTGTAAGAAATCATGTAGGATAGTTATAAATACAAGGACATACTCCTAATATTAACCAGTTAACCATGTTCACACAAAACTGTACCTCCCTAGGATTCTACTATGGGAGGGGAAAAGAAGGTTAGACGTGAGCCTCAATTTTGCATACTCTTTCTTCCTCCTCTCCGCACCATGGAGGAAATGTGGGCTTTATTTCACAATAACTGAGTGATCTCTTCAAATCTTCTATCTCCTGTCCATTCATTCACTTCTGGGAGTGACCAGAGCAGTGGAGATAGTTCAAGGTTTGTCCTAACATATAATCTGAACAGGTACAGGGTTGTCATGGAAGGTTTAGAGGAAACTAGACAATGATGCTTATCATCTCTCTTAAACAAGAACATGAACCTTCAGGCTTCAAACCTGGGCATGACTAAGTCCGGTCCCATCTATGACAAAGCTACATAATGACACTATCCACAGAGGGAGAGAGGCTGGAAGAGAAGGTCCAGTTGTGCATGGTTAGCAACTACCAACAAAATACACACACTGTCTAGACACTTGTACTGTTACATAATAACATTATCTCATTTTAATAACCTTCTTTTCACTTGTCAAAAACACATGCAGTGCTGTTAGCAATCATGGCATGAACAGCTTCACATTGAGCTTCTATTGATACCGTAATTGTGATACTTTATGCAGCAGATGCATTCCTTGATCCAGGGCAGTGTTTTGGGGATTAAGCACAGCCTAGTGCCCCTCAAGACTTATGCTGGCCTGGCAGAGCAAGGGACAGCCTGCAGGAAAATAGGAGTCTGCCTGTGGCTGCCTGCAAGGGAGGAACCACAAAAAGCAATCTTACATTTGTTTAACATAGTCTGCATCCACATTCTTATTTATTGGAATCCCGGGCCTCTGAACACAAAAGTTTGCTCAAGGCATATTATTTAGTTTGTTAAAACAGCTAAAACAACTGCTTGGGTGCAGCAGATTTCAGTGCAATATGCTGCTGGGTCTTTTGGAGAAGATTGACGAAAAACCTTCTGCATATTTTCTCCTCTAGAATTATTTCTCCTAGCATATGTTTCTGATGACTTATCTCTGCTTCTTTTTTTTCTCTTAAGAAAAACCACATCGTAAATGTCAACAAGGAACCTGTGGCCGAAGCTGATATTATGGCCACTAATGGTGTGATTTATGCTGTGAATACCATTTTACAACTACCAGGTAGGTCAGGTTAGCTTCAGGAATAAAAGAGATCTCCACCCCCTCCCTCAGGTTTCCTTCTCTTTCCTAAGGAGTTAAGGTCACATTATTATTACTGTGGAGCAGCAGTGAAATGCACATTTCCTGTGCAGCAGGAAACAAGTGGGTAATTCTCATCTTCCCAAGAAACATTATATTTTCAGTCTCTAAAGCCCTCATTCACTTCAACAGGGCGCACATGAAGCGTTGGGAAAATACGTGATTGGAAACATTGGGAGGGAAGAAGGGAAAGTGATTTTGCAGGACTGTGAATCATAATTTCCTTTGACAATTTAACAATAAAAATGGCACACAATATTTTTGGGTGGGTGGGGGTCAGCTTACAAGCAGGTTGCCCCTAGTGAGCCAGTTGAAAGGGCTCCTTGGCTCATTTGACAACAAACAGGATGTTTGCCTGCCTACTCATCCGTGAGAATGATGGCAGTGGTGTTGATCTGAGCTCCAGGCCTCTTTACTTAATATGGAAGTGATGAAGACTGCAGTTGGAAGAGAGCATCATCTAGTCCAACGCCCTGCAATGCAGGAATATGCAGCTGTCCCATATGGGAATCAAACCTGCAACCTTGGCGTTATCAGCACCACACTACAACTTCTATCATCCCTAGCCATTTCCCATGCTTGCTGGGGCTGATGGGAGTTGTAGTTTTACAAAATCTGGAAGCCTAAAGGTTCCCCACACCCAACCTATGTTCTTAATTGTGTTTCCCGAAAGAATCTACCAGTTTTGGTGGATGGAGGGCAATGACAGGAGCAGCGGACAACTCCTAAAAATACAATGTACAATCCAGCTGTAGTATTTTCCCTTTCCTGCATATGGCAACAAAGCATTTCTCTTAAGGAGGTATCTAGGATAGTATGTGGAATTTTCTGGGTTTGCACACAGAGCAGTAATGTTTGGTTGCTTGGACAGACTGATAGCAGAGTTCAAAGCACTGGTATAGAGTTGTTGCCATTGCATTTAGTTCGTTCCATAAATTTGTGTCCTGCCTCTTCATTTGATGCTTAAGGTAGCTCAAGAAACAAAAAACCAACCCCAAATAAAAGCATTACAACCGAACGTTGTAAATTGGTCTTCTAAATTAATGGAAGCAGAAAACATCCACAAGTGTGTTTGAATGTTGTTTGAATGTTGTTTGTGTCTTTTAGCTTCCAGGCCTAACGAAAGAAGCGATGAGCCTGCAGACCCTGCAATGGAAATCTTCAAGCAAGCCTCTGCATTATCCAAGGTAAGCATAATGCTCAAGCAGCATATAGAGACATTTCTAATTTCCCTGTATTTGGACATGGACAACAGAGATCATATCACTGGAGCCTGCATTCAAATTAAATTATTACAATTTATTTACTTGTTCCACTTTTAAACTGCTCTCTTCAATTAAGATCCTGGGGCAGTTTGTAAAATATCTAGTCGAAACTGTAATAAAACCACTAAACCTTTAACCATTAATTTTGTAATCATCATCATCATATTCAGGCTCTCAGAATCAACACAGCAGAGGGCAATGTAATTACAACAGACCTTGAACACATCAATCTCTTGCAAAGGCCAGGGTAAACAGATGTGTCTTGGGCTGCTATCTTTCAGATCAGTTATATTCACATGCTGTGAAGAGGGCAGGGAGTTAAGGACTTTGCCCACTGTCTTTATGTCACCACACATAGAGCTTTGCAGCAGGAGGCCTATCCAAAAATGTGCTTGCTTGGAAAGATCTCCCACTGATTACAGTGAAATTTGCCTGTCTTCAGCCCCCTCCTAAAATCACAATCCTAAGTATGTAGTGAACTATACAAAACCAGTGGAATTGGTATCCATGGATCAGATGTGAAATGTTTATTACCAGCTCCCTAAATGATGCCACGCAATCACTCATTTGGCCTCTTATTCAGCCATATTTTAATGGCCTCAGAAGTAATGGCTGTGGTGCAAATGGCCTCCTCCAGGCACAGGCTGCTCCTCCCAGTTTTCTTTCCATCTTTACAGAGGCTTACAGTGGTAGCAGCCGAGGGCTGAAGTTAGACCTACAGCAGCTTTTCAAGTGGTGCAGGGGGAACTGCAGGGCACACAGATGCTGTTCTGACACAAGCTCCCTTTGGATTAGCCCACTGGTTCCTGCCCTCACCCCCCGCAACACAACAGCCTTCTGCTCTAATACGGGCAAAACCCATACTTACTAAGGGAATGTTTATGTTTGGGGTTTTCAATTGCACATCAATTTGCTATAAAATTATATAAATATGATTGATTTATTTCATCTGTACAAATGTAAACATTTTCTCTCTTTTTTCCGCCCTTGCAGATTTCTCACAGGAATGTTCGATTAGGTAAGCAAAATTTACGTGCCACGTAACTTAAATGGTTCCTCTGTGGTGTGGCAGCTCCCAGGATTTGTAGTTGCACCCCATGCCTCACCCATGAGAACCATTTGTGTTCTCTCAGAACATGGGCCTGTTTAATACACTCACAGGGACTTCCATACATTCCAGGCATCTTCACTTGATATCTTATGAGTGTTGTGTGGGTGCTGGCCAACAGAAGCATTTTTAGCCACACTCTTAGTGGGGGTCATGTATACTCTGGACCCCCTCTGAATTTGCCTGCTGTTGTACCCTTCTGGGAAGCAATGCCATCCCCTCATTTCTTAGTGAAGCTTTCCTTCTCTTTGTTTCTTGTAGGCTCTTCCAGCGCAATTCGCAAAGGCTGGGTTGAACGATCAGCTATGAAAAGATGTTAGAGATAACAAGGAATGTGAAATGCCCCAGTCAAAACACAAACATGTGTTGGAAGTAGGGAGATATGCTCAGCCATATTTCCCTATCTCCCACTGCTCCTTTCACTGAGACAGACCACTGGTCCATCTAGGTCAATAGGGGTGCAGGTGGCGCTGTGGTCTAAACCACTGAGCCTCTTGGACTTGCTGATTGGAAGGTCGGCGGTTCGAATCCGCCTGACGGTGGTGAGCTCCTGCTGCTCTGTCCCAGCTCCTGCCAACCTAGCAGTTCAAAAAGCACTCCAGTGCAAGTCGATAAATAGATACATACCACTGTGGCAGGAAGGTAAATGGCGTTTCTGTGCGCTCTGTTTTCTGTCACAGTGTCCTGTTGCATCAGAAGCAGTTTAGTCATGCTGGCCACATGACCCGGAAAGCAGTCTATGGACAAACGGTGGCTGCCTCGGCCTGAAGCAAAATGAGCACCACAACCCCATAGTCGCCTTTGACTGGACTTAACTGTCTAGGGGTCCTTTAACTTTTACCATCTAGGTCAGTGCTGCCCACACAGAACAGCAGCCACTCTCTAGGGTTTCAGTCAGGGTTTCTTCCCAGCCCTAGGGAACATTGCTTGGCTGCTTAGACAATGTGAGGGACAGGTTTCCTTTCCCTTGCATAGTGGGCAAACAGTCCCCCTCCTCTTGTCCTGCCTGGTCTAGACATGCAACAGAGGTGCTAAAATCCTGAGGCAACAGAGTGGTCTATGCCATCTCAGCCTGCAGATGGTAGATTATGTTTTTGAACACTTCCCCACATTTTAAAATACACCTCCTTTTAAATAAGAACTAGGTTCTGGCTCAGTCTGTTCCCTGCTCTGTGACAAGGGAGGGCTTGCCGGGTGTTGTTTTAACAGAGGGACATATTTTATAAATGCAATTTCCCCCACCTGCAATCTAAAGTGGTACTCTTCATTCTGTCATCTCAGGATGTTGCCACCAAATTCACGACAAATTATGCTGTGTATGTAAACATAATATATAGGTCAGTAGACAGCTAGCGGTCTCAGTGCATACCCAGTCAAGGGAATACTATACACCATTGTCAAGGAGATAGCATACCATAATATCATATCACCCCATTCTTGCAAATTGTCATGTGGCATGCCAGAGCACTGTGGCTCTTTAGTTTATTCCCATAGGCATCCAACCTCGTTTAATGAAGCTTAGCAAATCCAGTGGAATTAAGTATGTGGGAATGAGTGCCTGATTGCAGTCAGTGTTCAAAACAAACACTGTAGGCACATTCTAAAGCATCTTTCGAGCAATTCAGTTTTCATTTAGCTGTGAACAGCTTTAGAGAGGAGCAGAATAACATAGTGGTAGTAAATGGTTTACTGATTTTAATTTGAGAAGATCTCTGACTATCTTTTTGATGCAGCCATAGATGATTAATGCAGTTGTGCTTATGACAGCGTCTGCTTCTCTCCTTTTTCAGCTCCTGTGTATTCCAGATTGTTAGCCAGAATGAAACACTAAAGCAACAGCCATTCTGTATATGTAAAGCACAACCAAGGATTCAGCTAGCTTTTGCCATTGGGTTGCTGAAGAGAAGGACTTTGTTTTCTACAAAAACCAACAACACCCACACATACACACGTGCCACCATGTATTACACAAAGGTTATGGGTTTTTTTCAACTGAAATGAAGGAGAGAAAATAAAAGCCATATATATTTAAACCGTTGTTTGATAAGCCTAATTTTGTTACAATTGGTAGCTGAGAATTCAGGGAGCCTCAGGTATGTGTGTCTACTCCAAAATTATTTAGGCCCAGCCTCCAGTTGTGCAAGAGCTAAAAATGACTATGATTGCAAGACACACTAAAATCTATCCCTCTCTGGTTAGTATTTAATAAAAATGTTTAAGGTTTGCATGTGCTGTCAAGAACACACACTGGCTTATTCTCAGAATTCTGTATTGAATATCTGAGGCTTTGGCTTTAGGAAAGGGAGTTTATTCAGAAATGCAGCCTGAATTTGACTCAGGTTGGCTTAAATTTCTACAGTCTGTCTACATGGCTTTGAGTGCAGATACGTAGACTGATCCTGCACTTTTGCACACAGTCACTGCTAAAACCAAGATTGGTGAAGTTCATTTGTCCAATTTGTGTTCTTGAGGGTCAGTGGGATGAATGGTCCATTTTCTATAAGGTGCTAACACTAGTATTTTCCTACTTAACAGAGTTTTGTCGTGAAATATTTTAGAAGATAGCCACAGAAGCATTTATTATTCATTTCTATATGTATAGGGGTAGGTACATAAGGATCATGAGTGGTCTCTGTACCCTGGTGCTTTTCTTTTTCTTTCTTTTTTTTTAAAAAAACAGAGTAAAAGAGTCTTGCTTTAGAGTAATAATCCAACTTTGTGACTTTTCCACACTTTGTGGTTTGAGGCTTGCAAGCTTCCAGATAGGATATTTTGATTTGGTCTCTCATAGTTAATGGGGTTGGTTTGGGCTTTCAACTACATTTTGAAAATGAAGGCAACAAGCTTCATAGCAATTACGTAAAATCTTAATACTGTTTTTCAGAGCACACAGCCTGGGCATGACTTAGACATAAATTTGAATGTGGACATTTTAAAGGATGTAAAAGTACAGCTTGTGCCCTCAATTAAAACTGGCTATTTAGGTCACAATACAGGTGCTACAGAACTAGCTCCCTACATGCTGTGGAAGCTTTCTCATTCATCCACCCCAATAGAGAACAAAACCTGTCAGATATTCAGGAGATTTTCTTTAAAAAGGGGAGAGTGTCGATGTAACGTACACTTATAAAAAGCTGCCTGTGTGTGGACAAGCTATCACACGTTCTAACACAAGCTCTCTGAATTGTGGCCTGTAGTCTTAAGAGACTTTGCTAGGCACTCTCTGAACAATGACAGTTGTGTACTTCAGCAAGGACATGTGGTTTTTATTTTCTTCCCTCCTGTGCTTTGAAAATGTTCCACGCAATTCTGTGCCTTAGCTTCTTTCTTTTCTTAAGCCTCATTGATGATATTAGGGAATTTGCATGATATAAGCTATGGTTTGATCAGTGCTGTCAATTAGCTTTTGTTTACACATATGGTTCTAACTTTAATATCTTTTTTTCTTCTTGAGCCTGGCAATACATCCTCTCTGTAATGTGGTCATAGAGCAATCCCTCATCAAAACCTTCAAATAAACAATTCATTTGTAATAAAACTTGGGTTTTCTTTTAAATATATAAATTGACTGTGTCAGTAATATTACAAGTGACATCACCATATTTTGTTTAGGGACACAGTTTTACCTCGGATAGCTTAAGAAATCCCATGAGTACCACCCCAAAATATTGCAAAGTCTTTCTGCAGGTTTTACACATTGTGTAAAGCCTTTGTTTCAGCCATTTACCTCAGAGATTTACCTCACACTATCCTGGCAGTGAGGAAGTAGAACACTGCCAGCTCAGTTTGCACATGATAACTTATTTGTTTGACAGTATCTCCATGTGAAAATCACACTCATTTCTCACTTAGAGAGAAGGTTCAAAAAGCAACTTTCCTTGATATGGCAAGTGTTGATACAAAGCAGTCATTTTCAAATGTGGGCACCTTCAAGCATTCAGATTCATATATGGCATGGCACAGAGGCCTGGCAGTAGAATTGGCGGGGCAGGGGGAGAGAAATTGAAAGCGTTGCATAAATATTTTACAATATTCTTTGTTTAATTTTTTGGAGATATTCTTGTGATAGCTTAAAGACACCCTTCTCCCACTATCTATTTATTTATTTGTAACTATTTGGACTCATTATTTATTTGTAACTCAAAACAACTACAAAAATGTGATTAAGAAAGTTTCCCCCCCAAAAAATGAATAAAAATAAAGTAGCACATGGTTGGCAAAGCCAGGCTTTAAGCAATTATCAAGAGCTTTGTGAACATGAAACATAGTTGGAGAACAAATATTTTGTTCCCAGTGTTTTGTTATCAAGTGCATCAAGAGTGGCTGGGGGAACCCGGCCAGATGGGCGGGGTATAAATAATAAATTATTATTATTATTATTAAACTATTCTGTTGATTGCATAGGTGCCATATTCATGAACATGATATGGTAATGCTACCAGCTGGCACCATTAAGAGCTCATTTGCCAGGTAGCCCAGTAAATGCCTACCTCTCCCAATAACACTTAGCTCAAAGGACTTTTTGTGCATTTGTAGTCCTTCCAAGAACTCTGTAAAGTAGGACACTCTTAACATCCCTGAAAAACAGGGCACTATCAATTAGTAATCCTTGCAATAATCCTGGGAAGTAGGGCACTATTAATCAATACCAGCTTATCCAAGATTACCCAGCCAGTCAGTCAATGCTTCAGCAAAAGTTTGATTCTCTTCCATGCCTAATTCATCAGTCATCATGGTGTAATACCATCTCTAGATTTCCACATTTAATGATGGCGCTGCTGGATTTCTTGGTGGTACATGCCCCTTCCTATGTAGAATTTATTGACAGAACCTTTGGCCTTTGAGATGCTGTTCGACTCCACTGACTATGCTCCTGGGGCAGATGGGAGTCAAAGTCCAGCAACATCTGAAGAGCCACAGGTCCTCCACCCCATTTTAAAGCATTCTGGTGTGCACAAGAATCAGACGAAAGGGAAAATAGTCAAGCCTTCCATTGACCAATGCCTCCCATTGACCTTGCCATTGCTCATGCTAAGCTCTGGGAATCTTGCCCTTTTCCATACCAAGTGAAACAATTTGCTTCAGCACAGTTTTGACTTAGTATTACACATCCCATTCAAGGGACTCCCATGCTCTTTTTAAATACAAGATGCAGGTTTGTCCAAGCATACAAGCATAAGAACAGCCTGCTGGACCAGGGCAATTGCCCATCTAGTCCAGCATCCTATTCTCACAGTGGCCAAACAGATACTTAGCAGAGCATAGTTATTGATAGCTTTATCCTCCACAAATTTGTCCAATCCTCTTTTAAAGGATCCTCTTTTAAATCAACAACAGGATCAAGTGGTGATGCCTTCCAAGAATTTCCATTTCTGGGGTGGTGAAGGTGACTTTTAAATTGTGGCCCTACTCAATGGGAGGGGAAACCCCTGCCCCTTGCCATAAACTAGGAGAGGAGGGATTGTCACAGAGTAGGCCAGGCTGTTGTTTTTTCTTCCACAGGGGATATTCAAATATAAATGACCTCATCTGAAGCCCGAGTGTATAAACAGACCTAATGTTTATGCAGGAGAAGTCGAAGCATTTCCTTCAAGAGAATACTTCTGACCTCTTAGAGCTACTTCTTTTCCTCATATCCCCGGGAATGGGGAGAATAGCATGTGCAATACTGTGGTTTGGAACAAAAAGCAATGGTGCACTGAAGCATAGCGCTATTAAGTGCTAGAGGGATTCCGATAAACAATGGGCGTGAAAGAAAATGCTTCAGTGGCTTCAAATAAGAACTGAGTGCTTCCGAAGAAAAACAAGCAGACCAAATTCTCGCAGGAGAAATATACATTTAAGAGCAGAAGAACTATGCCAGAACAGCATAGTTTGACAGAGACGGCTGCTCTCCAAAAGGAGAATTCTTAAAGTCTGCAGTGTTCTGTGTTCTGGATTAGGGGTGAATGGAGACCAAGGTCCAGCCAGACTTCACAAACAAAAATCAAGCCCAGCCCAGCAAAACCAAGTTCACAGATGTTCTAAAGGCAAACAAGGAAATGAAAGAGGAACTTTTGAAAAAGGAAGGATTATTCACATATTTCAAAACTAGTCTTAAACATCTATTGTACTGCCAGCTCAGGAGAAGGCAACTTTAAATGATCACTGTGAAATATCAACTCCTATTTGGTTCTAAGCAAGTGAGTCACAAATCTGAAAGTCATTTTTACTCACCTGCAATAAACTGACAAGACAATCCTATGCATGTCTACTTAGAAGCAAATTCCACTAAGTTCAATAGGACTTACTCCAAGGTATAGGATTACAGCCTAACCTGTCAGGTCTATTCAGAGTGGCACTATTGTGTTTGTGGCTCATTGCCTATATTAACAAAATCTATTATGGGGTGTGGCAGTTTTGTATCAGCATCACATTTAGCACACTGGTCGAATTCTGTTTCTGTTTTTTACTTCCATTTTGTATCAATGCTTATGAGCTTCCTTACTCTATGAGGTATCAGCAGTAGTTAGTATCTCCACTTTTTGTTCATGTAGAATTTTTTATGATCAAATTCATGGCTCATTAAATTCATGCACTCTAGCCCTCTGGGTCAAAACTGTTGCCTTTTTACTATACATCTTACCACTCATCTGTACCCTGATCTGTGAGGATATTCACCTTACTACCTGGTAGGATAAAGGGACACAGGTGGCGCTGTGGGTTAAACCACAGAGCCTAGGGCTTGCTGATCTGAAGGTCGGCGGTTCGAATCCCTGCGACGGGGTGAGCTCCTGTTGCTCGGTCCCAACTCCTGCCAACCTAGCAGTTCGAAAGCACGTCAAAGTGCAAGTAGATAAATAGGTACTGCTCCAAGCGGGAAGCACATTTCCGTGTGCTGCTCTGGTTCGCCAGAAGCGGCTTAGTCATGCTGGCCACATGACCTGGAAGCTGTACGCCGGCTCCCCAGAGTTGGTCATGACTGGACCTAATGGTCAGGGGTCCCTTTACCTTTACCTTTACTTGGTAGGATAATACAGGGGCCACATTCACTCCTATCTGCAGCAGCATGGGAGTGGATCCTCTCCCTTTTTGGAAAATGATTATTGGGTGGACATGACCCATGTGACCCATCCTATCTACTGACATTCACCTGAGTGGTTACATCATTTGCACGGTGGAGTAGCAGTCACACCCTTTCAGCACCACCACATAGATAATGCTATCTGTGATACTAATAGTCCACCTAGATTCACAGTTGTGAAAATTTCAAATTGTGCAATTTTGCATGTTTTTTATTTTAAAAAAACCCAAAACAAGTGTAAACAAATTATGCAAATCATCTGGCCATGTGGAGTGCTCCCACGCGACATTGTTTACTTAGCAGAGGGGAGCAAAGAAACATGGTAAAGACTGATGGCACCTAAGAATGAACCACCTCATCATATGTTAAGGTATCACAGAGCAGGGCTGCACTCCCCTTTTGACCTCCATCTGGTTGAGTCACAGCAGCATACCATGGTGAGATTGTTGTGGCACAAACACACCAGTGCCCTGCACTGCCTTTGCCATAGCTCTGCCCTTCTCCTCCTCTCCTCTCCTCTTTCTTCAGCCTTCGCCTTTCTTTATGTGATGGACTCTCCACCAACATTCATTATAAGCCGTCTGATGAAAACCGGGAGGAGGCTCCATTTGTTTAAAACATTGACCAACAGGGGAAAAAATCTAATTCACTCAGATCAAAACAGCTTCTGCTATTGTGCTCTCAATGAGAGGATTCCAGAGATTTATTGAGGATCATTCCTTGCCAAGTTCAGCACTACCCCAGGCTCCATGCCTGTGAAATACTTTGTTCTTGGCACAGACACCTCTGACTATAGTCCATCAGAGAGAAAAATAGCTGGAAACCTTTATCCTCTCAAGAGGAGCACTAAATGTCAACTGTTGCTAAAAGTGGGCTTCAGTGAAGCAATCTCACCCACCCACCCACCCACTTTTTCCTAACAAGAGACTAGATTCATCCAGAGACATTTGCGAGTCTGCGCTACTGACTCCTAACTACACCTAGACAGAACCATTCGTACCTTTTACCCTGAGCAGTAGCTCCAAGCCTGACTCTCTGGACCAGGTGAAGAGGGGTCAGCAGGACCAGCTGCCCCAGAGGTAGAGAGGCTGGCTGCTCAGACCTCAACATCATGTTTAAGGCATATTCCAGATGCATCAATGCTTGAACCTCCCCTTCTGCAGAACTGGCTTCTTGTACACATTCTAATACCTGTCTATTAATGCAGGTAATAAGCCTGCAGGGAACTAACAAGAGAGGAGATGCCTTGATAATCCTCTGACATCTTCGCTTTATCCATGTTTCTCTCCACACACACCCATGCCACTCTCTCATAACCTTGTCTGATGTTTTGTACCTCTTTCAGTTAGCCCAGGGGTCCTGCTGCCCTGTAAAATTTAGCAAAATCCATGAATGCTGACCCACTCCTCCCTATTTTCTTTCACAATTCCTCTCCATTGCAGAGAGCAGAGGGCCTTCTCAGTAGTGGCACTCACTCTGTGAAATGCCTTCCCATCAGATGTCAAAGAAATAAACAACTATCTGACATTTAGAAGACATCTGAAGGCAGCCCTGTTCAGGGAATTTTTAAATGACTGATGTTTTAATGTACTATTTTTAATCTTTTGTTGGAAGCCACCCAGAGTGGCTGGGGAAACCCAGACATTATTATTATTATTATTATTATTATTATTATTATTATTATTATTGCAGATTTAATTTGGGGATTTTTTTAAATTGTACTGATATAAATAATGTCAACAAAGCAAAATTCTTTAAAATATTATCACCATTCTTGTTTAAAGCAACCCTAGATCTGGAAAGGCTCTTCAGATGTTGTTGAACTCCAACTCCCATCAGCCCCAGCCAGCTTGGTCATTAAGTTCCTAATACCTGATTTGGATGCTTGTCATTGAGATTGCTTGGGGTGCTGCCTTATCATCTCTGCAACGTAATATTTGGCATGGTTTAAATCCTGAATGGAAACATTCATATTTCAAAGTGTTAAAAATTAAAAGAAGTTCAGAGAAGTGCAAATTTTGAAGAAGGATGACTGTATTGCAGTTCACATATTGTTTTGGAAAGGTGTGAATTAGGTATGTTTGCCTTTAAATGCAAACTGAAGCAAATTTCTCCTCCATCCCTATCAGTGACATTTTGTGCCCACTGATATATCTAATGTATATAATATGGCATTTTCAGCCAGTACATCAGACTCCAATGGTGGATCATCAGTTACCAGAATATTGTTACCAGAGGTAAGGACAAGGGGTGCGGTGGGGGCAATGTGTAGGACCTCTAGGCTACTGAATGGGTTAGTTGAAAGGGCTATCAAAAGGGAACATTTCCAACAATGAGCTTTCTTAGTTAAAAAAAAACAACGATCTGGAAACAACCATCTTTAAAACAGCATTAAACAAACTCTTTTTATTGCAATGATCTCCTCCCTTAAACTTTTCACTGCTGTTCTGCAAATGAATTTAAAAACAGGGAAAGAAACTAGCACAGTGCCCTGTTCCAAGGGAAATTCCATACATAGGGGGCTTCGATTGTAAAGTGTGCGTTTTCTCAGCCGTGTGTGGAAAAAGTGGAACATTGTTTTCCTAGTTTACAAAGAGGGCTTGGAGTTGATTTGACCCATGGGCTGATGTTTGGGTGGTCGGCCGAAGGAAACCGCACAGCAACCTCTCTAGCAGATGCACTATTGACATGTGCGTGCATCTCATTAGGCGCCTTCTCAACACTTTGTTGTTAAATGTGTAACAGTGGGAGCATTCATTTGTATTTGGAGGCCACCCAGGGTAAAATAGTCAGCAGTAGGAAAAAGAGGCATGACAGAGGTGCAACTCCTGAGATCTTTCAAACAGACAATGCAAAAGGCAAAGGTGAAACCACCCACATGCTATTACAGTGGTACCTCTGGTTACGAACTTAATTCACTCCTGAGGTCCGTTCTTAACCTGAAACGGCTCTTAACCTGAGGTACCACTTTAGGTAATGGGGCCTCTTGCTGCCGCCATGCCACTGGCATGCAATTTCTGTTCTCATCCTGAGGTAAAGTTCTTAACCTGAGGTACTACTTCGGGGTTAGCGGAGTCTGTAACCTGAAGTGTTTGTAACCCGAGGTACTACTGTACTGAGAAACAATATATCACATATATCACACACAGAGACAAGCAACAGTCATTGTTATGTAGTTGCTATAAATGACCAATCATATCATTGTATAAATGACTGGAGGCGTGGCGTGTAGGTTTTAGGTCAGACAGCAAAGTGGGGGTGGCGGTGTGAAAATGCGAGAAGGCTAAGAAGAAGGCTGAAGCAACGAGCACTTGGTGTTTAGCCGCCACAGAGTCGCTAGCCTCTTTGTCCCATTTTCCTCTTTGTCCCATTGGGAACAGGAAAATGGCTTACAAAATAAATTCCTAGAGAGAAAATAAGTATGAAGTCACTTCCAGTACTGTTGGTTGAAAGGCAGGACATAAAAAGGGAACATAAATAACTGGCATGAGATTGTGTTGGTTTTAAACAATATTGTAAGATGCTATATATGATCAAGGGGTGGGGCGATATGAGTGATGTGCTGATAGATCTCTAGGTGTTTGGCACTGGATCAGGAAGGATATTTGTTTTACAATAGCAGCAACAAAATTGCTTCCTGCGGCCTTAAATTATACTGTTGAGATGAAGGGATAACCAGGAGTGGGGTTTTGTGTGGAAAGATGGTGAGTTCTGTTCAGTTTCATTAAAGATTCCAGAGTCCAAATTAGACAAGACTAGTTAAACCTCTCAGTACATTTAACCGTGCACATTTCCACCCCTGCTGTGTTTCGAATGACAATAGCTGGTCTGAATCTGCTATTTAGATTGGGATGAAATCTCCCCTCAGTGTCATTTAGAGGGATTCAAAGTCACATCTAGCTTGGCCCCTAAGGGAAGATTGTGAAATAAAGTCTGTGGTTTCCTGTAGAAGTTGATTCATCCCACGCTCGAAACAAGGGATCACTCCCACAGTCACTGTGCTTAGGGGTGCTGATCTCAGTGGCTAGACATATCTGTAAACACCACAGCCACAATCCTTATTTTATGGCTCATTGAGACTCAGGTTACAAATTCAGCAGAACTGGAAAGCTTCTCCTGGATCGTGCTACAGCCGGCTGCAAGTGATGGTCGGTGGTAGTGGTGACTGAACCCATGTGAGAGCTTCTCCATTGGGTGGGGCATATGAAACTCCAGCTTCTTGCACATCACACGTGTGACATCATGCACATGACATTGCTCCCTCTGCCAACTGCCTTTGCAAGCTGGTGCCTCTGTGGCCAGGAGTATGAGAGGTAGGTGTGTGTGTGTGTGTGTGTGTGTGTGAGAGAGAGAGAGAGAGAGAGAGAGAGAGAACTCCTCCATCTCCTCACCTCCCATTAAAGCTATTGCAAGGGGCAATAGAGCAAGCAGTTCTCTTTTCCAGGCCCATTTCCTCCCCCGCTGCAAAACCACCCTAAGATTTAAAAAAGAAGAAGAAGAAGAAATAGGATACTGAATTATACACACAATTAACAGCACACTGCGAGCTGAACTTGAAGTAAAGGAAACAAATATGGAAAATCAACATCAGAGTTCCTGGCGTGACTATAGTTCTCTTTATTATAGCTGGATAGATTGGAATTGTTAGTCACCACACAGCATTTATATTAGGTGCTATATTCCCTTGGCAGCGGCAGAGTAAACTGATGATGAACTAGTTGTGTTCCCTCAAATTTCCTTACGCTAATGAGAGCCGCTTAGCATTGTCTTGGATTTTCTTTCATCGTAATGACATTTTCCATGATTTGTGAGATGTTTCCAATATGAACAATTCAGCAACTTAGAAAGCAGCTGGCAGGAACTCCTGCTCCCACCCACCTGCCTGGGAAAAGGATTGGCTTTTCCCTTTCAGGAAATGGATGGATGGCTGGTGCCTCTGCACAGCCCTGGAGCATGGCCTGAAACACATGGGATGCCCTAGCCAATGACAAGTGCCAGGGACCATTTCTCCTACTTCTGAGCTTCCTGGTACGTGAGCTTTTTGCCACTGCAAAACCATATTTTGGCATTTGAAGACTGGCTAAATTCAAAATATGTTGACAAAGCATTTGAGAAGTACCCTTTGGATTCATCCTGCAAACAAGCCCTCCTACACAACTGCCTGGATATCTATTTTCAGAATGGACAGTAGCATTTTATTGTGCAGGCATGCATTTCTTTAAGACACCGTTGCTGAAAGATATATTGTGCAGAGCACTTAGTGCCTGCAAAATATTATGAGTTTCCAGTCGGATCAGGAGATTTTCCAAAACAAAAAACACATTGCTAATAACAAAGAGCTGTGAAAAATAAAATGGAATTTTTTTAGTGCCTTAAAAAAACAGGTTGATGCATTTGTTTGAAATAGAGGCATGTTTAAATAACACCTAAAGGCATAAAGCTAGGTTAAATGGCTTAGATATGGAATTGCACCAGCATATTTGTGGGTTTCACCTTTGGGGATATGACAGGAAGATGATCCTTTGAAATGACAGAAGCTTAAGTGATTGCCAAAGGTTCCACAAATTATAGAAGTTGCTGCAGCCCTGTACTTGGGCTTGTCTCACTCTGACCAAGCATACCTCTCTTTTGTAGTAGCCAACAGTTGATGAATACCAGAAAGGCTGCTTTGTTAGGCAATTGCCTGATGGTGTTGTCTTTTCCCTGAAGGGCATCTTGCCCCAGTCTGTCCTCCTGGGAGCCTGTCCCTTCAAGAGCCTGCCTTTCCCAATCCACAAAGCCCAATGTGAATAGCCTCTAGTGCAGGCATCCCCAAACTTCGACCCTCCAGATGTTTTGGACTACGATTCCCATCTCCCCTGGTCACTGGTCCTGTTAGCTAGGGATCATGGGAGTTGTAGGCTAAAACATCTGGAGGGCTGCAGTTTGGGGATGCCTGCTCTAGTGCTTAACTGAAACTCTTTTATTACCAAATAGTTTAGACCTTTCAGTCACTACCCAAGATTCCCTGAGATCTGAATATATGGAGCTGTGTCTATGTCATAGAGCCAGACCCATTGAAAACAATTAATTTAAATTACTCATGTCCATTGATTTCAGTGGGTCTACTCAGATAGATACAACCCACTGCTCTTCCACTGTGCTCTGGGCACAGGAATCACCTCAGTATCTTCAGGTGGGAGACAAAGACAGGAAGCAGGATCAGTTGGTAAATCTGAAACTTTTCAGACTTTGCCACTGGAAAATGCATGGCCTTGTGTAAAGAGCTGCCCCCTTTTACCATGTTCTTTTAACGATCCAGTTAGTTTGAAAAGTACCCTGGAGACATTTGAAAACTACCCTGGAGTTTAAAGCTAGGAACAATAGTATAAGGGTGTCAATATGCTTTTAGGAAGCAACAATATTTAGAGGGCATTTGAGTCGCGGCCTTGTACAAATCGCTATGGTTCAACAAGCGATGTTTCCCCAGGTTGGATACAGTGCTAAGGAAGTGACTGTGGTTTGTTGCTCCTGTTCACACTGAGGGAGGAGCAAAATGGTAAACCAATAAGCATAACATGCAGATTCAACCTACCGTATGTGTTTTCATATTGTCATTTACTTAAGCCACAGGAGTAATTCTATTGCCTTCATTCGTACAGGCCTGGCAAGCAAATCCTGATGTCCCCCTTATGGGTATTGATCTATGTCTCATGTGCTCTGTGCCTTTATAAGTTAGCACTTTTTTCAACATTGGAAAAGTTATTTTAAATAAATACATTTCTCCTAAACTGAAATGATTGATGTACTTGGGACCTCGCAAAGTTTATTGTTGCAGCAGAAAGACAGAATGGAAAGTTTATTCACAGTCCCTGCTACCCTCCTGCATGGAATCTTGATGGCTAGAAGAAGTGAAGAATAACAGATCAGATTAGTTGCTGCCTGGTGATTTATTAATGAGTAGTGCATGATGAATGAAAGCCAGGATTTATACCTAGTATAAGAGCAACAAGCAATATTAATAGCGGCTTATGGCAGATTCCATCTCTGCATCTGGCCGGATGCTGATGATGTCTTTCACAGATCATGTGTCTGCTGTACAGAATCATTGTGAGCTTAATTTGTAACCATCAACACATTGTGAACTGGGTGTTTTAAATTTAAAAATCTAATCTCCCCAATTTTTTAATAAATCACTTTATGAGTTCTTTTAATTGAATGCTTTTCTAGCAACCTCAAAGTCAGGAGCACCAAAACAGCAATTGTACCTTTAGCACCAGTTGTGGGTTGTGGCAAGACTTTGAATATGGCCTTGAGCAATTTCTTTTGGCAAAGCTTCTCTTTCTGCATAATAAGCGGACTTTAGCAGTTGCGTCTTAACTTAAATTCTGCCAGTTTCAAGCTCTCTCCAACCCCTGCTCTGCCCCAATCACATCCCGAAAACTACTTTGAAAGTTGGCAAACA
This sequence comes from Zootoca vivipara, assembly GCF_965207765.1. Lineage (NCBI taxonomy): Eukaryota > Metazoa > Chordata > Lepidosauria > Squamata > Lacertidae > Zootoca > Zootoca vivipara. The sequence continues at coordinate 56,382,032 of NC_142584.1, forward strand.
CGTAGGCCTTAGGTGCTGCATCCAAAATTTGATTAGATGTTAACGTTTGATTGAATCCGGCAGGTGTTCAAGTTTTGTTCTGAAGTAGCAGTGTGCAGAAAAAGAATTTTTAAAAAATCATTCTAGGTTTCTGGATGCTACTGTTTCATGATATGCTCAGTGCTTGTTTTGTTTCCATTCCTCTACTTCCTTATTTTATGGGTTGTTGTTGGCATCCGTTTGTCTTGAGAGACAATGGAGTGTGCCTCCAGGGGTGAAGTCAAACCATTGGAGAATCACAGTGCTTGCAGAGACCAGTAACTTGCAACTGCTGTTTCCTGTCTTGTTTTTGCTGCATTAGCAGCACCAAAGCAACCTCCCTGGGGCACAAACCTGGACAGTGTGCATGGAGATCCTGGGCTGCCCAGACACCCTTCTAGGCCTCACTGATGTGGTCCAAAGGAAAGCAGAGCAATAAGTTTGACACCAGCTTGGCTGCAGGAGGTGCCAGAAGGAGGTGTACAAGACACCATCCAACCGTCTTAGGGACCCAACTTCCGATTTGTGTAGGGTTTACTCCTTAGCCTTTTCTTCTCCTGAAGGTGTCCCACAAGGCAGTGGTTAACTTACTATGTTTCTTTCAACAGCCTTGGAAGACATACCAATATTGCCATCTCAGTATTATGGAAGCCAGTGTGTTGCAGGAGGGGAAATGTTAGGTGTGACCTGGGTTCAAATCCTCACTCAGTCATGAAGCTCCTGGGGTGACCCTGGGACAATCACTATCTATACACAGGTTTGCTGTGAAGATAGAATTAGGGTCACTAATATAAACAATGGATCAGTGGTTGCAACTTTCATGACCTATCTTTCTGTTCACCTCCTAAATTCTTCAGTAAAAAAACCTCTCCAGGTGGGCATCCTGAGCAGCATGGATCTGCAGTATCAAGGGGGAATTGGGCTTCCACAGAGTTGGCACAAGATCCCTTCACTGGATCTCAGGCTACTCCTTTCTCACAATGCAGGTCCACTTGGACAGCTGCTGCATGCGATGCTGCATGGTGCACTGGGAGAGTTGAAGCCAATGAAGATAGGGAGCTGTTTGAAGTCTTCCTCGTGACAGACAAGAGCAAGTCTAATGCCAATCAGTGGGTGGGTTTATCTCTCCACACAGTGTGATGGGCAGCAGTGTCTCCCCTACTCCAAATCTTCTAGATCATGCACAAAAGGAATTGGTAATACTCAAGCACATAATGGATTGCTGCAGGAATTCCGAACTTTGCCTGAGGTTTAGGCAGAGTGAAACCATTTTGGAGAGGAGTATAATGGTTCTGCTCACACATCTTTTCCCTTCTGCTGCTCACAACCCACCATTTCTCCCCCCCCCCAATCTACTGCCTCAGAAAAGAGTCTCAAGAGACTGAGTCACACAGCGGGAAAGCCCCCTCCCCAACTAACTATTGTTGCTATGCTGTCAGGGACTCAGTAGGTGACCTTAGACAAGCCACCATCTCTTGGCTTCAGCTCTCCCTCTGTGCCATGTAGCATTGCATGCATGGTGCCGGAAGTGAGTTCCAACTGAAAAAGAAGCCCTATGACCTTCAGAGACTGGGGTGTGGTTCCCCACTCAGCTACGAAGCTCACTGGGTGACCTTGGACCAGCCGCTATCTCTCAGCCTTATCTACGTCACAAAGGTAGCTTTGATGATAAAATGAGGAGGAGAGAACCATTGCAACAACTTGAGTGCTGTGGAGGAAAAGGTGGTATATAAATGTATGAACAAATGCATTTTGCAGTGGATCTGGAACTCCCCAGAAAATAGTGGATCATGGTGGGCCTGTTCCAGAAATGTTGCTTATTTTAAAATGATCCATTTGCCATGCTTCTAATTGAAACACTGCTATCAGTTGTGAGCTGTTGAGTGCAAGTTGGGTTAAAAACCCATGGAAATGAGCAGCTAGCTGGCAAGCTAGTATGTGCACATCCTGAGGGGAAAGCCTTGATCCCCCTGCCGCAATTCCATTATTTTTATTTTTAAATGTATTCTAAATTAGATACCTTGTAAACACAGAAGAAGATATATGATCTAGCTATAAACTTTAAATTACTCAATTTAAAGAATATACCTTATTGTATTAAGCCCAAGAACCACCAGTTAATTGGCTGGCTGTAATATTTATTATAAGTGGCTTTTTGCTTCCTCCACCCACCCCGTGGCAGATTAGATCTGAGCCTCCTAGCAATTTCATAAATAATTTCCTCCCATTTACTGCAAATCAAATATTTCATTCTCTTGTGGGTTTTCCTTTTCAGGCAATTCCCATCTGCAGAGTGTTTTAAATGTGGTTGCTATTCCTTGGATCTATTATTTCCTCAACAAGGAATGTTTCACATTAAGTCAGAAAAAGGAAAAAAGAGAGAGACTCAGTTGAGCACTGTAGTTGCAAGACTGGCAAAGCCTCCATCCAGAAGCTGTCAACTCCATCTCACCCCTTCTTTTTGGGAGCCATGTCCATTATTTTTACTCGAGAAACAAATAGAAGCTGTTGTTTCAGTGATGTCGCTTGACATTCAGTCAGTTCCGAGAAACCATTTTTCCACTGTAAGTTAGCTCACAAAATGTCAGTAGCTGTTTTCTTTTCTTTTATCACTGGAAGAAAGCCATGTGTGGTGAGAGAACTGGGAATCAAGGCTTTCTGAGTTCTAGACTAGCTCCATCGTGAACTCTGGGCAGCCACGTCTACTATCTCCTTATCATTTTGCAAAAGTAAAGGCACCATATTTGTGTCCTAGATTTGCATTCTGCTATTGCTTCAAGAATGGTACACAACAGTGGCATAGCGTGGGTTGCCGGTGTCTGGGGTCACGCAGAGGGGGGGGAGAGGGAAACGGACGGAGTATGCATGAGCATTCAACTTCCTAATGGTATCTGCGTCACCCAGGAGATTGCAGCTGCAGAGATAACCAAAGAAGAGCCGTTCCATTGTAAGGAGAGGTCACTTCCAGGTTCACATGGAGAAGCTGTTTTCAATGGGGCCCAGCAATGAAAGCACACAGCTGTATTGAGGCTGAAATGTTGAACCCCTAAAAAAAACTGCACCCAGGGCACCCGCCCCTGTACCCCTGCCAGGCTACACCAGTGGTACACATCAGGTTAATGCATTTTTATCCTCGCAACAACTCTGTGAGCTATGTCAGGTTACAAGAAAATGATTGGCTCAAAGTCACTCAGTAAGCACCATGGCTTAGCTGGGAATTCAGTCCCATTTCTCTTTGGGTCAAGTATTCATCCACATCGCTCTGCATGGCCTTTCCATACTGAAATGGCAGTGTTTCTGAAGTATTCCGCTGTGTGTGCAGAATAGTTTATTGAGTGAAACTGCACAGAAAATGAAAGCAGTAATAAAAGATCCATGTGCAAAGGTAACTCAGGCAAAGGGCGTTAGTTGTCCTGTCTTCTGTAGGCCTCAGACGTATCGGCATCTAATGCTTTTCTTCTTTATAGTAATGGCTCTTCCCTCCCTGGCTGAGAAATTATAATTGGTTCAGCAGCAGTGCCATATTCCTTCTATAGCTGAATGCCTTGACAGCCCTTGAGCTGAAGGAAGGCACCTAGTACAGCCACATAAAGCTCTTTGCCTTCTGCTTCCCAGCAGGCATTAGTTCAATGAGAGAGCTGAGTTCATGTGGGAGAGGGGAAACGATGATTAGCCCATGTGGACTGTCAATATTGTATTAGATAACTCTTTGCATTCTGTGACATCTAAATGAATAATCCTCTAGTAATGTTGGGAGTTGATGACTTCACAGGGTCTGAGCACTTAGGCCGACAAAATGAATGGAAGCATGTTAATTTTGCGCATGGAATCACTCTGGCTGTGTTGTCAATATGTGCATACTCTCTGCTCTATGTATCTTCTTCAGAGGGTTTCAGCGTCCATTGCACAACTTGCAAAATGCCACATTTTTATTAAAGGCCTCCTATATGTTGAAATTTCCTCTGTGATGGGAAAATCACGCTGACATTAGGGAAATCTGTTTAGTCTCCAGCGGAATTATTGCTGCTTCAGCTCTGATGCCATCGTGAAATCTGGCCTTCATTTGGAATGTGGCTTATAGAACAAAAATAACACTGACTCAAAGTGAATGATAAGAAAGCTTTTAGCTTTCTTCAGTTCCAAACAAATGGGAATAGAGGAAAAATTACTCGTGATGGAAAATTATACCTCTTTACAAACACCATCAACTATTATCAGAAAAAGGACATTTATACATAAATCAGGGATAACCTCAGCCCTACATTTACCATCAAAGAAGTTTCAGGATTTAAATGTTTCGAGTAAGTCAGAAATGTGTTTTAATTAAGTAATTTGCATGCACAAGTTGCATGTGTATATGCTCTCTACAGAAGGCAAAAGCAGAGGGTGAAATCCAAATCTACCCGGCACACATGGATTCTACCCCTATATAAACTCTAGGTATGGGGAGGAATTTGATTCAGTTCACATCTAAATGCAAACCTACCTAATTTGCACTTTCTGAAACAACACACCAACTGAAACATAGCCATCCTTGGAAATTTGCACTCCTCTGAATTTTGCAGCATACATCTCCATGCACAAAATTGCACATCCTAAGGTAGAGTGTGCATTAAAATAATACATTCGTGGAACTGGTATACAAAATGCCATTATATTAGGGAAAATAGGCTTTGTGGAAATGTGTATTAGGAGAAATTTGTACTAAAAAGCCAGCAGGTCTTCATTTTTTATCATTATTTAGCAAAATGTATATACTGCCTGACTCTAAATAGAACCTCTAGGCTTTGTGAAAATGTGTATTAGGAGAAATTTGTACTAAAAAGCCAGTGGGTCTTCATTTTTTATCATTATTTAGCAAAATGTATATACTGCCTGACTCTAAAAAGAACCTCTAAGTGGTTCGTGAGTATTTTAATAGCCTGGTTAAACACCATGAGTTTACCATACTACAGGAAAGCTCTGAAGAGGTTGAGAGGAGTCTGCAGGCTTTGACCTCTCTCTTCACAGCAGAGCCAGAAAATAAACAGAGAGGCCAACCCAGCTTGCTTTAGGAGGTGGAGTCCCCTATGTCAGGAAGCCAAAAAACACTGTTTTAAGTGCCAGAGTTGGCCAATTGGGAGAAAGTGTGCCCTGACTTAGTGAGTGTGCTTGAGACAGGCCTCTCTTCGTTTAGACATGTGTGTGTCCTTGCCTACCCCATAGTACTGTGCAATGAGATCTATGGTAATAATAGCGCCAGTCACGGTGTCAGGATACGCGAGGTGCAGAATGTACTAGTGTCTTGTTAGTGTAAAACAAGCTCTGCAAATAGCGAGCTGTCATTGCTACTCTGCAAAGTGCAATGGAGGAGCCTGAGAGCATGGAGATTGCTGCCAGCCAAGCTGAACCAGTGTGCAGCAGCCATGTGCGCAGCAGCCCTTGCCCAGACAGCGATGTACACGCAAGAAAGAACCACACACCAAAACTGAGCAGTGTATCTAATATTATTGTAGCTTAACATCACTGCGAGATGCTGAGGTTCGTTTTCTGGAAAGGAAAAGGAAACACAAAAAGTTTTGATCCTAAACTTAAAGGTAAAGAACCCCTGACCGTTAGGTCCAGTCGCAAACGACTCAGGGGTTGCGGTGCTCATCTCGCTTTACTGGCCAAGGGAGCCAACGTTCGTCTGCAGACAGTTTTTCCAGGTCATATGGCCAGCATGACTAAGCCGCTTCTGGCGAAACCAGAGCAGCACATGGAAATGCTGTTTACCTTCCCACCGGAGCGGTACCCAGTGGCGTAGTAATGGGGGCGGGGGGCGCGCCACCCCAGGCAGCAGGCTGGGCAGTGGGCAGCAGGCTGGACGGGGCTGACCACCTCTGACGACCACCGCCGCTGCCGCGTGACATGGCCGCCGCCATGGAGGAGACTGCAAGCGAGTCTTCCTCACTCCATGGCTTGCTCGCAGGGTTTGCCGCGCCGCCGCGGCACATGCCTTCTGTGCGTGCATGTGCCACAGCGTGTGCGCCGCGTGTCATGATGCATGCGTCGTGACGTGTGTCACATGAGCATGATGGACACCTCGCCCTCCGACAGGGTGCCTTCGAGTTTGTCTCCCCAGGCAGCCCGGTGGCTAGCTACGCCGCTGGCGGTACCTATTTATCTACTTGCACTTTGACGTGCTTTCAAACTGCTAGGTTGGCAGGAGCTGGGACCAAGCAACGGGAGCTCACCCCGTTGCAGGGATTTGAACCGCCGACCTTCTGATTGGCAAGCCCTGGGCTCAGTGGTTTAGACCACAGCGCCACCCGCCTCCCGATCCTAAACTTACTGTGATGTTAAAATCAAAACCAAAAGTCACCATGTGGTCTACACACCCATCACACACCCAGCTACCTACATCCTGAATGATCAAATCACCCACATAGGACCTTTCACAAGCTGGAGGAATATCCTTGGCAAGAGATGATAACTGCTTGTAGGAAGGGGTTCCTTTTAAGAGGACCCCAGAGTGACATCCTGATAGATCTGATCTGGTGTGAGGGGCTACAGGAGGCAGATTTAATCAGAAGAATTCATATGCTTGCACAGGCACACTTTCAAGTACCCACATTGGTGTTTTTTTAGATCCCAGCCTAGTTATCTGTTTGTCTCCACTGTTGGCTTTGGGCCCATTTCTTATCGAGTTTCACCTATGTGTCAGAGAAAGGAAAAAAAGATCAGATTGAACATGAAGACATCCAAAAGAAATAACACAACCAGGCATCTTTTTTTAGTAAAGAAATGTTTAAAATTCTACTACATAACAATGACTCAGTCGATATAAAGTTAAGCACTTTTCAAACCCATTTATTTCAATGGGAGAAAGTTCAGAGTGTGCTAAACTACCATTATGGTACTATGTCCCTTAGGAACGGAAGTCCTTTAACAATCTCAAGGCAACTAACAAGGATCAATTAAAAATGAAAACCATGATTATTTAAAAGCAATATAATACAAAAGATTAAAAGGCATGAAAACAAAAAGACAGCCTCCAGCGATTAAAATTTCTACTAGTACAGCTTCCACAGCCCAAAGCAATGGAGCCCTCTAGTGGCCAACTATAATTATGGTAATCCGTTCCCTTTAGAGTTTTAGACCAAGGGATTGCTGTGCATGAGGCCTAACTAATCACATATTATATGTGGCAAATAGATTCCAACTCATAATTAATTCCCTGTAAGAATCAAAAACTTACAATGATGGGTAGGACGAAGTCTGAAAATAAGCCTAGTACTGCCAATGGTTCTCCTATCCTATTGCCTGTTGTTTATTTTACTGTAGATTCTGATGATTTAATTTGGGACTTCTTACAAAGCAGGTGCTGTCAGTTGTGGTTGCGTACTCCATTTCCCGATTTAATAAATCATTTTAGGAACCATGAAGCACTTATGACCTGCACTGCTCAGGTCTTGCTAGTTCAGTACGACCTAATACTAAGACTATTGCAATGTGCTGTACGTTGGGCTGCTTTTGGTAATGGTTTGGAAACTGGAGAATGCCGTGTAAAATGCAACAGGTTTTTAAACGTGTCTGGTCTGCAGGATGGGGATGATTGGTTTCTTTTGCTTTTGTTTTATTATGTATTTTGTGTTTCCATTTTGTATTTTTATGTTGCGAACCACCCTGTGATGAAGAGCGGTTTACAATTTTGATATACAAACAAATAAAAAGCTAGATTGCAAACTGGAACAAGGAAGCATGAACATGTAACAGTGGTTCCTTTTTTTAAAAAATAATAATATCCTTTTTATTGCTTATTCTTCATAAATGTAAAATATATATATCATACAAAACATCCCGTACCGTACCATACAAAGTATATAATAAACTTACATACATTATACGCAGCAGGGCAAACACAATATGGAAAACCATCATTGCTTTTCTTTTTTTCTTTTTCCTGCTATTTACCACCCTTAAATAAAAAAAAAGATTGAGGTACGGGGAGAAAAAAAAGAAGATAAAAGGAAAAGGAAAACAAACAAAAAAAGAAAAAGAAAAAAAGGGAAAGGGAAAAAGGGGGGGAGAGAAAAAGGTTTATACTTCCTGTTAATTCCACATGTATAGACTTATTCTTTATACTTGAATGTCAATACCATTATTACCAACTTCTAAAACTATTATTCTTATACATTCTTATTTCCTTTTACATCCTAACAATTATACTTCAACTCTGTTTCCTTTTAGTATCACTCAAAAGCTGTCATGGGTATTACATTTTTACTATATTTTTGAGCATATTTCTTATATCTTTCCCATTTATTTATTTTTAAAAAGATTTCTTTTGAATTGCCTCTGAGACTATTCGTTAATTGTGCTATTTCAGCAAAATTCTGCTATCTACTCTGCCATTCTGTTATTTTCGGAGCCTCCTTTTCTTTCCACCCTTTGGCCACAAGTATTTGGGCCGCAGCTGTAGCATACAGAAAGACTTCTCTTTGTGAACATGTAACAGTGCTTCCAGCTCGGCAGCACTGGCTACCAGTTTGTTTCTGGGCCCAAATGCAAGCTGTTGATTTTCAATTTTAAAGCCTTATGTGACTCGGGACTTCTGTCCCTAAAGGGCCACTTTTCTCCATATGAACTTCCCTGAAACCCTGTGATTGTCATCTTCACTGTGTCCAACCATAAAGGGGAGTCTGGAGTGTGGGCATGAGAGAACAGGCCTTTTATCTCTCCCCCCACCACCCCCAATTCTCCCTCAGCAGCCTCTCACAGGAGTTCTCTCTCCAGGGAGGCCTGCCTGGCACCAGCCTTGTCGTTGTTTCAATGCCAAAGACATTTTTGTCTCACCAGGCATTTGGGCAGCACCAGTGATTGGATGTTTTTATATTATGTTTTTAAAATGTTTTCTGCATTTTTCTTGTTGAATTTCATCCTCGTAGTAAACAACAGAGACGTTTTGCGACGGGCAAGCAATTCCTAAATTCAGTAAACCAAACCTAACATCCCTTAATGCAAACTAGTGTCAGCCCAAGGCGAAGTTTGGAGAGCAAACTTGAAATCCCTACTCACTCGATCTAATTTACCTCACATGATTGTTGTGAAGAGAAAATGGGTGGTGGGAGGCTGTCGAGGAGCAGGCTATAAATGTAACGTGTAAAGGTAACACACACATGCAATTACCTAATACAATCAAACCTCGGTTGTCGAACGTAATCAGTTCAGGAAGCTCGTTCGACTTCCGAAACATTTGACAACTGAATTGCGGCTTCCGATTGGTTGTAAGAGCTTCTTGCACTCAGCAGAAGCCACATTGGACGTTCAGCTTCTGAAAAACGTTCAAAAACCAGAGCATTTACTTCCGGGTTTTCGGCGTTCTGGAGCTGAATCGTTCAAAAACGGAGCCGTTCAGGAACCGAGGTATGACTGTATCACATTCTGTTATCAGCATCTGGCAGCTTTCATAAGACGAATTGTGCATCATTTGTCCCCTTCTCTTGCATATCCAGAGTAAATCGGTGGGGTGGAAGGGGTGGACAAAAGAGAGGTGGAGAGCGCTGGTTGCTCTCATATGACTGGCCACAAATCCACTTTGCCTGGCCTCGATCTCCTCAAAATGGCATTTGAAAAGTAGAAAAATAAATCCATAATCAGGAAACGGACTCAACCAGAGTTACAGGACATATATACAGCATTTATATAATTGCTTCTTAAAACAATAAAGATAAGAAAAGCAAGGAAAACGAAAGATTTGGGGAACAGAAGAGGCCAAGGGGGAAGGAAACCAAAATGTGCTTGCTTCAAAACACACAAACTGCTTGTGTTGCCGTAACTCCCTAGCTTTGTTTATGCTTTCTTCTGATGTCTCCACCCTGAGTGCTACATCTTGGCAACCTCAACTGGGGAAGCCAGCCCCAGGCTGTTGGGTGGGTATCTGATACTCCGAGGCAATGAGAGCGCTGGCTGGTCCAAACGTCTGTAGTTTTCCAAGGTCAGCTATTGTTCATCATATTATAAATAGCCTGATGCTGGCAATAACCCCCACCCCACCCCACCCCACCATTGATTTTCCTTTCAAAATGAGAAAACAGTTGTTATCCTCCTGAGGTAAGGAACATGAAGCAAAAGAGACAGATGAGCCTGCCTGCCTGCCTGCCTGCCTGCCTACAGTGTCCTGTATCCTAGAGGCAAGACCCATGGGTGTAGACAGGGGGGGGCAGGAGGGGGCAGCTGCCCCCCCCCTAGAAGCAAAAAATTATTGTATTTTACAGACCATAACCAATACTTTGCCCCTCCAAAAACTGAAGTGGAAAGGGCTTTGCTTTAGCAAGAGCAGCTCTCCACTTGCTGGGGGCGGGAACACAGCTGTAACAAAAACACATCAAATAAATAAAGCAAAGTGGCTACCAGTACTTAAGCAGTTAAGACAATGGAGTTAAATATCCCTTCAGGCAAGGTCCACCCTATTCACCCTATTGTTATTCAGTGGGAGTTGTTAATGGGCATTAACAGTTCTATTGGCGATTTAATGAGGGTGCAGAGGATTCAATTTGACTAAGGTGGCCCTGCAAGGCTAAAAGGAAGTGAATAAGAAGGGGGGGGGGCTGTAGCTTTGATAGACACAGTGATGTTTATAAAAAGCATTGGTGTTCCAGTCTGCCCCTCCTCCTGCATCTGTATACTGTAAATCAGGGGTGGCCACCTCCCAAGAGACTCTGATCTACTCACAGAGTTAAAAACTGGGAGTGATCTACCCCCTTTTGGGGGGTTCAGGTCAAAGCTGTTGAGTTTTTTTAAGGAAGGGAAGCCCTGTTTTGGGGGGTTTAGGTCAAACTTGTTGAGCTTCTTTTAGGAGGGAGGGAGGCCCATTTTTGTTTAGGGCTTCAGGTCATAGTTCAGCTTTTTTTAGGGAGGAGGAAAAATTTGGGTGAGCTTTTTTTAGGGGTGCCAGTGATCTAGCAGTGATCTACCACAGACATCCAGTGATCTACTGGTAGATCACAATCTACCTGTTGGACGTGCCTGCTGTAAATCAAGCAGAGAGAAAGCTGCTTACAAGGCTCCTGTACAGGTGTACCGGTATCTTCCTCTTGCTGCAGAGTTCTAGCATCACAGCGTCACCCAGAGGCACCCACAAATGTGAGTTATCCCTCTCTCTATTTCTTCCTTCCTTTCCTCCCTCTTCCATCCTCAATAAAATACTGGGGGGGGGCAGATAAGCCCCACATAGAAAGCCCATCAACATGGGGGGGAGGACTCTTTAAAATACAGTATTTACCAGTAATTTCTTTTGGGGGGGGAGGCACCTAGGCCTCTAGGAGTTGGCTGCTATGCCTAGGACAATTCAAGAAAGCAGAATCATGCATATGCTATGGTAATATATCAATAGAATCATGGAATTGTAGTCGGAAGGGACCACAAGGGTCATCTAGTCCAACCCCCTGCAATGCAGGAATTTTTCCCCAATGTGGGGCTTGAACCCACAACATGGTTGAAATATTATGCTGATATGCAGCAACGCCTCGGAGCTGTCGTGACTGCGGCCGTGCCTTCCCTTGCCCTCACCCGCCCTGCCACCCCCTCTCGCCTGCCCGACCCTCCCGTCCTCTTGCTGCAGAGTTCCAGCATCACAGCGTCACCCAGAGGCACCCACAAATATGAGTTATCCCTCTCTCTATTTCTTCCTTCCTTCCCTCCCTCTTCCATTCTTAATAAAATATGGGGGGGGCAGATAAGCCCCACATAGAAAGCCCATCAACATGGGGGGGATGACTCTTTCACATACGGTATTTACTAGTATTTGGGGGGGGAGGCACCTAGGCCTCTAGGAGTTGGCTGCTATGCCTAGGAGTAGGACAATTCAAGAAAGCAGAATGATGCATATGCTATGGCAATATATCAATAGAATCATAGAATTGTAGTCGGAAGGGACCACAAGGGTCATCTAGTCCAACCCCCTGCAATGCAGGAATTTTTTTCTAAGGTGGGGCTTGAACCCACAACATGGTTGAAATATTATGCTGATATGCAGCAACGCCTCGGAGCCGTCGTGACTGCGGCCGTGCCTTGCCTTGCCCTCGCCCACCCTGTCACCCCCTCTTGCCTGCCCGACCCTCCCGTCCTCTCCAGCCAAGCAGGGTAGCCGCCGCCGTTGCCAGCCCCAGAAGCACAAGGTGGCCGCTGCCGCCACCACGATGTCGTCAGGCCAGCTGGCCCTGTAGCCCCGCCCCTGAATGATCATGGCTTGCCCCCCCCTAGTTTTGATCCTGGCTACGCCCTTGGCAAGACCCACCACCATATTGTGTTGTCTACAGTGAATCCAGGTGAGCTGCGGAGTTGCCAGGTATAGGAGTTTGTGACTTAAAAGCCTATGATGAGGAAGCCTCTGGTATAATAACACAGTGGTACCTCGGTTTACAAACACAATTGGTTCCGGAAGTCTGTACTCCCCCCCCCCCAATAATCTTTATTTGAGTTACATATCCAATAACCAATATTTAAATTACATTTTACATACATTTTCTTCAACTTTGTTTATACATCAAGAAAGAAAGAAAAATCGCCAAAATCCGAAAAAGAGAAAAAAGAAGAAGAAAGAATACACACACACACACACACACACACACAGAGAGAGAGAGAGAGAGAAAGAGAGAGAGAGAACTCATATTGATACAAATATTAAAAATATGACTTCCACCCTACCTTCATTCGCCTTTTTTAGTCTTACTTTAAACTTGTGCAGTTTAACTTTCTTTATGCTTAAAGTCATAGACCCACTGTTATCGATGCCTTCACAATCATGCCAATTTTCTATTTTCATGCTTATGCCATTCCAACTCATATGTCCTGTAAATTTGTCTAATTGTCTTATTTTGTTATACATTGAATTTATTATTCTTCCTAAATAACCAATAAAGAAGTTTAAGCTTTAATTATGAGGTTGTTTTCATTCTGCTGGTTTATTTATGTTTCTACCATCCTGTCCATATATTTCACGAATTTTCCCCATTCTCTCTCATACATTTCGTTATCTTGCTGTCTTATTTTTGATGTTAGTCTAGCTATCCCCATGTATTCCACCATCTTCTTACGCCACCAGAAGTCTGTACTTAACCTGAAGCGTACTTAACCTGAAGCGAGCTTTCCCATTGAAAGTAATGGAAAGTGGATTAGTCCGTTCCAGACAGGTCCACAGAGTACTTAAACTGAAAATACTCAAACCGAGGCGTACTTAAACCGAGGTATGACTGTAATAATAATAATAATAATAATAATAATAATAATAATAATAATAATTTATTTATACTCTGGGGGGCTGCCAACAGAAAAATAAAATACAGTAATCTATTAAACATTAAAAGCCTCCCTAAACAGGGCTGCCTTCAGATGTCTTCTAAAAATCTAGTAGCTGTTTTTCTCTTTGACATCTGATGGGAGGGCGTTCCACAGGGCGGGCGCCACTACCGAGAAGGCCCTCTGCCTGGTTCCCTGCAACTTGGCTTCTCGCAATGGGGGAACCACCAGAAGGCCCTCGGTGCTGGACCTCAGTGTCCGGGCAGAACGATGGGGGTGGAGACACTCCTTCAGGTATACTGGACCGAGGCTTCAGGTATACTCGACTGAGGTACATGAAATATGTTCGTATCCAGTTTCAGTCATATTTTTGAGAGCCTCTCAGGTACCACAAAGGGCCCTGAGTATAGAAATAAAATGCTTATTATCATTAACAGTCTGCAAAGCCTTAGCCACCAGTATGGATGGCTCTGTCAGTGTTTCAGACTTTGCTTGAATGGTGAAAGTAGAATGGTTTAACTTTTGTTAAATGAAATCTGGAAGATCTCGTGCATTCATTCCACTTTGCAGTTCTAAAATATTTCCCTCAAATGCCTTATTTTTTTGGCATCATAACATATTTCTGCAGCTATTAAGGCAAAACATAATTAATTAAAATCGCTCAGTGATTGACAGTGCAATATGAAACGTGCTAAGAGGAAGGCACGCTTGGCAAAACCACACCGTGATCAACTCCCACCCGGAAAACAATGTCCCCACTGTGGAAGGACGTGTGGATCCAGAATTGGCCTCCACAGTCACTTATGGACTCATTGTTAAAACCTTGTTTATGGAAGACAATCATACTCAGCGATGATTGATCGAAGAAGAAGAAGAAGAAGAAGAAGAAGAAGAAGAAGAAGAAGAAGAAGAAGAAGAAGAAGAAGACTATATCTGTTAACAAGTGTAGTTTTGGCAATATATGTGATTGACCGTGGACCACTAAGGCTTAAATGGATTTCAGAAAAGCCTAAATAAAAATAATGAAGACCACCTAGATGATAGCCTTAGGGTAAAAGCCCATCTAGATTGAATTTTGAACTTATCAGGTGACAACTGAAGTGTAAACACTGGGTGACATCCAGCCATTGTGATTACCAAAAAGAGCGATGAGATTGAAAAAGACCAGAATCATACCGCTGCTGTTCTTAATTGATGCTTGAACTGATTTTCCACTGTCTGTTCTAATGCAAGATATATCGGGTGTTTGCCATACAGATGCCAAGGGAAGGAGCAACCCTACTCTGCACCAATAAGAACCATTTATTAGTTTAGTTTAAAACATTTCTGTACCTTTCTACTCAGGAACATTGTACCTGAGGGGGCTTACAATAAAACAATGCCTCTACAGCATTGCCAATCCTATGCCAGACAGATATCCCTGAAAAGAAATTTACAGGCGCTGATTGCAGCCCAAAAGTGTTCTCTTCAGTGGCTACCTGATCAACCTCTGAAGGAGGGAGCACCTGAAGAATACCTACTCAATATATTTGCTTGCTTTAAAATAAATAAATGGATTATAAATGGATTGTACAATTTTGTTTGCACACTCCCTGCTTCATAGACCTGAGCAATGTGGAATTAAATTTGAAGGCTTAATTGCCTCATTTCACTGCAGGGAACATCAGGGCTGAATAGGGCATTTAATGACTACCCTGCTCGATCATGTGCTGCACAAACGTAATAAGTTGTATCCACGATCCAGACTCCTAATTACAATGGAAATGTGTTAAAAGCCCAAGCTGCATCAATTAGAGCATTAGCTGCTACTATAACCTCAGTGTGCAGTGCAGCTCATTGTGGGCCTCTCACAATCTCTCAGGCTCACCAGAGATATATAATTACAACACATCCTTACCTTTTAAGCTTCCCGATGAGATATTTTCTGCTTGGAATGAGCGCCTGCCAACACGCCTCTTGAAATTTCCTGAGGAAGTCGTTAAAGGAGCGCGATGGAAATGGGGCCAATTTGTAAGGCAAAAGAAATCGTGTTCTTGCTTTCAGAAAATCCGGTGGCATCAAAGGAAATCTTAAGAGCCGGATCCCCCAAATGTTCTGCCAACACAATCCTCATAAGAGCAAGTAGGGTGGGGCACGTTCTAAATTAGAGGCATCTGTTCTGTTCCTACGTGCCTGGGTCAGTTGGGGGAGAGAAAGGGATCAGGCAAACAGGAAGAAAGCATTTATATAGAAAACAGAGCCATGGCATCTCATTTACAGATAAGAAACTAAGCAGCAGAGCAAGTCCAAGGCATTTTGCAGCCTGAGGGGAGAAGGTAGGATGATAAGATGCCCCTCTCCCCAACATATTTCATGTACAGAAACTAGCTGGACTGGCAATTCATCCTTACTTCAACACTGCCAAAGGGACAGCATCCTCTCCTGTATCCGAGAGGGAGCATATGGATATAAGAAGGCATCATTTTTCATACTGATCCATTTCAGCACATGCAGCGCTGTTTCCGTTCTGCTGCAGGTCAGCTTCCAAGAAATTTTTTTATGTTATTCATCTTGTTGTCCACCGTGGCAGAATTTTACGTAAGTAATTACATAATTAAGTACGGAATACAGTGGTACCTCGTGTTACAAGCACCTCAGGTTACAAACGCTTCAGGTTACAAACTCCGCTAACCTGGAAGAGTTACCTCGAGTTGAGAACTTTGCCCCAGGATGAGAACAGAAATCATGTGCCGGCGGCACAGCGGCAGCAGGAAGCCCCATTAGCGAAAGCATGCCTATAGTTAAGAACAGTTTCAGGTTAAGAATGGACCTCCGGAACAAATTAAGTTCGTAACTAGAGGTACCACTGTAATTACGTTGTTCCACAACATTGCTTTCAACGAAAAGCCCATTCATTTCAATGCAAAGAAAACACAATGCAAATGTGGGGAGAGGACTGGTCCACGGTGAATATTGACTGTGTTCACTGGACTGAATTCCATTGCAGACATGGGACAAATAAGCCAATGTTGGCAAATTTTGATCCCATTTCTGTTTCCAGAGGAACTCTCCCAAACCCATGGAGCGGCAAACTAGTTCTTAAACTAGTTTAAGTACAGAGGAGACTGTGTGTGGCACGTACAGCTCTGTCCTCAAAACTATGCCACTATTCCACAAATACAGCCAGCATCTATAATCCACCAAAGCCATTTATTACGTATAACAGCTGCCTCATTCTGTCTAAATCAACACAAATGCAAACACAACACGCTGGTTAATAACTGGTAGTGGATATATAATAAATTACAATGTCATTCAAAATATACTAATACTGTACGCAACTTCAAAATAATGTATATATCATACAGTACATCTCACAAAATATACAACTGACTGTAAGTTGTTGCATATATAGGAGTCAAATGAGGAGTCAAACAAGTCAATGAATGGCGAGGAACGCCAAGCCGTCTCTCAAAAGAAGACGTCCTATAAAAGTATCAAAGGAAGTCGTCTCTCAGAAATTTAAAAGGAAGTCTCATGAGGACAGTGTGTCCGGAATAGTTTACTGTTTCGGAATAAAGTCTTCATCAGTGAATAATTATCAATGAATTTTTGTTCATACTAGTGGGAATCTTGCTAGTGGATCAGTGCTATCCAGCTCACTATCCAGTGAGCACTGATCCAGCTCCCTATCACTGGATAGTGAGCTGGATAGCACTGATCCACTGAGACTTCCTTTTAAGGTCTCAGAAGGTTGTGGACTCTGCTTAAGAACCTCCAGTGAAGAAGAGGTTGGATGGCCATCTGTCATGGATGCTTTAGTTGAGATTCCTGCATTGCACAGATTGGATTGGATGACTCTTGGAGACCCTTCCAACTCCATGATTCTAGTGGTTAGAAGATGAGACTAGGACCC
Source organism: Zootoca vivipara (assembly GCF_965207765.1). Classification (NCBI taxonomy): domain Eukaryota; kingdom Metazoa; phylum Chordata; class Lepidosauria; order Squamata; family Lacertidae; genus Zootoca; species Zootoca vivipara. The sequence continues at coordinate 56,399,205 of NC_142584.1, forward strand.
GGAGGACTAGGGTTGATATCCCTACTCAACCATGAAGCTCATTGTGTGACCTTGAGCCAATCACCATCCCTCAGCTTAATCTACCTCACATGGTAGTTGTGAGGATGAAAGGGGGAGGAAGCGTGTCACCTTGAACTCCGTGTAGGTGAGTTTAAACTTTTATTGGTGAAAATTAAACTCTTCAGCATAATTAAGTCTGTCATGATATTTTCACGTATTTTCATTTTAGGCAGGCTAAATCATTTCGATTACTGACACAGCACTCCCTGTCGAGAATCCCAGCAAAACAATTTCTGCATAGGTCTACACCACACATTTCATTAAAGTGTGCATCCAGGAACCCCCCCCCCAAAAAAAATTATTGAGTACATAATCATAAAAGGACATCATTTTTATTCATCAAACTAATGAAACAAAAACATCACTATTTTTTTAAAATTAACAACCAAACTTTACTTTAAAATTACAATCTTAAGTGAGTCACAAATTACTATCTTTTTTCTTTTTTGCTGCAGTGATAACCAAGAGTATGCAAAGATGCATTAAATTTTCATGATCTTTATTTTTAACCAGATAATGAGCTAACCCAAATTGACCAAAACTCATTATGGTTTCTACATCCTCCTGCTCTGAAATATGAGACTTCACTCACCAGGTGTTATAGACTTAAATTCCTCAAGCACATCATTGTAATTAACTGACGAAGCCAATTCTTGTTCAATGTACAAAATCAAGAGAGAGTTGGGAGGCTGCTGGGACGTTGAACTTCTTAGTTTGTTTTTTTACATGTCCTAGTTTTGAAAAGGCTCTTTCTCATTAATAGCCTGCAACAAATAAAACTGCAAAGCACTGAATAGATTTATAAAAGGCCTGGAAAATGGAAGACCAATCTGATTCCGTTAGCCCAGTAGTTTGGGACTACAACTCCAATCATCCCTAGCTAACAGGACCAGTGGTCAGGGATGATGGGAATTGTAGTCCCAAAACAGCTGGAGGACAAGGCTTGGCCACCACTGCTCAGCCAATCCAGCCACACTCTGGTGGTGTTCGTAAAGCTACTTTAAGAACAAACCCGTCATAACCCCAAAGCAATCTGGGGTTAAACTCATCCAAGGACACTTCAAACTTGTTGCCAATGATTCTCATATCATCCCTGCCGGTATCTAAGCTTAGCATTTTTTAAAAGATCTCCAGACAAAGAGAGGGAAATCATGCAAGGGGATTCCCCCCCCCCATTTTTCATTCAACGATGGAAGAATGGAGGCAGGGAAATGACAAGTCAGACAAATAAGGACAAGGAAGAGGCGAAGAGGCAAAAAGCTAACAAAACAGCCACAGCAAGTAGTCATGAAGCCAGAACAGGAGATTTTTCCTGCTGACAAAAAGCCCCATGCCAAACTGGGCTGATCTGGAGAGCTGAGGGACAGCTGGCTCCTCCTCCTCCTTGCTTGTGCAGCATGAAAGTACCCCTTGATCCCTACAAATCTCTCTCCATAAAAGGTGACGAGTGGAGCTTGAACGGAGGCAGATCCATGAGACTAATCCAGATTTGCACTTGTCCCGTGCCTAGAAACCACAGGCCCAAGATAGTTTCCCATTGGTTCTGTGCCTCCTAGGCACAGGTCTGAGCAGTTTTTCCCCTGCTTGCGCCCAGAAAACCCACTCTTTGGCACTAAATCAGAGCAAACATCGATGGTGATTCAGCAGCAAAGATAGGGCTTCCCTGGGGGGAAGCAGTGGGCCAAGGGCAAGTTTGGATGAGCCCAGAGACAGATGCAGGCAGAAGGAAAAGGCTGGAGTGAATCTGCAGCTTCTGCCTGTGTCTGACTCTGGAAGTAGCCTCCTTCCTTACTGGTAGCGCTGAAACCAACCACCCCACCACTGCTTCTGAGACAGATACAGGCAGAAGCTACAGATCCATTCCAGCCTTGAGTTTCTGCCTGCATCTCTCTCTGTCTGCTTCTCTTCTCCTCCTTTCTTCCCTTGCCTCTCCCGCACCACTGTGGGTCATGGCAGCTGAGACAACCAGGTTGCCATTCCGTACTCTCTCCTCTTTGCCACATTTCCCGTTTTTCGGTACCCGCCTATGAATTTATAGCTTGTTGCTCTGTTGCTCAGGTTGCAAAATATTTCACTCTCTCAGTGCATCCTACACAATGATGCTATTGTAGTCCAAGTTTATCCAATAACTTTCCCTTTCTTAAACCTTTTATTCTCCTGTTCACTTGGATACTTGTCTGTGCTATGGGAAGACACACAGGGGAGCAACCAGTTACATCAAGTCGATCATTCCAGAGGTGCTCAACTAGATATTTACTGAGACATAGCAAAAGGATATGAATAAGCACCATTGTTTTGGAAGTGGTACATGACAGGAAACATTTTCTTCAAAGGGACATTTGACCTATAATGAAGAATGAAGCAATTAGATTCAAATACTGTACAAATAGGAGTAAGAGTTAGACTGCAATGCTAGCCACACTTACTAGGAGTAAGTCTCAATGAAGAGAGTAAGATTCATTTCCAATTAGAAATGCACAGGATTATGCTCCAAGGCTGAAATATAGCACAGAGCCCTTGTTTGTAAGAATCAATAGGGCCCAGAGAACCTTTTCTACCTCAGTCTCTCTTCTAGAAAGAGAACTGGCTTCATAATTGCTCACTGGGTTATGCTAATATGGTATTTACAATGTGTGTCCCATTATTAACATTTTAAAGAGTTTGGAAATGCTGTTCTGACAAATTAAATTTGTGCTGGCATCCAATGATTTTTCTAAAGAATCATTAGATACGACTCACTGCACATTTTTAGAGGACTGGGGAAAATAAAAGGAAATTTGCGGGAGAAATTAAGACACAATACAGGCTCCTTTATTAAATCACATGGTACCTGGTTTAGGAACTTGCAACGCTAATTTGTCTAACATTTCTCTTTCGGCTGCCTAATCATTATAGAAACTTTTCAAAGGCTCTATTAGTAGACAGGAATGTCAGGTTCCTTTTTTAATTCCTCTAATTTTCTCTTATGAATTTATATTTACCCAGGGAAGAATTTGTAAAGGTTTTTTTAACCACTAATCACACGCTCCAATATTTGTGACATTTGACTGACATAATGCATTACAGTGGTACCTTGGGTTAAGAACTTAATTCATTCTGGAGGTCCGTTCTTAACCTGAAACTGTTCTTAACCTGAGGTACCACTTTAGCTAATGGTGTTGCCGCGCTGCCGCCGCCGCCGCCGCCGCCGCACAATTTCTGTTCTCATCCTGAAGGAAAATTCTTAACCTGAGGTACTATTTCTGGGTTAGTGGACTCTGTAACCTGAAGCGTCTTTAACCTGAAGCATCTGTAACCCGAGGTACCACTGTACTGAAATGCTCCAACTAATATAGGTGGTTGAAGTAGATCAGAGTGCAAGGAAAGGAGGCCTATGGTCCTCCAGATGTTGTTAGACTCCAACTCCCATCATCCCCAAGCTGCATGGTCAATGGGCAGGGATGAAGGGATGGAGGGAGAACATCTGGTTCTGCAAGCCTGCTTAATAAATGGTACTTTCCCCTTAGAAGGATAATGGGTATTGCTGTTATCTTATATTTCAGACACAGATTAAGAACTTGCTCACACAATGGCTTGAGCTACTTGGGTGAGAGCATTCTACTGCTGACCATTAAAGACCAGAATGACTTCCCATTCCAGTCCCATTCAACTCTAAGCATAGATTAACCCTTGTCTTCGCTCGCCTATCTCTTTCTGCTTCTCACAGTGCTGAAAATTATGGGGTTTGGCTTTCCGTAATAATTGTATACATAACTTTGACTTCGGATGGCAGCAGAACTATTGGGTACCGGTATATTTTATTTCAACAACAATCTGTGGAAGTACCAAGCATAATTTGGTCTAATCCTTTTTTTAAAAAAGGATGTTTGACTTAGTTCTAGTCCAAGGAGAGTTGGTGTCAAACCTTTGCATCATCTCTGTGCTTTGCCTCCACAAAAGGTCCAAATATGCAGGAAAACGCTCCAGCCAAGGTGATTTTCTAACCCCATCGAGATAATTGCATTTAGTTTTATGTCTTCACTCTTCTTCTGAGAAAGCACAGACCTTCTGACTCTAGAAATTGCAAATGACAAATTTTTAAAATGAAAGGGCATTAAAGGACAATTTCTCCTTTAAGAGAGCACATAAGCCCGTGAAGGTCCAAAGGTAATTGTGAAATGTAGTCCAAAGGAACATTCCTAATTACACTTGGCATTTCAGATTAGCTGACTCTTGCTAAACCAATGACATAATTTGTGGCAGTGGCTGTAAAATGTTGACTGTAAACAAAAGCGCATTATGCTTTTTTATCATTCTGACTCAATCAAGAAAAGAGAAAGGGGGGAGATTTGATATGACTCAGCATCAAAGTTATTTGGTATATCAAACAAATTATGCCCACAGATTGTTGTTGAAATAAAATATACCCAATAGTTTCGCTGCGGTGCAAAGTCAAAGTCATGTATACAATGATTATGGTAAGGACAAAAGTTCATCTAGTACAGCATCCCACTTCCCACAGGAGCTGACTTCAGAAAGTCCAAAAGCAGAGCCTGAAAGCAATGGTCCTTTTCTGGAAAGCTCCAGGTGTGGTCTGAATGCTCAAGTCACTGAGTATTCTCCAAATATTTGTTATCTGTATTTGTATGATAGATGTGTTCAGTTTGAGAATATCTGAAGCTAGAGAAATGCTACTGAGTGACAGAGAGGAGGTGGAACTGCTCAATACCTACTTTGCCTCTGTCTTCACCCAAAATTAAACCAATGCCCAACCTGGTGGTAAGAGAATAAATGATGCATGCAGGGCCGGTGCTAGGGTTTTTCGCGCCCTAGGTATGCTTTGCCTGGATCAGAGGAGATGGAGAGGAGAAATGATAGGCATTTTCAAAGATCCAAAGGCTGTCATATGGAAGATACAGCAAGCTTGTTTTCTCCTGTTCTGGAGGCTAGTACCTGAACCAATGGCTTCCAGTTACAAGAAAGGAGATTCCAAGGAAACATCAAGAAGAACTTCTGCCTGCTGTTGCGAGCGGGAGGGACAAGCGGCGAAGGGGGGGAGCAGTACGATTTCGGGCTGCTCCTTCCTCCCCCGCCCCTCAGCTGCTGTTGGAGGCAGAGGGGGGGGAGCAGTCCGATTTGGGGCTGCTCCTCCCTCTGCCGCCGCTGGGAGCCATGGCTCTGGCAGCAGAGGCATCCGTCCGCAGGGCCGTCTTAAGCACCTTTGGCGCCCTGGCGCCGTGGTGCGCCGGATCCCTCCGCCGTCCCATTTTCCAGCGCAACGGGTGGGTGGGCTCAGTGCGCAGCGCGGGCGCCGAGGGCGCTGCTGTGTGGCGGAGCAGCCGGCGGGCTGGCACGGCTGCGTGGCACCCCCCCCGGTGGGCCGGCGCTGTGTCGCCCTGCGCCACCCAGCCTGGCCGTAGAGCCGGCCCTGTCCCTCTGCTCGAGGGATCCCGCTGCCGTCCAATGTCTTCTCTCCATAAGATGCACAGACATTTTCCATTCGTTTTTAGGATGGAAAAAGTGTGTCTTATGGAGTGAAAAATACGGTACATTGTGTGTATAAAGCTTCGCTTGCTCGAGGTGATTCATTCCTCCCCCAGCAGCTCCTGTGTCAGAGGCCACTTTGTTCAGGAGAGGCCATGGGCTATGGTGGTTGGGGGGGGGCAGGAAAAATGCATTGCAAAAATGGCCTTCTGATAATAACACAACTTTTGGATACCGCCCATTATGCCAAGATGCCTTTTTCAGATTTCCTCCCAGCACAAAATAAAGCCACTGAAAATACATTTTTAAATGGAAGGTGTGTGTGTGTGTGTGTGTGTGTGTGTGTGTGTGTGTGTGTGTAGAAAGGAGCTTCTTAACACCTTCTTTATGTCACTATATATTAAATGCCCTCCCCCAAATGTTTTCATTCTGCCAGGTATACAACATGTTTTAAATCCTGCCAACCTGAGATCTGAGTTTGGGCAACTGGGTTAGCAAGACATATCCTTCAGGTGAGACAGACTCACTGGTGAGAGAAACATAAACAGATGTGGAATTTGGCACTTGAAACCGAAAGGCAGTTCGTAATTAAGTAATGTTGGCACAAAAACCATGGCTGAGGATGTTGCTTCTCATGAAAGAACAACTATTCTGTTCTGGTGCCACACCCAGTACAGGCCTTAATGAGCCCAAGCATCAGAAACATTCTTCTCAGGTATTTGTGGTTCCTAAAAAGAATTGTTATTTCTAATATTTATAGGAATAAAAACTCTTTACATGCCACATATCATATACATTAATTGCACCCTCGTATCTGAGCTCTTCAGAACCACCTAAAACCGAGGTTGAGCCACTCAAGATTTCCTGGGCCTTAGTCAAAGGCATTTCATAGAGCAGCAGTTGACTCATAAGCCCTAAAATGGTAGTAATATTCGTTAGGTCCACTGATTTAGAAATATTAATAGCACTTGAAATGTTCTCTCCTATTCCAAAGTCCATGATTGCAAATTACAGTGGTACCTCATGTTGCGTACGGGATCCATTCTGGAGCCCCGTATGCAACATGAGCAGTACGCAACATGAAGTGCTGCATCTGCGCATGTGCGCGGTATGATTTGGCGCTTCTGCGCATGCGTATGACGTTATTCATCGCATCTGCGCATGCGCAAACCTATTCCGGTACTTCTGGGTTCAGCGCATACATATCCCGTGTCGTACGCGACCCACAGCATTCGTAACAAGAGGTATGACTGTACTGTAACTTGTTCAGCAGAGTTGTCACATACCGTAACCAGCCTTTGATAACTTTGACCATCTTCCAGTCTCTAAGGCTATGTACATGTTGTTAGGTTGTTCTTTTTCTCAGTTCAGATCAAAGCTGGTTTGAGGGGAAATGCAGCATTTCATAAGAAATGACAGGATACATATGGGTGGGTTGTGGTTAATGTTACGTTCACATAGCTTCCCCAACCAGGGGTGGGAGTACACCGCGTGCAGAGTAAATGGAAATGTGTACACAGCTGAAGTCTGCAATCCTATACTTACTTACCTAGGAACAAGCCGCATTGAACTCAATACTTACTGCTGAATAAACATGTATGGGATTGAGGGATTTTCAATATGACTGGCAGCAAAGTATCCAGGATTTTAGCCCTACCTGGAGACACACAAAAATTGAACCTGGGACCTTGTGCATGCAAACCACGTGCTTTGTCACTGAGCTACAGCCTTCATGCCTAAGCAGCAGCATTGGGGAACAACAATGTCCATGAGCAGAGCCGTATTAAGCATATGCAGTGCCAGGGTACAAAGATCCACTTGGCACCCCCATCCCAGGTTCCCCAGAGTTGTCAACCTTTTTTTAGGGAGCTGACGCCACACTTCTCTCTGCTCAGGAAAAGAGAACAGGGATCACAAGGAGCCCAGCGCAACAAACCAGCCCGAGGCCTTGGTGTCTGCATCTGAGTGAAGCAGTGTGTGCTGGGCGGGCCTCTCCACGGCCCTACGCCAATCCCAGATGCACAGGAGGGCAGAGCCGGCCGCCGCCTCAGTACCTCGCTTGCCCCTGAACTTGCAGCGCAGAGCCACCTGCAGCAGAAGAGCCCACCACAGCGCTCCGACTGACAGGCGGGCTCTTCAACTCTTGGGCCCCAGACTCTCGGCCTGGCGCCCCTGAGAGCCTGGCGCCCGGGTGCCCCACACCCCTGTCGCCTATAGTTAAGATGGCCCTGTCTATGAGGGTAGGTACAGCTGTAGAGGAATAGAAAACAACCTTATGCCTTGCTGCAGTGTGAACAGTAGACAGGATCTGGGACAAAATAATAAATATCTTATTAAGATATTTTATAAACAATTTTTTAAAAGGCCATCTTTATGTGTACCAGCCTTGAGCAAAGCCCAGAAACAGGCTTGGGGGATGGCATTCTATGCAGTTTGGTGCATCAGCAACATGCAGGAAAATCTAATGAATGTCACTGACATAGCTGCCAAGTTATCCCCTTTTTAAAGGGAAATTCCCCTATGCTGAATAGGCTTCCTCGTGAGAAAAGGGAAAACTTGGCAGCTATGGTTACTGAGTTCACTGCATACACAGACAACAACAAAATCCAACATTGCATGTTTGTCTACAAGTACAAACACCCAAACCCCACCCACATTCCACTCTGGAACTGCTGAAGTGGCATGCAGAGAAGTGCTACAATAATTATAGTTTATAACTCTTCTGTATATTAATCTGGCATCTGAGATCTAATCACATGGTTTCGAAGGCTATATTTTCCCAGGGTATTTGAACATGGTGCAGCATTCCGGAATGTACTCTTCTGTTGGGCCTTCTTGTGGTTTGCACTACTTATGGGCCAACATGATGCTGTCTTCTTATCAAACCTCTTTGCTTCTCTAAGAGCGCCCTACTTCTTCTTTTTTGAAATGATTTTTATTTGATTTTGCAAACATCATTTTGTAACAATCCAAATGCATATCCATATATAGAGATTACTCTGAATCTCGAGGTGTTCCCCCCCCATCCCCTTCATGGATCCTATTGTCAACATTTATAACTGCATATTATTCCATAGTCTATATTTTATATCAATCCATATTGTCCATAATGTTTGTTACATTGTTGTTGTTGTTTAGTCATTTAGTCATGTCCAACTCTTCATGAACCCATGGACCAGAGCACGCCAGACACTCCTGTCTTCCACTGCCTCCCGCAGTTTGGTCAAACTCATGTTAGTAGCTTTGGGAACACTGTCCAACCACAGGGCCGTCTTAAGCATATCCAGAGCCATGGTGCAAAGCTTCCCTCCGGCGCCCCCCCCCCCCGTTTCCCAGAGTGTTTTTTTTAGGGAGGACGGTGCTGCTGGCAGAGCTGAAGCTGAAGGAGGCAGGCAGCGGCTGGAGGGCGGCTCCTTAAGCGGGGAAGAGGCGGAGGCTGGACGCGGCGCCTCCTGGCTCAGCTGACTGCTTTGTGCCGCGGTGACCACGGCAGACAGAGGCTGTGGGTGCGACGCTGCTTCAGCATGGCATGGCAGAGGCGGGTGAGGGCAGCGAGCTGAAGCCAGGAGAAGCCGCGTCCAGCCTTAGCCTCTTCCCTGGCGCCCCCCAGAACTTGGTGCCCTGACGCCCCGCGCCACTAGCCTCTATGGATAAGACATCCCTGCTTTATGAGAGGATTATAAGGCACATATTAAATCCTCTCTCCTCTCCTCTACAGATGTAAACTTGCCTCATAACCTACCTTACAATAGTGTCTGTCTATGACCATGGCTGATACAATTTGGAATCAGAGGGTTGTGAAGTGTACATTTAATTTAATGAAGTTAAATGACCTTCCAGACAATGGTTCTATTTTATAAATCTAAACTGGGGGAAGTCTTGCCAATAAATCCCAAGGTGTGTCCATATCTTAAATTCTGTATTTAGTCTGAGTTTTGGCAGACGAGGGCCTTAGCTAGATTAAACAGAAAACCACAATGCCGATTAAACCTACTGACTACATACTACAGCCAAAAATCTTTGTCTAAGCTTCTTTAAAACAGACATGTTCCCCAAGACAGATGGGAATTTGCTGTTTTCTGTAAACTGTAGCTTGATCCAAAAAAATGTATAATGCAAAGGTTCTTAAAAGCAACAGAACATTCTCAAGTCTCCACCCTAAGGGGAGGAGGGGTTTTCTCCCCAGAAAGATCCCAGAAATGTCATTTGGACAATTTCAAGCTCTTTTGTATTGTCCAAACACAAAATTCTGGTACATCAAGTTAGGGTTGACCACTTATTGTTTAACTGATTGCATGCTAAAGTGAGGGGTGATTATGGCACTGGCTGGGAACCAATTCTCATCTAACTTGAGGACATTCTGCTTTGAGCTGTCCCAGAAAGGTGTGAGAGGGCTGAGGTGGGTTGCTGAATAACCTTGCAAGTGACAATTTGTTGAGAATGATGTATATGAAGACAACAATGTGTCTTCAATTTTAAAATAGAGGTGCTTCATTAGAGGGAAGGACGCAATGGCACCTCAGCAGTGGTAGGTTTCTTTGCTTTTACAACTGTGCCATACTGTATGTGCATTTCTTACAACTACACGGCCTGGAAAAGTAATCCCTCCCTTTCTGCCCCTTTCTCCTCAGCCAACCAAAGGAGTGAAGCATGAATACTAGACTGGAGAAGTTGGGTCAACACCTCCATTCTCTTCCACACCAGAGGCATTTTGGAACAATCTTCCATCATTTCCACAAGCGAAAAAGAAAGCTCTATCCCTCAGATAACTTTTCATTTTGTAATATAATTACGGCTTTCCTGGCCATCACAAACAGAATGAGGTTGGATGCACTGTGTAGGGTATATGTTTTAGAGAGCTTGCTCTCATGCTCAGAAAAATAACTTAGCCACAAACACATAGATTAACGAATGACACATTGCATTAAAATAACAGGATATAAATGTTCTGAAATAAATAACTAGATGTTCATCATATGCTTGCGTCCACATATCACTGTCCATGCAACAAATATGTAGAGAACAGTCAACATTTTTGCATGAGGTGAGAAGCCAGTGTGATGTTTGGCTATGCTTAGGGAGTCTTGAATTCAAATCCTTATGCAGACAGACATGAGGCTCACACTAAATGGTATTGAGCAAATTCAGCTTAAAATACCATGCAGGAGGTGTTTAAGGATAAAATGGGATAGCCCTCTATCCAATCTTGAGCTCTTTTCAGCAATGGTAGGGTCAACTGTGGTTCATTTTTAAAAGGCAGGGGTCCAAAGGCATGCACACAAAGTCCTGTGTGCACACAGGGGGTGGCTGTTCTTTCCTTCTGGTAGCAGTGCGCCCCATTTCGGCATTGAAAAGGAGTAGTTAAAAAGCCCCTGTGTATGTCTAGAACAGCATATGCAACACTCTGGATTCCAGATTACATATTGCAAAGCTTCTTGCTTCGTCGCCAGCACTAATAGAAACTGATACGTAATGAAAAAAAGCAACGAGTTTGGTACAACCACATAGTGACTTTCTTATAGCTTCAAAGACATTAACACCTTGGAAAATCGTTGAAAGATCTTTGTGTTATGAACATTATAGTTCAGATTCTCCTCCTCCCTTGCCATGCTGAAGATTGACACCCATTGACACCCATTGAAGCTTTGTGATCAGTGATAACTGCTGATAACATAACTGCTGATAACTGAACTGAGCTGTACAGATGTTTACCGTATATGTGGTTTACAGCTCAGTCAAAGAACACAGAAAGAGATTCACGGTATTAAGGCTAAAGTACAAGTAGAGCTACATACAAAGTGATAGGAATAATTTTCCCCCGTTTTTTGTGATCTTCAGTAAACCAGTAATTTCCCTTATATCTATCTATTAAGTGAAAATGCCTCCTAGAGTTATAATTCACAACTTGCAAAGTGTTCGAATATCACTTGATTAATACACTTGAAAAATTGCTTCATTATGATAATACATCCAGTACATTAGTGACAGAAGTCTGACCTGTAATAGCATTTGTATTGGAAATCACGCTTGCAAAACTTAGGTGGGTTTCCCATCTCTCTCTCCCCCCCCCAATTTTCCATTACACTGACAATCTGTTTCCTCTTAAAGCACAAGTAATGTGATGTAGCTCACTTAAAAGCAAAAATGTCATCGGCCTTATAAACAAAATGTAAGCATTCTCCAACATAATATTATAATAAACTCATGGCATTCTGGTTAAAATTAAATTAATTAACTATTTTAAATACAGAACTTCCATCTAGTCACTTCTATGATATTTAAATAAAAAATGTTGTCACATAGGGGAAATGAATGTTATGAAGAGTACAGAGGAGAGGGCAAACAAGTACACAAACAACGATCAGATGGGCTGGGAGGAGAAACCCTCTTTGCTAATATATGTTGGATGCTGCAACAAATGCCATACCTTTCAATCTTCTTAATCAACTCATATGCATTTACAGTCCTAAAAAAAACGAAGCATAACTTGGGTTCCCATCTCATATTAGTTTTCATTTCAATATTTATCTGTGGAATATAACATGAGCCTATAATTTTATCACACTGCTTCAGCTAGTTTTATCAGGAATATTTGTGTGAGATTTTTTTTAAAAAAATCAAAAGCTTCTTGTGACAATGCAGTTATATACTGCATTGTAACCAGTTATATACTGTTGTATATAACCAGTTATATACTGTTAGCACTTCCTCTGCTTGGCCAGTGATTATTGGCAAGGTTGAAGGCTTTGTCTGCCAAATTTGTATCCCTATTGATGGACCAGCAAGCTTGAGCCTGCTAGGAACTGTCATCCTTAACAGAGGGTTTTGTTCTTTTCTCATCAGACAATGGTCTCTACGCTATTTATGAGGCAGTGTCTCTGTGTTCTGGGTCAATGGATTTTGAACACTGACAAATCCAGAATGTCTTTTTTTCATTCTTTATATTGCTGGTCTTCTCTGAGGTATGTTAGAAGGCTTACCTTTTGCCAACAATCTCTGTATTTCCTCACCTTTAAAATGTAGGTGTGCTTGTGTCTGATCAGCACCCAGCTCTGCTGTGTGTTCCCCACAATTCTGTGAAAATGCTTAGAAATAATAATGTTTTGGTCTTTGCTGGTTTGACATGTTTTGCAAATGTATCCATCTTGTTTCAAAGATCCTAATACCTTTTAAATGTATTGTTGCATGCCACGAATCTCTGAGTGGTTGTGAGATTCCAGGGGTTCCAGGCATGCATTAAAAAGGGTAAAGGGGCCCCTGACCATCAGGTCCAGTCGTGTCCGACTCTGGGGTTGCGGCGCTCATCTTGCTCTATAGGCCGAGGGAGCCGGCGTTTGTCCGCAGACAGCTTCCAGGTCATGTGGCCAGCATGACAAAGCTGCTTCTGGCGAACCAGAGCAGCACACGGAAACGCCATTTACCTTCCCGCCGGAGCGGTCCCTATTTATCTACTTGCACTTTGATGTGCTTTCGAACTGCTAGGTGGGCAGGAGCTTGGACCGAGCAACGGGAGCTCACCCCGTTGCAGGGATTCGAACCGTTGACCTTCTGATCGGCAAGCCCTAGACTCTGTGGTTTAACCCACAGCGCATTAACACCCCCCAAAAGGGTCTTGTTTCTTCCATAGCATAGCCTTGCATTCAAACAGAAATAAACCATTGTGCTGCCTGCTTTCCATCTTTCTGTTTTTCCTCTCGGTGACATCACACTCCTTTACTCTAAATAACAATGTAAACAGTACATAAAATTCAAAACCACATGGCATGTGGTATGGCTAAACTTCTAAGTAAAAGGTATGGAGTCGGTATTGTCTGAAAATCATACTTGGGGCCTCTTCCATGGGATCTATTTCCGTGTCCATACAGGTAGAGAGAATAATTGATTTCTTTTAGAGAGGGAGGAATCAATGCACTCTGCATAATGGCACACTTTCCTAAATAAGAGGCTGTACAGTACAAGCACCTACTGCAACAAAAACTTCTGTTATGGAAATTACGGGGGGGGGGCACATCTTTAAAGTTGTTAAATGTTACAAATATTATGCATAGATGTATCCTTTCGACTTGACAGCTCAAGGAAGTTACCTAGCTTTAAAAATCATATAAAATCAACTCCTTGCCAGTTCCCTCCATTCCAAAGCTATTTAGCCCTTGAAAGTGGGACTCCAGGAAGTGCCCAGAGGTGACAATTGCTGAGCTGATTGCTGGCCAAGGAAAGCTTAATCCCATCACCAGACTTGCCAAGGGGTCCAGACATGCAAAGAAAGTTCTATTGTACTTTGGGTGGTGGGACTTCAGAGGTGTTTGCCTACGGCCCTATGCTAATCTTATACCTGGGTCTTGCCCTGACATATCTGCTTATGCTAATCTGGAACCAAGGACTTGTCTGGACATGTTTGCCAGGGTTGAGCTGGTGTGGCTCCTGTCTACCCCTCCCCTTTGGTGACATGTCAGTGATGTAAAGATGATGTATCTATCAATGATGCTGTGCGAACTGTACCTGGGGGGTGGTCTTGGACAACACCCCTTCTGTGATGTATGTATGATGCTTCTGGGGGTGGTCTTGGACTCCAGGGTGGGCAGTTTTAAATGTCTATATAAGGGCAGGCACACCTTTGTTCTATTTTCCTTCTCTTTTCTCCTGTGTGACTGAGAGGGCACCCTGTTGCAACAGTTCAATAAAGATCAAGCTTACTAGCTGTTTTACTTCTCAATATTCTCTGGTTGGCCTCTGTTTCCTCCTACCAATGGAGAACCTACAGAAGGACTCTATGAGGGCTCTTGTATCTTCTTCTTCTTCTTCTTCTTCTTCTTCTTCTTCTTCTTCTTCTTCTTCGATCACTCGTATCTGAGTAAAATTGTCTTCCATAAACATGGTTTTAACAATGGGTCCATGAGTGACCGTGGAGGCCAATTCTGGGTCCGCACGTCCTTCCACAGTGGGGACATTGGTTTCTGGGAGGGAGTTGATCACGGTGTGGATTTGCCAAGCGTGCCTTCCTCTTAGCATGTCTTAGGCATACTAAGAGGAAGGCTCTTGTATACCCCATAAGGGAATAAGGGCAGATTTTGTTTATAACACTTCCAAACAAACTGCAGCTACCGGTATACCAAGTAAAAAATATTACCAGCCACCACTGTCTGGCACTTGTTGCTGACTTTTCACAAGCCAGGGTTGTTATGCTTGTGAAGCTGTGCCACACACACAATGCTATTTAGAAAAAGAGGTACCGGAAATATAAATGTATATGCAGGTGCCAAAATCCCAAAGGAGCAGAAAAGATTATTTATGTATGTGACCACAGTTGTGCAGATGTTATTGGCCCAGAGATGGAAAAAGGACAAAGTCCCAACCAGAGAACAATGACAGATTAAATTGATGGATTATGCTGAAATGTCAAAAATGACTGGATGAATCAGAAATCAGGAAGACCAAAATTTTAATAAGGGAATGGGGGGAATTTATCATTTACCTTAAAAAACATTGTAAATAGTTTAAATCGTTAGTAAGATCTGAATAACACGATTTCTGGTCGGGACAAGGAGCCGAGAGGAGCCAGGATTCAGCCCTTTGGAGAGAGTCTGGATTCTCACAGGAAATAGGGGTATTTGCAAGGGTGCCGCAACCCACTGAAAACCCCCAAAGGATTGTTTTGGGGACTGGGTATCCAGCAGTGCCGAAGAGAGGTCTATCCGCCATCCGAAAGCCTCAATCGGGGACAAGAAGTCCAGCAAGATTGAGGCGCTGGCATGGGTCAACATTTTCTACCTGTGAGCAACACAGCCTCGAGTCTCCACGGCTCAGCGACCGGTTCTCAAGTAAAATATTGTATCAAATTGGATTTAAGAGGTTGGTTAAAATATTTTAATTGGAATTAAAATTCGGAGGACAATGGGGTAAAAAAGGAGGTCAACCCCGACTGTGATTAATTGTATATATACAGCGATTTCACAAAGCGATAAATTGGAGTTAATTAAATCCTACAATGGAACAGTGTGGATTTGGTTTTTTTTGCATATGTCTAAGTGAGAAAAGAAGATGGACTGGTTTCAGTGGTTTTTTTTAAAATTAGTGAGTTATTTCTTTGTTGAACTTTGGAAACCTGCTGGAGGAGGAACTTTCCTTTTACTTTCACTTTATTAGAACTAAATAAAAAAATTCTTTCCAGTAGCACCTTAGAGACCAACTAAGTTTGTCATTGGTATTAGAACTCCAAAAAATACATTGTAAAACTTTCCAAACTGATAACAGAGTTGCCTTGCAAGCAGCAATAGACTTGTATTAACATAGTAGCAAGATTTCCTGAGGAACTTGGGCACTAAACAGAATTTTATTTTTGCAGTATTCTTGGAACGTCAGTAAAAAACGGAGGAGACTATTGTGTTACAGTATCAGTGGCTTGCCTCCATTGTTGCCATTTGTAAAGGATTTGATTATAAAAGATGCAGGAGGAAAGGATTAATTCAGGCATCCCCAAACTGCGGCCCTCCAGATGTTTTGGCCTACAACTCCCATGATCCCTAGCTAACAGGACCAGTGGTCGGGGAAGATGGGAATTGTAGTCCAAAACATCTGGAGGGCCGAAGTTTGGGGATGCCTGGATTAATAGGACCCACAAAGGGGAGGAGGGAGATTCACTGGAATCTTGTCCTTCTGTTTTATGTTGTATGTTTGCGATTGTAAAACTTTAATTAAAAAACCAAATGAATAAAATTAATATAAATGCATATGCAACTGCGAGTACTGATCTAAACAAAGCGCTCAAGGTGAATCGCCTGTTGCTTTCAAACGTTATCTGTCCAAAAGCGTGCGGCGGCAGCTGCCCAGCTCTCGAAGCGCCCTCGACCTTCTTCTTCCCAACACCGGCGAGAGGGCGTCGGTGCTGACAGACGCCCGCGACCCCTCCTCCGCCCTCCCGCGTCGCGGAGCAGCGAAAGCCAGCCGCTTCTGAACCCACCCACCCGCGCCCAACTAGAGCGAGCTCCCGCCCTCCCATCCTCGCACACCACTGGCTGAAGGCGGCTGAGTGGCAGCGCAGGCCTAGCCAGCCAGCGCTTGCCTCTTTCTGGTCACGTGAGCTCTTTGCTCTCGTAAGCCTGCCCGGCTCCTCCTCCTCCTCTTCTTCCCCCCTCCCTCCCCTCCTCCTACCCGACCGTGGTCCCCTCGGCTTGGGGCTTCTCGTGCCCTCCTTCGCCGCTCGTCGGGCGGTAAGTAGGTTCATTGGAGTGACGGGTTGGGGTGTGTGTGGAGGCAGGAGGAGCCTTCGTTCCTTCCGCTCTCTCCCTCTCTCCCCTCCCCCCTTAACTCT
The DNA here is from genome assembly GCF_965207765.1 of Zootoca vivipara. Taxonomy (NCBI): domain Eukaryota; kingdom Metazoa; phylum Chordata; class Lepidosauria; order Squamata; family Lacertidae; genus Zootoca; species Zootoca vivipara. The sequence continues at coordinate 56,416,036 of NC_142584.1, forward strand.
GCTTCCGCGGAGGGTTCTTCTCGCTTCAAGCGCGACGGGCTGGAGACCACAGTTGGGTTGGGGAGAAGGCGGCGGCGGAGGCTCCCTTTGTGTGTATGCGCGCGCGCAAGGGAAGCAAGAGAAGAGCCTCCTCGTGAGTAAGCAAACAAGCAAGCCGGCAGATTCTAAGCACTCCCTTTCCAATCCCCCCCCACGGGTGGGAATTGGAAGCTGGGGCCTGCCTCCAGCCTGGCTGCGCGGCCCTGTGCTAATACCAAACAGGACTACGTTATGTGGGGCTGCTGCAACGTAGAAAATGGTTTGGGGGGGGGGGTGCGTGCATTGGCTGGAGCTTTTTCTGCAGCAAATGGGGTGCAAAGCATGCTCCAGGCCTGTGCTTGGAAGTTTAGGTGGGGACTCTATCGCGACTGAATGGATTTCCGTTCTCTTTCCTCCAGACAAACACATACCCCACGTTTTTCCACATGCAATGGTTTTTTGTTTCTGGGTACAGGCGTGTGAGCCCCAAAAGTGCACCCCTAGGACCGAGGCATCTTGTTCTCCTGTGGAAAGCTTACAGGAAGGCTGGATGTTGGCTGGGGAAATTGCTGCGTCGCTTTACCCCTTGGGTCCTGCATTTGGTTTGTTGTGGTAATGCGATAGGAGGAGCAGCCAATATGGTGTCCTCCAGATGTTGGACTCCAACTCCCAGCAGTCCCAGCCAGCGTGGCCAGTGTTCAGAAGTGGTGGGAGGTGTGTACTCCAGCAACGTCTGGAGGGCATATTGCTCATATGCAGTGTATGCTTGGGATTGGCAGCAGCCCTGGCACCCATATCAGTTTTCTTAACTAAGGAAGCATGGTAAGCGATACAGGTGAGTGCTGCTTCTGGGTGCACTTTGTGTGCATCTTGTCTAGGCATGCAAACTTCAGTCCTGCTTCTGGAGAGATGAAGGTGACAGACTGCAGATGTTGGATAGTGGCTTCCTTCTGATGAGGAAGGGAGCACAGTGCTTTGCTGTGTTCCCTTGCCTAGCAGAACAGGTAACTGCTGTTCCTATGTGTTTTTTCATATGTAGCAAGGTAGCTAACAGAGAAGCACCTAGCTTTCCTTTGCTGAGTATTACCGATTTTTGGGGTGGGGTGGGGGTGGGATTGAAAATGTTCCAGAGCAGGCTAGCTGTTTTGACTTGCTATGGTTTATCAGAAGTCCCAAAGACAATATTTGGCAGTTTCTGTAGCAGAACCGGAACTCACTTTGTTATTGACATCCTTTTTCTTTGTTTAGTGCTTGCTTTTTGCCAGCTGCCTATTGTCTGTGTCTGTACTTGTTGAGTATTCTTCTGGGATTTTATGAGGTCTTATCAACATGTTGCCACAGCACACTAGTTCCGTTTGTCATCATTACTCCCCTTTTATAATTTTTTATTTTTTTTAGTTGCAGTTGGTCCTTGTTGGTAATATAAAAGGAGCAATTTGTTACTGTTACCTGTGTAATATAACTGTTTTGAAGCAACGAGCTATTGGCATTTATTCCAACATGTCTCTTAATATATGGTACATTTCTTTGGGTTTGACACGGGACTTAAAACACAAAAGGCGAACAGAAGTGACTTTTAAACTGGCTCTTTCACATTGTACTGTACTAGTTCTGTTGCATAGTGCTTAGTTTTTAATTAAGTCTTGCATGGAACCCTATTAATGGCAAGTGTTCTTCTGAACCACCAATGTATTGAAGCTTTCCTCCTAATAGATGTAACTGTCCTAATAAGGGAAATCAATCTTTGGGTTGGTTTCAGACTTCCAGCACAGTCTTGACCATGACTACTCAGAGCTAAGATATGCTGAATTTGGTGGGCTCACTCCCAGCTAAGTGGGGTTAGGACTGCAGTCTTATTCGTGCTTAGAGAAATCATGACTTAACTTAATTTCAGTGGGTCTCCTGTAAGCATGACTGAAGTAGATACAACCCTTTTGGCTTGTATGTAGTGTGAAAATGGGAAATATTAAAAACCAATTGCTGAATCTACTTTATAGTGTGTGATATAAATGGAACAGCCTTTAAAAGTTCCTGGTTAGCATATATCTCTTTGCCTTAGTCTCTGGTAAGATGGCAACAACTAATGGATTGTAATTATTTCTAACAGGCCTAAGAAGAAACTTCACTGGATTAAAGAAAAAAACTCAGTTGCTGCTGTACAACAGCAGCTACCCAGCTGCTGTTGTGCCTTAGAATCTTCAGTTTAGTTCCAAAACTTGCTTGAACACTTGTCAAATGACGTCAATGGCCAGCCTGTTCTCTTTTACTAGCCCAGCTGTAAAGCGTCTTTTGGGCTGGAAACAAGGCGATGAAGAGGAAAAATGGGCAGAAAAAGCAGTTGATGCTCTGGTTAAAAAACTGAAAAAGAAAAAAGGAGCCATGGAGGAGCTGGAGAAAGCACTGAGCAGTCCTGGACAACCTAGTAAATGTGTTACTATTCCTCGTTCGTTAGATGGGCGACTTCAAGTTTCTCACCGCAAAGGCCTTCCTCATGTTATTTACTGTCGTGTTTGGCGTTGGCCTGACCTGCAGAGTCATCACGAGCTGAAGCCGTTGGACGTTTGCGAATTTCCTTTTGGATCTAAGCAGAAGGAAGTCTGCATCAATCCATATCATTACAAAAGGGTAGAGAGCCCAGGTGTGTTTGAATGTTATGGCATTGCTTTCATCACAAAGTGTTCAAACTGTAATGTGATTTACAGTGCATGTCTACTTAGAATTTAGTCCCATTGTGTTGAGTAAGACTTGACGCCCAGGTAAGCATGTATAGGTTTGCTGTCAGGTGAATATGGGGAATATTGGGGGAATCTGAACTGAGTATATAGTTTATTTTACAAAGTGGTTTTTATTTATTTATTTATTTAGTAAATTTGTATACTGCTCTTCATCCAAATATCATGGCAGCTCACAGCATAAAAATGCAGGTTAAAAACATAAAATACACAATAAAACCAAGAACAAACTAAACAAATACTCCCTCCCCCCAAATCCCCACATTTAAAAGGATAAAGGATGTTAATCAGCCAAAGGCCTGATTGAAGAGGAACATTTTAGTTTGGCACCTGATGTATAATGTGTATAATGAGGGCACCAGGTGAGCCACCCTGGGGAAGAGCATTCCACAAATAGGGAGCCACTGCAGAAAAGGCCCGTTCTTGTGTTTCCTACCCTCTGGACCTCTTGTGGAGGAGACCTACAAAGAAGGGCATCATGATGTTTGCAGGGTCCTGGTAGGCCCACATGGGGAGAGGCGGTCCTTGAGTTTTCTTTTGTCTTGGGGAACATTGATGCCATATGTCTACCTTGCATTGTCCATCTGTTAAACTCTATGCTTTTTGAAACATGATTTCTGATGATAAACGAAGAAGCAAGCTTTTTTGCTATGACCCTATCCATCCCTGGCATGTGGTCCCCCAGTGTGCTCAGACTGGAGTGTGCCCCATGGCCTGGAAAAGTTTTCCCACCCCTGCTGTTCACCATTTGTCAGTGAGAGGTACCTCTTGCCTTGTTGGATTGCTATGGGACATGCAACCAGATTTTTCCACTGTTTTGACAGTTTGTGCTTAAGGCACGTTCTTCTGCCTGCGTCTTCAGCACTTAGCACTTCTACTGCTGTAGGCAAACGGACGTCTTCAGGGCTGTTAACTAAAAACACTAATCTTAGGTTTATGTTGTTTTCTTGCTTTTCAGTTCTACCTCCAGTATTGGTGCCAAGGCATAGTGAATTCAACCCACAGCATAGCCTTCTGGTTCAGTTCAGGAACCTAAGTCACAACGAACCGCACATGCCACACAATGCTACTTTTCCAGATTCGTTCCAGCAGCCTAACAGCACTCCATTTCCCATCTCTCCAAGTAGTCCGTATCCACCTTCTCCAGGCGGCAGTACTTACCCAAATTCGCCAGCCAGTTCCGGACCTTCTAGTCCATTTCAGCTACCAGGTAAAAGCTTATCTGTGTGATGTTAATTGAAAAGTAAAACTTGTAGTATGAAGCCAGAGGGAGTTTGCATACACTTCTGATTTGAATGTGGAGTGGGACAGAAGACACAAGACGAAGAGTTTGGAGAAAGCATAAACCAGGGGTCAGCAAACTTTTTCAGCAGGGGGCCGGTTCACTGTCCCTCAGACCTTGTGGGGTGCCGGACTGTATTTTTTTTTGGGGGGGGGGTGAACGAATTCCTATGCCCCACAAATAACCTAGAGATGCATTTTAAATAAAAGCACACATTCTACTCATGTAAAAACACACTGATTCCTGGACTGTCCGCGGGCCAGATTTAGAAGGCGATTGGGCCAGATCCGGCACCCGGGCCTTAGTTTGCCTACCCATGGCATAAACCATTCTATTGTTATTTATTTAGTGTGACCCATGTGCATGGTGCTACACAAACAACGAGAGGAAATATCTCTGTCCCAGAGGCTTAACGTAGACAGAGACACTAGGGAGACAATTGAGGGAAAAGAGGGGGAATGGAATTGAGGCATGCATGAGAAGATTGTATGGTTATTGCAGTTGCATGTACTTGGGCTTTAGTTATGGAGAACATAGGAACTAGGAGGTTGTGCCTAAAGTGTTCATGGAAAAGGTGGGGCTTCTGAGAATGTGTTGTGTTTTGAATGTAGTAAAATAGGTGATATCATGGAAGCATTCTGAGAGGCGGTTCCTTGCATAAATGTGAGGGAGAAAAAGTTGTGTTGGTTGCTTCCTAGGTTGGCCAAGCATGGTGAAGCTGAATGAGTGGGTAACATATGTTTGTTGGGATATAAAAGCAAAAAGATCAGGTGATGGAAAGGTTTGGTGGGGTTTGAAAATAAAGGGTGAGAAATTTATGCTGGATCTAGGAATAAACAGGAAGAGAGTGTAGAAATTCAAGGAAGGGCATCACATGGTCAGAGAGGTGAATGTTTTCGATAACAGTTTTGGATAAAGGTTAGAGGACAAAGTCGAGGCAATAGAAAGTCAGGAAGTAGTAGATTTCCATAGTCTAGGCCAGGGGATCCCAAACTAAGACCCGGGGGCCGGATGCGGCCCAATAGCCTTCTAAATCCTGCCCACGGATGGTCCGGGAATCGACGTGTTTTTACATTAGTAGAATGTGTCCTTTTATTTAAAATGCATCTCTGAGTTATTTGTGGGGCATAGGAATCCGTTCATAATTTTTTTCCAAAATATAGTCCGGCCCCCCACAAGGTCTGGGGACAGTGAACCGGCCCCCTGCTGAAAAAGTTTGCTGACTCCTGGTCTAGGCAAAACCAGAGCCTGCACATTAGTTGAGGATTCCCATGAATGGTTTCTCCACAAACTCATGGGTGCCTTTGAAATTTGTTAGTGTTAGTATTGAATACCAGTGGATATGAACTGCTAAAACTGGTGTGGGGAACCTTTCAGCCTCCAGATGTCAGTTAACTACAAGTCCCATCATCCCTGGCCATTGTCCATGTTGGGGGTGGGATTGATGGGAATTGTAATTCAGTAACATGTGAAGGAAGCGGGTGGTGCTGTGGTTAAGCCACAGAGCCTAGGGCTTGCCGATCAGAAGGTCGGCGGTTTGAATCCCCATGACGGGGTGAGCTCCCGTTGTTCGGTCCCTGCTCCTGCCAACCTAGCAGTTCGAAAGCACGTCAAAGTGCAAGTAGATAAATAGGTAAACGGTGTTTCCGTGTGCTGCTCTGGTTCGCCAGATGCGGCTTAGTCATGCTGGCCAGCTCCTTTGGCCAATAAAGTGAGATGAGCGCCGCAACCCCAGATTCGTAATAATAATAATAATAATAATAATGTTGGTTTGTTGTATATGCACTGTAATGTATGTCTCTTGGAAGCACCCCCCCCCCCAAAAAAAACCTTCAGAAAATAAAATAAAGTCCAGAGCATGGACCAGAATTTTTGCTGAGGTGACAGAGAAGGACGACTCTTGTTTGCTTGTTTATTCTGTAATGTTTCAAAGGGAGCACTAACATTGCAGAGCAGTGATACACTGAATTGCCAATTGTGTGGTAAAGGAAAAGAGAAGTCAAAGAGAAACCCAAGGAGGGCTTGAGAGGAACGATAAGAAGTTTTGCCTCCACATATTGAACTTTAGATGTTGACAAAACATCCAAACCGAAATATGAAAAGTACTTGGAGATGTGAGCTTGGATGAAGGGAGGAAGTTCAGGGTAATGATGAAGTGGTACTGAAACTTATGGAATGGGATAAGCTCACCTGGTGAGAAGGTGGGGGGGGGGACAGCAAGAGAGCCAAAAAGCAAATCCAAGAGGAAGTGTCTCCCCATATGTAGAGATCAAAATGATTACCGTATACAGGTGAAGAGATAACTGGGGACTTAGGGCAAGAGTCGTCAGCTATATATCACATGCTGCAGAGATGACTAAGACTGCAGAGATAACTGAATTGGTAGGCTATTTTTTTGGCAAGGGCAGTTTTTGAAAGTGCTGGGAGGAAAAGCAAGTTGAAGTAAGTTGAGAGCAGAATTGGAGAGAAATTTAAGGGTGGGGATGCAAAGAGGCATATTTCAGGAGTTTGGAGATGGAGGTAAATTGGGCAGGAATTGACAAGGGAAGATGGGTCAAGGTGTGTGAGATTTTGTTTGTTTTAGAATAGGAGAAAAACAGGGAAGTTACCGCAATTGGGAGTTATAGGCGCGATGGAGGTACAACAGTGCCACTTCAGACTGCGATATGGGGATCGGAAGCATAAATGATCCTCCACATTAAACCTCAAGCATGCTCTCACACACATGAAGCATATAGGGAGGGGAAGACCAGATGGGGAGTCCTCTTTTTGGCTTTACAGTGCAATCCTAACCAGAAAAGAGAAGGGCAGGGAACTAGGGAGTGGTAAATCACTGCAATGGCAAATTTGGAAGCAACATCTTATAGGTGGTTCTAAATACGCTGATTTTTGTTTGATCCCATTGATGTTGGTGACACTGCTTCCAAGCATTTTTAGTTAATAGTCTCAGCGTGAGAACCTGACCAAGGCTGCCCTCCTGATGATGATCACTAGAGCAGGAAGAAGGAGACGGGCAAGACTTACTGGTTAGGTTGTGGCCCAGAGGGCTATAGAGTGGGGAAAGCACATGTGCACATAGGGGAAAGAAACACAGACAAACTGGTCAACCAACTACAGTGGTACCTTGGGTTAAGAACTTAATTCCTTCTGGAGGTCTGTTCCTAACCTGAAACTGTTCTTAACCTGAGGTACCACTTTAGCAAATGGGGCCTCGCGCCGCCACTGCACGATTTCTGTTCTCATCCTGAAGCAAAGTTCTTAATCCGAGGTACTATTTCTGGGTTAGCGGAGTCTGTAACCTGAAGCATCTGTAACCTGAGGTACCACTTTAGAAAGCAGTTTATTTATAGAGAAAGATTTCAATGGAAGCAGAAAAATGGAAGGTGGAGAGTGAGGAGGTAGTAAGGAAGGATGACACTGAAGTGGGAGGAAGAATTGATTTTGTAGGGGTAACAGGAGCTGTGATTAGGCTGGATTAAATGTTCTCACTTTGTTCAAATTTCCTATTTTTCTTTATAGCAGATACACCACCACCAGCATATATGCCTCCTGAAGATCAAATGGGGCAAGATAATTCACAGTCTATGGACACAAGCAATAATATGATCTCTCAGATAATGCCAAATATTTCCAGTAGAGGTGAGGTGAACAATGCATTTTGTAGACTTGTTAATATTTTGCAGTTGAAATGCTATAGAGAAGAGAATAGCCTAACCATCAAAAGTGATTCCCCCCCCCCCAGCTGCCACTTATCCCTGCCCCTTAAAAGCACTTTGGCACTGAAGGCTTTGGATGGCAGCATCCAATTTTGCTTTCCAGCCATGGGTAATTGTGTTATGGGTTGAGGATATTGGTGTTTGAGGGTTGGATATGTAGTGAGTTTGCATGGATGTGGACAGAGCAGGACCAGAGGGACCTTTATAGGTGGAGCAAAAACACACAAATTTGGTTTCAAGAAACATGGTTATTCATTTATTACCGTACTTTTTCGTGTATAAGACTAAGTTTTGTTTTGTTTTTTACCAAAATTAATGTTTAAAGGGGGGGGTCTTATACACAGGGGCAATCTCCCCCCATTTCCTTAATTTTGAGTCCCCCAAAATAAGGGGGGGATCTTATACACAGAAAAATACAGTAAATTTGTAGCCTGCCCTTCCTCCCAAAGGAGCCCAGGGTTGGACCAAGTTATCAGCATTTCAGAGTAAACTACTGCATGTATTGAATATTTCAGTGTTCAGTGAACAACCAGTCAGGCAAACTAATAACTTTTAATTGTGTATATATAAATACTGTCTTTGTTTCTAAGTGTGAGCACTTTAAATGGCCACGTTCTTGAAACTCCATTCTTTATGGACTTGAGCTGTGGCCTAAAGAAATAAGTAATTCAGCATGACTAAAACAAATTATTTTCCATGAAGTCCTAAGTTGGCGTATTGTAGTGCTTGTGAACATGAGCTGGCGATCTCTGGTCCACAGCTCAGCTATGCTATGCCACTGTCATCAGAGACTTGGTTCCCCATCTTTCTTGTGGGACTAGCTTACTCAGCAGAGCTGTTGGAATATTTTGGAGGGGGGTATCCTTGAAACTCTTTGAGCTTCGAGGAATAAAGGCATCAATACTATTAACTGTACGGGAGAGACTGTTGCTTTAGGTGTTATTGAAATATTGAAATCCCTATGTTTTTCTTTTGTTCATAGATGTTCAACCTGTGGCCTATGAAGAGCCCAAGCACTGGTGTTCAATTGTGTATTATGAATTAAACAATCGAGTTGGGGAGGCATTTCTTGCATCTTCCACTAGTATTTTAGTAGATGGTTTTACAGATCCTTCTAATAACAAGAACAGGTTCTGCTTAGGTTTGCTCTCCAATGTCAATCGCAACTCAACAATTGAGAACACCAGGAGACACATTGGAAAAGGTAATATAGAAACGTGCTTTGTATGATCGTAAGAAACCTTCATTCACCTAACTTAGTCATGTTCATTAATTTCAGTGGGTCTACTATGAGTAAAATGTAGCTGAATACCACCTAATGTTTCTAAAAGAAGCATTTTCAGTGAACAAATCTCCATACCCACATATAGCGTGATTCTACAGATTGCACACCAAAGACAAATCAAGCAGCCTTCTGATCAGATGCTTTGATCTAACCTGCCAAATGGCTCATGATTCTGAATAACAGTTTCCTAGTAATAGAATTCCAGCAATATTTAGGTAATCTCAGTTAAAAAAATTATTTGTTGAGGAATCTTATTTTTTGATTCCTGGAAGAAGGACATCTAGTGGCTGATAACATATTCAGTGGTAGAAATGCAAGTATACTCTGATGTGTTAGAATAACTGGAAACCATTCCTACTGGAGCCTTTTAAAAATAGGAACTCGGCTAGACTTTCTGACATCTGTAACATTTCTGCAAATAACCCTGTTAAATGTGTTTCTCACACTCCCCTGGCTCTAGGTGTCCATCTCTACTATGTTGGTGGTGAAGTCTATGCCGAATGCCTGAGTGACAGCAGCATATTTGTACAGAGTCGGAATTGCAACTACCACCATGGATTTCACCCTACAACTGTCTGCAAAATTCCTAGCGGCTGCAGCCTGAAAATTTTTAACAATCAGGAATTTGCTCAGCTTCTAGCGCAGTCGGTCAATCATGGATTTGAGGCAGTATACGAGCTCACCAAAATGTGCACAATTCGGATGAGTTTTGTGAAGGTAAGGTGTGTGTGTGTGTGTGTGTGTGTGTGTGTGTGTGTGTGTGTGTACACCTACTATAACTTGTGTGTTTGAGTGATTTTTTAAGTATATTCCCCAGGACGATAACTTCAATGGAAAAATCAAACTTCTGTGGCTTTGAGGGCTTCTTCCCCATATGTAATCTAGAAAAGTCACAGAAGTAACCCACCGTCCCTCAGAATGGGGAATGATGCGGAGGTAGTTTGGATGCATTATTACAGATGACTCCCCATTTATGCAGGGGTTCTGTTCTGGGGCCCCACACATAGGCACAAAATTGTGTAAAACAGGGAGCACCCTAGAGCAGTGGTCCTCAACCTTGGGCCTCCAGATGTTTTTGGCCTACAACTCCCATGATCCCTAGCTAGCAGGACCAGTGGTCAGGGATGATGGGAATTGTAGTCTCAAAACATCTGGAGGCCCAAGGTTGAGGACCACTGCCCTAGAGAGTCCTCCTCAACTAAGGTCCCTTCCACCTCTCCAGCTTGTGTGAGCCGGATGGGCAACAGAGCTTGCACAGCTTCCTCCACACGTCAGCTGGGCCGGTTAACTGAGTAGCGCATCAGCTGGGCCAGCTCTGCTGCCTCTCTGGCTTGGGGGAGCCAAAGGGACTGTGGGGCTTGGCTGACCAGGTGACCATGTTTCCGGGTACCGCTTCTGGTTGCATGCGAATAGAATGTGCATAAATGGGGAGGTGCCTGTATTTCAAAAAACATGTCCTCCTTGCCGGTGTAACAGGCTCTGAAGCAGATGTCAGTTGGAGAGATGCATTCTCTCAATCGTCATTTGCAGGCCTTTCCAATAGGATAAGGCTTAGTTTGAATAAACCGTCAGTCTTCTCCATCTGCAAAACCTAGTAGGCAACGTATACTGGGAATCCTACTGAACAGTAGGATTTTTTCTGTGGGAGGAATAGAAGCATATGGTATCCAGTCATCCCTCAATAAACCTGTACAGTATTCCCTTTTCTCTGATGCGTCACACTTCTTCTTTTTTTGGGGGGGGGTGTTACTCATTTTTAAATTTCTAATCAATTTACTAGACTAATCAACACTGGCTGTTTTAAGAGCGATTCTTGGATATACACTAAATGTCTGCCCATTTTTTTGTAGGGATGGGGAGCGGAATATCATCGGCAAGATGTTACAAGCACTCCTTGCTGGATAGAAATCCATCTTCATGGGCCTCTGCAGTGGCTGGATAAAGTACTCACCCAGATGGGATCCCCTCTTAATCCCATCTCTTCTGTTTCATAGTGCCAAAGAAGTTTTTTCAGCCATAACTTTAGTGACCATTTTCTAATTCTACAGACACTTCCAGTGTGGATACTGTAAGAACATACTACACATTAGCTTTCTTCTACCAGTGACCAATTCCAATGTTTTTTATCGCTCTTCCTTTGAGTTTTTGATATTAAGGCAACAGCCAAGTTGGGAAGAAAACATAATTCAGGATTTTATTTTTCCTTGATACGCATATTTAATAATCATCAACTCCACTGAAAATATTTTTATGTGTCTTCTAGGAACACATTTTTGAACTGGTTCTTTTTTTTCCGGGGGGGGGGGGGAATAGCATTTATCTTTTTCCTAAATTTGTTTATTTCCAGTTTACAAGTTTTTAATGTTGTATAATGGGTAATGTCCATAAACAAAGCTAGCTTTATTACACCCAAGATTGCCTTTAGCTTGAGTAAATAATGTGACTTAAGTATATACATGTTAAAAACACGTTACAGATAGCGGTATTAGAATGCATTACTGCAAGTTCTGTGGTAAATACGGTTTTATCTATACCCCAGTTCAATTTAATACTGCCTTTACAGTGCAATCGTATGCATGTATACTCTGGAACTTACTCCCAGACAAGTGTAAATAAGATGCTGTCTTTAGTCATTGTTCTTAAACATTTGATTTCAAGACACTCTGTTTTGCTTAGACTAGTCAGTATTTTCCCTTGACTTACATTCATGCTGTGGGCTAGACCTTGAAAAAGTGTAGCTTTTTAGGAAATCCACATTTTTTTAAAGTGCAAAACAGTGCCATTTTCTAGGTAACGTTGCGAGGCATGGTTCACCTTTCCCTTTTATTTTGCCTCTCTGTAGCTGGTATCCTGGAGGCTTCCTAATGTCACTGCTGGTTTTAATACCCCCCCCCCCCCGGTATTAATTACAACTTTACATTTATAACCAGAATATCAGGACTCTCACTTTGCTAAGTGATGCAAAATGTTTGCCTTTTAGATTACTGAGGCAGACCAGGCCTTTGATAACAAAAATATCATTGCCATTTGGTGCCTGGAGCCTCATAGGAGAATACAACACACCAGCTCTCCAGCATCATCTATCACATGAATTGTCAGTTTTATGGCATTTTGTTAATAAGCCTACTAAAGGGCTCTAACTGATGCAGAGATGAATGGTAGGATTTTGGTGAATATGGAGATGAATATGGAAGTCCTCCTTTCTTAAGAGGCTACTGTTTGTGTCCATTCAGGCATATTTCTTCATCAGTACAAGCGGGGGGTGGGCAGATGTATGCCTAGGTAACCAGCCATTACCAGTGCAGTTAATCTGATAAAGATGAAGTAAGTCTGAAGTGTGTTTGTTTATGTCCAGCAGCCACGCTCTGCTAGCAGAAATTTACCCCTAGCCTTCAGTTACTTGGTCTCCCTCAGAGTAAGTGTGGTAAGTAAGCAAATGGTTACACTTACTTCAGTGCTAACTTGTGGAAGTTCTCCCTTCCCTCAGCAAACCCAAGAAGGCCTGTATTCTTTTGCCATGTATTTTCGTTTGCTTTAGGATGCTAAAGCCAACGCTAAGTACCATACTAAATGCATTGACTTCTGAAGATGTAGTCTACCAAAATTAGTTCCCCAGTGACAGCAGTTAAAGCTACTCTTTCTCAATGGGATCTACCCGTTTCTAGTCATATGTTGATTCTACCCAAACTACAGGTGGTGGTGGTTGCCTTCGTTTTAAAGCTTAGCATTCTCAGGATGCTGAAGCCTTTACCCAGAATTGATGGTGACAGAAAGCAATTTCTAGTTCCTATGGCTCTGAAGATAGCCTTTTAGCTTACAGAGTTTGTAGGATTTCCAGTGAAGGTCGAGGCTTTGATGCCCTTGGCTTCCCACTGAAACAGAATAAAAGGATGCAAATCCGAAGTCTGGCTTTACTGGGATGGGATATGTTTTTTTCCCTAGCCAGCTTTTGATCAAGATGTGATGTCTGGCTATTCCTTTGGCTATAGCTGGTGGAGGGGATATTGTAGACTGTCTTCCTTGGTGGGATTTCTCAGGGGAACAAAATCTAGAGAGAGTAAATGGAGCAGGCTAGGTAAGCTGTGATCTGGGATTCTTGCAGAAAACATTGGTTGGCTGTGATCTAATCCAGCAAAGCACTTCTTATGTTAAGTGAGTGTATACTTGAGATCACTGAACACAGATAAATTATTCCATAACAGTTGAGACATCAGAGTATGTATTTCTGCTTTGTAAATTTTAAAACCAAGATGGGGGAAAATAGGCCACACAAGACTGAAGTTGACTTCTCCCAAGTTTAAAAGATCAGATATTTTAAAGACTCCTGGAATTGCTTCCCTGATCACATAGATAAGCTATCTGTAGTCTCTGGTGAGAGGAGTGTTAATCATGTTCCCACAACTCCTAAAGTGCTGGTAAGCTCAGTATTGGCCATAGTCACTGTCCTACTTTATCGTAGGAAGTGAACTCTTAATTGTGTATTCTATGGTGACATGTTTGTGAAGAAACTTTCAAAACTCTAGAAGACTATGAAGAGGCTACTTGGTTATTAGCAAATGTGATTGTGTGGAACATCTGGACATAACTTAGTCACGTTTGTAAATTTAAATGGATCTACTCTGAGTAAATCTTGGTTGAATGCCACCCATCAATGCCATGGAAATTGTGTTGTGCTTATATGGTAGTCCTGTCAGGGTCTTCAAGAGTTTACATATTATAATAAATACTTTAAAATTGCCTTAAAGGGAAAACAAATATGACTTTCACAAAGTTGCACCATTCTTTTGTATACATACTAGTTTCTACTTGATTTTCGAAGCAAAAAAACCCACCCTTTTCTAGTCTTTCTTTCTTTCTTTTTTTTAAAGAGAAGTAGATGGTCTTATTTTGTTGCCTTATATTTTAGTCAACTCCTTAACTTAAAACTACAGCCAATATTTGCCTTTGCTGGGCATGCTGCTAGCTAAGCAAGATCTGCTGGGGTCTTCTCCTGTGAAACCACACTGAAATTAACAGGAGCTGCACAGGGGGAATTGCTCCCCAGAAGTTGTAGTGGTTCCAGATGTTCTGTGCTTGCACTTGACCGCATTGCCTGTATAACACTAAAGACATTTCATTGAATTAAAAACAATAAATGATTTGCAAGTTAATTCTGGTGTCTTAAAAGATTTGGCCTTTGTAACTAACTTCCTGAAGATTCCTACTCTTTAAGCCATCTAAAAGCCTTAAGTATGTTTGCCAGGTACCAGTACTAACCAGACCTTCTGACTTTGCATGCAATCTGAGCAATATTACTCTGTGTATGTAGTAAAAAAATGTATGTATTGCACTTTTGAAGAGCAAGAATAGTACATAAATTGCTAGTGCATTTTTTGGGACTATTACCAGCAATAATATGAGTAAACTTGCTCCTGGTTTTCCCTTTATCCTTTGGAGGGACAAACTTTTTAAATGCTGATACATCATCTTGCAATTTTGTTGTGATTCTCCATCTCTAAGATTTACTTGTATATTCAGGTTGAGTTGCCAATTATTTAGTTCTGTTTCAGTGGATGTGTAGGTATCTGACATAGGTTTCACAACAAGTTGCCATGCTTGCATTATGGTGTATGTAAGAATGGGAGGAGATTTATTTGTTTCCAGATTTAGCTTGAGTCACGGTGTTCTCATTTTTGTAGAAACTGAGTGGGTTATCTCATTCTTGCAGTTTACCACTTTTTATGCCTATCACTGGCCTCTTTTGGCCATCTCTTTTTGGGGGAGAGTAAATGGCGGTGGATACCATCCAACCACCCATGGAGGATGTATGCTTTGACTTTGTTCTCAATAATGCTTCTGGTGGGTATTAAGAGGTACTAGACAAATTAACTTCAGCATGAATTGCAAGTTTTTATTGGAAAATTGATTTAACTATATTGTGCAAGATTGTTGTTGCATCTGGCTAGATTGCTAACTTGCTGAAGGGACCAAAATGTGCCTCAGGATTAATTTATTTTAAAAATTATAAAATGCTCTACTTTGTTTCTACTTTGTCTTCACAATATCTAAAGTTGGCTCCACAGCAAACATGGATGAATTCAGGTTTGAATCTTCTGGCTGAATTAAGAATTCCAGACATCCCACATCCAAAATTTCTGTTCTCTTGCGGCATCACACTTTCTACTCTTACAGATAATCTATGTAAAACGCTGTTTCACAAAAGTAACTATGTAACAGCCTTGTAATTTGAATATATTTTTTAAAAAACCATGCGTTTATTTCACAGTATTACTAATGTTTACCTGGTAAAAACAGACGGTCTTGTAGTCTGTGGCTGGAAAACATCTAAATATGTCAAACACTTTCTCCCTCAAGCTTTCTTCCTCCAGTTAATAAAAAGTTATTATTGCCTGAATTGTTGCTAGATAGCAGTATTTTAAAATAAAAACAACCTTTTTGGGCAGCACAATGTTTTGACCTGTCTCTGCCTGTATTGCAAATAATTCCTTAACTCTGGAATGGTGACATGTGGTGGGATAACGACAGGACTGCTCCCGAGGGCCCTCTTCAGTTAAGTGGAGTTCAGAAGGCACCGTTGTTTTCCAGATTGCTCTGGGCAATGAAATGGGACTGGGTGATGACCATTGCATCATTAGTGAACTGCCCAATTGAGCTTTTACACATGGCAATGGGGCTGGTTAGTATCCATCATCCATGGGTATTAGACAGCAGCCTGCTGTGTCCATTCCAAACTCTGTGCCATGTTGGAGCAGACCTTGGAAAAGCTATTGGAGCATTGTCTGTTCTATGTTTGTGGGATCAGTTGCAGATCTTGCAGCCTGAGAACAAGGGCAGGATGCTTGCAGGAATTAGACTAAGCAACCATGTGTTCTCTTGACCCTGCCCATACTGTGTCGTGAAATCTAGTGGGAAGCAGCTGATTTGGGTGGGTGCAGGAGTAGTTGTTCCCTTACTAGGAGGGTGTGATGCCCACCACTTTGAAGAAAGGGGTGGTATAGCCAATGTCCCTTTTGGGGGGCAAGGTGGTTGCAATGGTTGTGGTTGACCAACTGCAGGCGTATTTGGATACAGTGGGCTATCCAGACCCATTTCAGTCATGGGGTGAGATGTAGGCCTGGTTTTCCTGCTCTGACCTTTGCTTCAGAAAGAATTGCGGGGAGTGTACCCTCTTGATTCCCATTAATTTCTTTGCAGCTTTTGATGATATTGGTATCTTCCTGGAATGACTCAGTGTGTTGGAGGCACTGTATTGCATTGGTTCTTCTACTGCCTGCCATGTTGTTTTCAAAGAGTAGCATTAAAGGTGTACGTAAGTAAAACACAAGCCATAAAGCAATACTGGTGTAATACTCAAATCAGCAGGCACATGCAAAATGTCCCCATTCACAATTTTCTGCGGCATTTTCATCCTTGGCAGCCAGTTTTAGTGAAGCTTTATTTGTAAATTCCATGTAAATTCCATGTTAACAGCTTTTGACAGCTGTTCTGCTCAATTTAAAAACTGCAGTTTGTAGAACAAAACATAAAATGTTTGAGGTAGTCTTATTTATCTCTGTCTCTGCACGGCTATGTTGTAACAGGATACATTTCATGCCCAGTGATCAATAATTCTCTGCTCCCTGAGCAAAGGGGCTTTGAGCTGACACCTTTTTAAAAATAATAACAATGCAGAAGGGATGTTCCTGCCTTGGAAAATGAAAGTGAGCATATATAATGATATAGAAGCACTGATGAATGACTATGCATGGTAGAAAACTAGCAACCCTTCCATAGCTTTAGGTCTGGAATCAACGCTCAGCTCCTTGAATTAACAACAGGCATGTACATTTGGAGCAAAGGCTCGGACCCCAAAAGCTTCAAATGTGTAAATCAAAAGAATTTTGATGCACACATGGGGCCAGTCGTTCTTCCTGTCCAGGGGCAGCCCCCATGCCACGTGGTGTGCTGCTGAAGTGGGTATTCTGCCCAGAAGGGTGGGCGACTCATTTGCCAGAAGAAGCAATTTCCCTCTGCCTGCAGGCCAAAAAATTCTGGACTCTCACGCTGTGCAGAGGACACATCCCCACTGCTCATTAAAAACATGGCTTTCCCTCAAAGAATTGTAGGAACTGTAGTTTGCTAAGGGTGCTGAGAGCTGTGGCTCTGTGAACATTTTGTGGGGGTGGAAGCAATGTGCTTTAAATATATGGTGTGGATCGGACCTGTCCTGTCTGATGAAACGTGCTTTTCAGTGACCGCGCAGGAGAGTTCCTTTTGCACCAGCGCCTGCTGAAAAACTGGTTTGGTACACTTGCTTTGTTAGAGCTGGTGGTCTTCATTAGATGCATGGCAGAACTCTTAAAACTGGACTGTTACCATGTCAGGCTGCAGGTGGGTATGCCACTTTTGACTGCCTCCAAAAAATAATAATACAGTAGTACCTCAGGTTACAAATGCTTTGGGTTACAAACTCCACTAACCTGGAAGTAGTACCTCGAGTTGCAAATTTTGCCCCAGGATGAGAACGGAAATCGCGCGGCAGCAGGAGGCCCCATTAGCGAAAGCGCACCTCAGGTTAAGAACGGTTTGGGGTTAAGAACGGACCTCTGGAATGAATTAAGTTCGTAACCCGAGGTACCACCGTACAGAAAAGGATCCAGCACACCTGGAAGAGAGTTTCTTGCCATGATAGTTTTCTGCCCTGCATCCTGACCCACGAAAGTAGAACTCTTGCCACTTCTGCAGCCCATGTTAGTTGGAGTCTTTTGCCTTTGTTCAGAAATGTGGACAGGGCTACTTCAGCACCAGTGAATGGAAGCAAGCAAACCTGAGCTGTGCCCATGGATGTAAGGTACTGGGGCTTGTGGCTCCTGGTTGTTGTTTTTATGATAGCAATTTCTGTGCACAGATGCAAGTATGAGTCTCCAAGCAAATTAAGATGGGGGTTGGGGTCTCTCTTGCACTGTGATTAGCAGCACACTTGGCATCTCAGTTCATTTAAAATAAAAATTGCAAGAGGCAGGAGATTTGGTGTCCAGCTTAAAAGTCCTGGGGGTTGTGGCCCCCTGCTAACAGCACCTCTGGCTGTAGAAGAATAAATGTGTGAGCTTGTTTTCATCCCTACCAGCACCCATTGAATGCTCTCGGGCATCTCAATTTTGGCCAACGCTCACTTGTTTAAAGAAGGGGAGGGGAGTAATTTAAGGTGGAATTTCTGATGTGACAGCAAATCCCTTTGCACCCCACAGTGGGTGTTAACTCCTCAACACCCGGGTGGAAGTGCCATCAATCACAGGCACTTCATGTGAATTGAGTAAGTACAGCAAATCTAGAACGATTCCTACAGGAAGAGCGTTTTGTGTGGGTCTAAAATATTGAATTTCCCCTTTTAATGTGCCAGTTTCAGTAAGATTTGGAGCTGAGTTGACAAAATATTTACTGGGCTTCGTATTCATCTTGCTTAAGCCACGGTTGGCATATAAAACATTTTAAAAACGCAGCCTGTCGGTGAAACAGGGCTTGCTAGCAAATCAGTTTAATTGGGTTCTTAAATCATCCAACTTCAAGCGTATCCAAGGCATTTCAACTCTCTGGCAGTGCATATTTTTTTAAAAAAATATGAGGGTTTCAAATGCAATATTTATCTGAATTGTGAAGGGGAGTAGAAGAGTGGGTGTTTATGAAGCTCCAGACTCAACATTTTTGCTTAATTGGATTCTTTAGTTTTTTTTAGTACTCTTTTTTATTGGGGTAGCTTTTGTTAATAATTCTATCCCATAATAATAATTAGTCAAAAAAAATGCCTAGCCCTAGAGCAGCTAAAGTGAGTATATATATGCATGTAAACAAGTCAATGGGTAAGACCATCTCTCTCCCCTCCTCTACCTATTCTATTGACTTGGGGTGGGGTGGATGAGATATAACATGACCACTGGAACCTCTGAATAACCCATGGTCCAGTTTCAATGGTCTTATTGTACTGTGAAAGATACATTTTTAATCCAACCCAAAGTTTTAATGCAGAGACACCTGGAATTAAATTCCATTGAAATGAATGTGTTCAGGCTTGACTCACATGGATCTTTAATAGTCCACAGCAGTCATTTGCATGCATGTGTGGATTGCCTCATTCTTCCACGCTTTTCAATTGATACAGTTCACAAGTTCAGTTACCATTGATTAAAAGACTTCTATACGGCCCTTTGTCAATAATACCAGGGTGGTTGACAATGCAGTTCAATGCCAATATATTCAACACATTACAGTATAAGCAAATCCACAGTAGATCAGCCAGATACCACCCAGGCTCAATTATTTACTGCCCATAAATGTATGTATTGTACATGTGTGTATAAAGTACTATGTATAAAGTAGCCGAATGTAGCAGACTCCGTTGAAATTTTGTTTCATAAAATTTAAGCACTGTGTGATTGCAAAACAGACAAAAAACCTCAAAAGTGGTTTAGAAAAAAGATAAAATGATAAAATAGTCACTAAGGAAAATCAACAATAAATGTTTTTCGCAGGCGCCAAAATGAGTACATTGAAGGTGCCTGTCTGATATCAATAGTCAGGGAGTTCCAAAGATGCTGCCATTTTCATTTTGTGAGTCCATAAGCACTCAGATGCAGGCCATATCTCTGTTGATGGCAGAGCAGGGCTGCACTTTTAGCCCCAGCCCATCATCAGCTTTTCATGTACTATGCAAGTTTGTCTGCAGAGGAATTCAAATGCTGGAGCACCTACCCATTGGTTGTATACAGTCATACCTTGACATCCGAACGCTTCGACTTCCGAAGTTGACAACCCCCGGAAGTCCTTTCGCCGTGCATGCCTGGCGTGAGCATTCTGTGCTTGTGCAGAGCGGCGCGCACGCAGAAGTGCGAAATCGCGCTTCGCGCATGCGCCGTAGCAGCACTTCTACATCCGAAAACCTCGACTTACGAAGATGGCCGTGAAACGGATCGTCTTCGTAAGTCAAGGTACCACTGTATATGGAACTAGTTTTGCATGGTGCTTTGTGTTTTATAACAGTTTTGTTTGGTTTTGCTGCAGCCAGCCCTGGGACCTTATGGTAAAGGGTAGGTAAGAAATTGAATAAAATGACAAATAGATAAGTAACACATGAACAGGCTACAGTGCCACTGTGCATCCATAAGCCAGCACTTATTTTCATGTACTGTACATACATCCAGGACTGCATCCGCTTTGTTGCTTTTGGAAGGTTATTGAGCTTTCTCTGGTTGGCTTGCTTACAAGCTCTGAAATTTTTTTTGTTTCAAAAATAGCAGGTTTATCTGTGGAAGAAATGTCCTGGCATGTGTTCTTCAGAAACTGTTGGCATGAGTAATCAGCAAGCAGTGCTCTACTTATAGCATTGGGCTCTAATTTTAAGGAAGAAATGAAAATCTCCCAATTCTGTGATGCCACCAAAGGTGTCTTCTCCATCCATTTGCAAAAATAGAATCCTAAAAATTACTCAGGCAGTTCAACTCCGCTTGGCAATATTATTGAACATTGTGTTAGACTAACATTTGTACAGTATGTGATGGTGTTTGTCTGTGGGATTGCTGCAGGGTTGAGGCTCAGGGAAAGTTAAAACCATTTAAACATAGAATATTAAAACCAGTTGCAATCAAGAGGGTAAGGTGGGTATTTATAGCTATATCCCTGGGATTAATAGTTACCTCTTCTGCATACAATGAATTTACAGTACAGTGGTACCTTGGTTGTCGAACCTAATCTATTCTGGGAGTCCATTCAACTCCCGGAACCCTTCGAAAACCAAGGCACGGCTTCTGATTGGCTGAAGGAGCTTCCTGAACTCAAGCGGAAGCCACAATGGATGGTTGGCTTCCAAAAAAGTTCGCAAATGGGAACACTTCTGGGTTTGTGGCATTCGGGAGCCGATTTGTTCGGAAGCCAAGCCATTCAACAACCAAGGTACCGCTGTACTTCCTGTTGTATGTCTGTCAACATAAATATATTGGGTGGTTCTAGAGTTGCCTTTCTGCAGAGGGAAGGGTTCCTTCTGTTCTTACCGGAGATTGCACTCTAGTGGAGGCTCCTGAGGGAGAAAGGGATAGGAAGTGAGAATGCCCTGCAACCACCACCCTTTCACCATTGGTGGAATGGGCAGAAATGCCACCCCACTTCAGTGTGAGTGTCCCATGAATGGAGTTGCACTCAGCTGGAATGAGAACCAATAGTAGGAGGGAGGTGGCACCTTCCTGTTCTGCTTCAGGTGGCTAAACAGGTCAGGTCGCCTCTGCTAGTGTACCTCTCAGTTTACCCACTTCAGAACTGAGAAATAAGAGTGGTGAGTACAAGCCAAGGTAGCGACAAGTGCTCAACAGCTGTATTCTCCTTTGCATTGAGGGTAGAGGGACATTTGCCAGCCTAAGGTTGGGTTAAGCTAGGCTGATTTGGACCAGCAAATCCCATCAAACCTTGACCTGCCTACAATTCACACAGGGTAACTGTCTCCATTCTATCCTCCCGGCTCCCTTAAATAGGTTTGCTTATTGTGATCATGCATGCCCCATCCTTTCAATGCATTTGCATCATTCACGGTGACTCACAATGATTAAAAACAAAGCAATCCATTAAAAGAAGTAGAACAAAAGTGTAAGAACAGAGATCAGCTTGGTAAATAGCATTCTAAAATGATAGCCTACGACCATCATATCAAAAGCATGACAAATCTTTATCAGGAGTGTTTTAATCAGTTAACAGAAACCCTGGAAGAGCAGGGTGCCATGAATCTCATGGGGAAGGCATGCCACAATCTGAGAGTGGCCGCTGAGAAGGTCCTCTTAGCATGTTTCAGCCAGTGATGAGTGATGGAAAAGAAAGATCTTCCTGATAGATCTCAGGGAGTGGGCAGGCTGGTAGAGGAGGAGATGGACTCTCAAAGATCTTGCATGAGTCAAATATTTGTTTGTTTTTTAATTTGTATAATCTTAGCAGGGGCTTCTCATGTAGAGTAACTGCACTTGAGAATTTACCCTACACCACTGAGAACAGGTGCAATATGAACCTCTGAATGGGTATAATACATACTTTGGACCAACGGTAGCCAGCAAGATCTCCCTCTCCCTCTCCCTCTCCCTCTCCCTCTCCCTCTCCCTCTCCCTCTCCCCCCCCCCTCTCTCCAGGTAAATGAGGAAAGTGGGTGATGGAGATAACTCAGGGACAGAACAAAATGGACAGCAACTGCATCCTGTCTTAGGGTTGGGCATCTAAGAACTAAAATGCATGAGTGCCATGTCTGATTGAAACCTTGCAGTCTTATTTACAAAATCAACAATTTGGCTCACAAATCTGTTGTAGCAAGATAACATTGGCGATTGATGCTGGCTAAATAATATGAATCTGTGTGGGATTAAATTAGCTGAGTCCACGTTTTTGCTTTAGATTTGTATCTACATTTTAATACATATAGACAAAATAAGATGCAACAAAGAAATTCATCATCCTCAATGCAGAATGACGGCTATGTGGAGGTTATTCTATTTCTCATTGCATTTACTTGGGGCACCCTTTTTATTTTAAACATATTTTATGGGCTGGAGGAGGCAGATTATATCTTTACTCTCCAAGATAAGCCATTTTTTAAAAAAAAACAAAAAAACCTATGCTCCACTTTTTAGCTTTGAAATAAATATCCGTCTCATTTTAAATCATTTTCTTTCACTTAAGCAAAAGAAATATCCTCAAATAGGTAATTATTGTTGAGAAATGGGTGGATGAGGACATGCTTTTCATCTCTCTCCCTCTCTCCACTGTGGGTATTTTAACCAACCACCATCAAATACACACACACACACACGCACACACACCCCACATTTCTAAAATAGGCTTAACCAAGTAATTGAAACTCAAAGGAGTAAATGGCTTTAATTAGTAGACTGGCACCTATCCAAACTAGGGAGCTCTTTTCACAGCCTTTACATATTTACTCCTAGGCAGGTGGGGAAAGGATTGCAGCCTTGATAACTATAGCCCTGGTAAAGCATTAGCGAAGTGTGTAGGTTCTTATGTGTAGGTGTGGGTCATCTGTGGGGATAAACACACCAGCCTGTGGAGGGTGGTGCCCATTGGCGATGATAGGGCAGAAGTCTAGAAGGCCAAATGTAGGTGGAGCCTACATTTGTCTCCATTGCCCTCTGCTGAGTCCTACAAGAGCGAAATGGAGACTTAAGAAGGAGGGAGCAGACAAAGACCCCCTCCGGACTGGTTGCAAGTTAAGAAGGCAAGTGGACTAGGAGGAATCAAAGACTGAGGTTGGTGGGGCAGTGACGCATTTGCCCTAAAGGATTAGCCTCCACTGGCCCAAGCTCTGTCCACCTTCCATGCCTATTTTTGTCTCCTCCCAAGGAGTTGGAAGTTTGCACTGAGGAATTGCTTGTATATGTGGAGGCTCCCCATGCATTTTGAAATCTGGAAAATCAGTGTGTTCCTCCCCACTGACCCTCTCCTACACTATAGTTTCCATGTTTGCAAACACCTGATGAGGGCAGCACCGGATTGTAACTTGAGCTTGCTAAATTCAGCAGCCTGCATATACTATATAACACTGCATCTGCACTGGAATTGTTTTCATAGCTTTTGAACTGTTTCATTTGTTATCTCGCTCTTCTTTTCTCCACTCTGGGCATCTTTGGGAGGAAGAGCAGAATATAAATTTAATCCATCAAAAATAATAGTAAAATTAATGTTATGATGTGCACCTGAAACTCAGATGCTGTACCCTAGATATAAAGAGCTGGCAAGTCAAGCCATTTGATCTATCCAAGTGCTTGTGTCTATGGCTCAGAGGAAGCCTCTGAGCAAGATCTGATAATGTGACTTGGTCACGGTGCACTTGAAGAGCACAGGCTGTGTGTGTGCACCAATTCCATGGTGTGAATCGGTAGAGAGTTCTGTGAGTGCTTCGCTTCATTGTCACAGCCCATGCAGATGTGTGAGTCATTACTTAATGTTGCTGTACTGTTCAAGGAATGAGCCCAAGATATGAGCCAATCTCCTCTGATTGATCAGTCTGGCTCCTGGAGCCATATGGTTTATGCAGGGTTGTTAAGTGCCAAGAATCCTGGATCTGATAAATGCATTTAAGGATAGACGCAACAGGTAAGGTATAAGGAGATGGTAGTTTGAGTAGCAGGATTTTGGAACTTCATCATTGGTACTTAACACCCATTACTGAGACAGGAATTCATACCTTTTTCTGAACAACTGTGATTCATGCTTAGGACCATGGGAGTAGAATTGAAGAGGGCAAAGCTGTTTTAGTGCAGATAATTCTGAACTTTCAAACAAGGCAGCCTATGGGATTCAATGAAATGGGAATCTCAATCATGATGAGGGCTGGCCCTACCGTTAGGTAGAGGGAGGCAGCAGATGTTGGGGTTGAGGAGCTGCAGTGAGCTGGTGGAGGGCAAAGCTGTCTCGAGGACAAAGCTGTCTTCCATTCACCCTCTAAGCTGATATGCTGTCCTTGAGAGGATGTTTTCCTGCCACCAGTATTGAAATAAGATTTAACCGCCCTACTGGTTGGCTTCTGTGGAGCGGGGATTGTGGCAACTGTGGAGCGGGGATTGTGGCAACTTGAGTTTTGCTTCAGGCAACCAAATGTCTTGGGCTAGTCCTGATCATGAAAATAAAAAGCCAATGGGCTATTGCTGGCATGGGTCCCATTGATTTCAACGGGTCTGCTCTAAGCATGGTCTACATCTCAGCCCAATCCATTCTTTCACTTTCTGTGCTATAATGATAACAAGACTAATGTGATGATTATTATTTTTTTAATATTGTAAAAATGTTAGTATATAGATGACTATTAACTTCATTTTAATGAAAAGAAATTGCCATTAAAATCAATGGGATTAAAGCAGGTTTTAATGACAGTTGTTTCCTATTAAGTAGGCTTAAAATTGCCTGCAGACAACATATCCTTGACTTATTAGGGGTTAAATATATAGTAACCATTAGCAAAGGATTCTGTTTTCTGTGTCTCCATTTGAATTTGCTTAAAATCACCACCTTGCACTGAGATGGGGGACTGCAGTATGGGCTCTTCATAGTCTAATGAAAATGGTTCTCTTAGAATGGAGAGGTGATGCACAGAAATCCCGATGAAATAATTCAGTGGATTTGTTTTGGTTCCACACTATGATCTCATCATCTCTTAAGATAATTGCATTTGTACCAAAGGGTGCATAAAAGTATTGCTCTAGATATTGGTAGAACAAACAAAAGGTTACAAGCACCAAATTTACACAGCTAATTTGCATTATGGGTTTGAGGAAAGCAATAACTGAAACTGTACTGGAAATTTAAGTGCTTAATCCAGCTTTATTTCAATACATTAATCTAGCTCCAACGACTATTGGCCACAGGAAATGGCTATAAAATATCACTAAACCAAAGCATGCTCTGGTCCATGGGGTCACGAAGAGTCGGACACGACTAAATGACTAAACAACAACAAAACCAAAGCTTGCACCTAAAGAATGTAGTTTCTGATGCATAGATGGCATACAATACCAATAGCCATTCAGAGCTGAAAGTTTTACCTTCTGTGCTGGCTAGGCATGCTGTTCTGGGTTTTCAGGGCTATGTGGGGAGGCAAGAAGCAGGTAGCCAGGAATCACATCAATTTGGTTACCTTTGGAGGGCAAGAACACTGGAGACAGAGCATGTTTATGCAAGCTGAGTGGAGGCATGCAGCTTAGCACTTCTACAGACAGAAGATCCAAAATCCTTTATCTCCTGCAAAGCACCCAACTATGGCTTATTGTCTTGCCTTACCCGGGACAGTCCTTTGTTTGAAGGCATCCTCTGAAGAGCTGTCTGGTCCAAGTATGGCTTAAAGGTAAGAGGGAGGTTTAGGCCAGGCCTTGAAGGTGCCTGTCAGCAGTTAGTGCCTGGACAGCAGACCATCTAAATTCACGGTACCTTGCCAGTACCTTGCCAAATAGATACAATTATCTTTGCTTCCCATTCCCAAACAATGCAAAATCTCGCCATAAGTGAGAGTTAAGTAAGACATACCGGTAAAAAAAAAACCAATAAATTTTAGGTCAGTTTAGATAGTTTGGGGTGTAGCAGTGTTAATGTGCTGCTGGAGTACGATCTCTAAAGATAAAGAACAACTGAAAATGGCTGGCCTGTGGCCTTCCAGGTGTTGTACTAAAACTCCCACCAGCCCCAGCCAGCTTGGGCAATGGTCAAGGATGATAGGACTTGTTATCCAGCAACATCTAGAGGGCCACAGGTTAGGGACCCCTGGCAGATTCAGGTATATCACCTCACCTCAATGAGGTCTTGGATTTCTGTACAGTTTTCCAACCAAAAGGAACAGCCTCTTTGGTTAACATTAATTCCCTGAAGTAAAGAGTGTTGCTGTAGTAAATGAGTTGAAGTCTTCTTCATGTTACCTTTAAATATCGTCCACAATGCCCCCTGATATAGCACTTAGCGCATGTAGCGATCAGGGGTACAATTCAAGCACTGTTCTAGGTCTGCATTTTTGTTTTATTGCACTGTAAGAAACCAGAAGAACCTTGCCTTTGTCACTGAAGAGCATAACTTTTGAGCACCGCCACAAATGTTTTGTTTATTTCCTCTTCTTTTTGCACTACAGTCTTTGAGGTTTCAAAGCACAAATAACTAGGTATCGAAATAGACCCACTTTTCACAGGATCATTAAAAAGGAAGTCCTTCATCAAGACAGCATCCAACAGAGCACTGCTGTGTGTTGTGATGGCGAAGAGCTAAAATCCTCCTCCATTTCAATGGGGCCACCCACTCCTATATAAATACCAGGTCCCACTGTACAATGTATCTCTGCAGGAAAGCGGAACTCTTCCTCTGGTTCAGTTTCTCCAGCTGCTAGTCATTGAAATCTGCTTTTGTAAAAGTTGGAAGGCAAGGAACACCCCCCAAACGACCCCACTGACAATTGATTCTCCCCCCCCTCTATTTTTAACATTCAGTAAAACGTTTACGAAAAGCACCTTTTTGTACAAGTCATTAAATGAAGGGGAAAATACTGAAATCTCGAAGGTACATTTTGAAGCTGCATTTTTGGACAATGGCTTTCCCTGCTTCAGAAGAGGTTGTCAGCCAGTTTCTGATGTGTAGGGTTTCCTGTTTCACTAACTGATCATTATTGGATCATGTGGTTAAAGATATACTCCTTCTTAAAGAGTCTGTTTAATTCATTCAGTACATCTAATTATTATCATCTTTGGAAGCTTTTCTACCTGAGATCCTTTAACACAGCCTTTCAACAACCTGTTGCCCTTCAGGTGTTTTTGGACTACAACTCCCATCACCTATCTGGAGGGCAGCAGGGTGGCCAAGGCTACTTTAACAGGGGCCCTAACAGCGGCTTCCTAAGCACAAAACATATCCACTCAGGGCCTCAGCTGTGCCTCTCTAATTGCATCTTGGGTGATTGAGAAGTGACAGTGTGTGACACACCTACCTATTTGCAATTCTGCTTCTGTTATTTCCCCCTTTCCTCCCCTGCATAATCACTGCAATAATGTATTTTTGCTTAAAGCTACAAAGGCCAGAATAGAACCACTGAGTCTTAAACTGCACAGACATCCTTTATAATAGAAATGGCTTAAAAGCTGTGACCCAGGAGAAAGAAAATATACAAAAGACCAGAGATTTATTTATTTCCTTACATTTTTATCCATCTTTTTCCTGTTATGGAACATATATTTGCTTTCCAGGAGGTCTCCCATCCGACCACTGACCAAATCCAGCCTTGCGTATATGCTTTCATACCCATTTGTAGTATGAATGTTAAAAGGTAAAGGTAAAGGGACCCCTGACCATTAAGTCCAGTCATGACCGACTCTGGGGTTGTGTGCTCATCTCGTGTTATTGGCCGAGGGAGCCGGCGTACAGCTTCCAGGTCATGGGGCCAGCATGACAAAGCTGCTTCTGGCAAACCAGAGCAGCACATGGAAACACCGTTTACCTTCCCGCTGTAGCGGTTCCTATTTATCTACTTGCACTCTGACGTGCTTTCGAACTGCTAGGTTGGCAGGAGCTGGGACCAAGCAACGGGAGCTCACCCCATCACAGGGATTCGAACCGCTGACCTTCTGATCAGCAAGCCCTAGGCTCAGTGATTTAACCCACAGCACCACCTGTTACCTGCTGTTAAATCAGGGAAAATATTGCTACACACCATCCCAATCTCAGAGTGGTGAGAGATTCCAAGGGTTCCAGGCACTCACAGGGGGTTCATGTTTCCTTTTGGAAATGAGGCACAGTGAATACTGTGGTGTCTTTATTATATATGGTTTATTTATGCATATATACATATACAACCTGAGCTTACAATGGAGGGGTTCACAGCATCAACACCCCAAAAGTGTCTCCTTTCTCCTATAGCCACAGCCTTGGACTCAAACATAAACCAGCTGTGGCTTTTCCTCTTTCTTTCCATCCTCTCTAGCTTTTCAGCTGGCTGCCTTTCTTCTCTGTGACATCATTCCCCCCACCTCTACTCTAAACTCTGGCTTTATCTGTTGAGGGAGGGAAGTCCCCCACCCATTGGCTGCCTCTCACAAGCTCTTTGATGCTTAGTTCTCTTAATGGCCCATCACCTAGAAGGGCTGAATCCAGTGTAGTCCAGTACTTGGCTTAACACCCAAACCTTAATTAAATTCTGACACTTAATGGTTCCAGGAATTTAGAGGAGCCTGGCACCCACAAACTTATTAACTGTAGGCTACATTGCAGGATGATGTGAGGTTGATATCATGCCGGACAGTCCTTATACTATCAAAACTCAGGCACTCTGGCGAAGATCACATAACTCTGTTGTGCCTTGGTTTCCAAATGGCTCAAGGTAAAATATGGAACACAAAAGTCAGTGGTGCATCAACACACAACCAGTCTGGCTTTTTGTTGATTCAGCCCAAGGCTACATTTATGTAGGAACTCACTAGCCATTATGTCATTGCTGATTTCAATAGCACTACTATGATATTGATTCCCACAAGATCATGGCTATGCGAAAGAGAGAGAGAACAAATGTGCACACACATGCACACACACACCAAAACAGAGAGAGAGAGAATATGCTGTCATGCCCAGCACTAGAGCCTCCTCTGCCTTCCTGTTTCCCTCCAGTCCTCCCCTCAAAATCTGTTCCCCATCCTAGAGCAGATTTGGGTGGTACATGGGGGGGAGCAGCACTATGTGCGTGGAAGATTGTATATAAACCTGTTGTTTTACAACAGTGGCCATCCTGCTGTCTCTAGGAAGTCTACAAGGAGATGAAGGCAAAAATTCTTAATCTGGTCCATTCTAAGAAAGCAAGATGAAGAGAGAGAGCTCACAGATGCAGTGATAATGTTTTCATTGGCCTCTGGGATCCTCTGACATGTTATTTCATGTCCTCAATGCATTGGTGCCATTTATTTTCCCCATTGCAATGGTCAAAGCATCAAAGGGGAAGTGAAAATGCGAAAACACACAGAAGTTGCTCAGGCAGGCCATTTAGCTAGCCATTTTGTCTCTTATGTTCTTACTGTAAGTGCTAAACTACCTTGATTTATACAGGTAGCTGTTATTGCCCAAAAATGTCAAGTTTTTTTATTTTTTATTTGCATAGCTTCTGTTGATGGTTTACTTTAAAAAAATAAAAAGAGTACAATACATATATTTGTATTGTGCAAATTTACTATTGCATCAGTGTGAACTACTTTAGACTATTTTTTTTTGGTGTGTTCAGAATTATGATCCTAGTGTCTTAAGTCAGAGGTGATTTAACTCCATGTTTAGGCTGAGTGAAATCTTGGTTGATGATTTAATTGACATCCTATACAGAATGATAGCTTCGAAGTCAAACCATTATTAAATAAGTGAGAACATAAAAAAAAATAGAAGCTTGTTCTGTGTTTGCAACTACCAAGATGTATAAACATCCTGCAAGGCTTTTCAGATTTTTTTTTCTTCAATCTTAACACACAGATCAGCAATTGCAAACACATTTAAAGGCACACACTTTTAGCATCTTACACAGTTTGGTTTTTCTCTGAGTTTAGCTCATCACTGTTGATCCTTAGTAGCAGCAGAATTCAAACCAACACTTCCAGAATATATTCAAGCCTTTCTGCCTGAAATCCTTTATCTGAGTATGCCTAGAAGGAATCTCTTATACATGCAAACTGTTACTCTCTACAGAACACTATCTTTATATAGTTCCCAGAATCAACAGCAAACCTGACACCTGTGTGTCTTGTGGAAAAAGTAGAATTCCTCACCACTGCCGTGCTTGCGAGTGAGAAAAGCCATACAAAATGCTCCCTTATTTTCTAAAATATATTACTATTGCTCAATAAATGGTGATCTGCGGCAATCCTAGATTAGTTGCCAGCTTGTTGAGGTCTAGATTTGATTTAAACCCTCTGCACTTGCATGTATGTTGTCATTTTGATGTGTAGACCGACATATCCAACAGACACACCCACTGACATTCTTATCACTGTAGCCTCCTCAATCGCTAAGGAGCAACACAGGCACAAGAAGCTGTAACAATTGTACTTGCATCTTATGTTTGTGCTGCTTGATATGCTTATCACATATATTGATTTCACACTGGAATAGCTGAATTGACACCCCATGTGTACTACGTCAGCGTATTGAAATGTGCTCATTCATGTCCATGTCTTGGCAAGGATCTTTGAATCCTAGTTAGTGATAACATGTCATCAAAATGCAGGTTTATGTTATAATACTTGAGGTTACAGATCAAAGCCCTAAATAACTCCAGTGCCCTCCACGGTGCTGATGAGCAAGTTAAAAACTCACTTGTGGTTTGTGATGGAAGCAACCTATCTAACAGCTAGTTATAGCAGTTATATGACCACTGACGTGTAGGCTGGTCTGTTTTAATAATAATCTTGTGCCTTAATCCTGGAACAAAAAAGGGGTCGGGCTGTAATCCTAAACCTATTTACCTGGGAGTTAGCGTTACAGAATGCAGTGGGGCTTTCCTCTTGCGCTGACATGGTTAGAATTGTAGCCTTAATAGTACTGAATTAACCAGTTTAATATGTTTTATTTCTTTCTATCTTTTGAATTTTGCACCAGTGGCTCAACATTCTCCCTCTCTTTCCTTAAAAAAACACAGCTCACTAGGTGACAACATACTTATTAGTCATCCTCCTCCAGTTCATTTCAATTCTTAATTGAGTAATTTTATGCCCTTGTAAACATTTAACCATTATTAGTTTAAAGTCGCAGGTCTTTTCATTGGCTTAACAAGGAAAAGGGCAACATATGTAAGATAAAAAGTCTGAACAGACTTAGGGGGAAATGTGTTTGTGCAGTGAAACAAACTGCCAAAAGTTATGGAATACCCCCTTTTCTTTAGTTAGTTAGACAGTGGTGGATAGTCATGGTTTGTGGGTTTTATATTTTATTCCTTGGAGGCCTTATCTGTCTCGTTGGTTTGACATGCTTGAGCTCAAGTTGCCTTGCTCAACACCTTGCAGAATAATGCAGAGAATAACGATACAAACCTAATTATAACCTCAAAATTTAACACCATAGACAAAGGTTCAGCAATGCCAGTTGATGTAACCATAGCAGGCATCCAGCCAGACCTGAGATTTCAGAATGGGCTCTCTCCGCCCCCTCCCCCGCATATGAATACTAGAGAGTTCTGGGTGAATGAAAAAAAACCCCCTAATTTCCTTGGCGGAGAGCTGCTAAGAATATAGTTGTATCCAATGTTGGTCCTACTTGAGTAGACCCATTGGGTCCATTAATTTCAATTGGTCTACTCTGAGTAGGACTATCACTTTCTACCATGGGCATAGCCATGGACAGCAGTCCCCCAAATCAAGTAAATAAATAAAAAATACTTAACTAACCAGTTGCATCACAGATAACTTGGTTCTGTTAAATCTTGCCTACGTTCATGCTGGCTACCACCCATGTTTCACAAGCATAGTCAGTAATGCCATCGCCAGAGGGTAACTGCATGTCTTTGTAATCAGTGCAAGCATCACTATATGAAAACTGAACTTTGTCAATGTTGAAATTTGCATTCAGGCTTTTAAGCTGCAGTCTGAAATACCGTGGTCTGTATACCTTGAGATACATCACAACACCTTACTCATATAAATCCACATTAGCTCTTTTTATTTACATCCATTTGTTTGCCATGCCTCAGACAGTCCACGTTATTATCTCTTCCCTCACCACCCGCCTTCGGACAATGTTTCCTCTTGCTTGCTTTAAGAAAAATCATATTTATATGTGGCAGGATTTTGCCCGGGGGCAAATGAAAACAGGATGCCATTATACAGTGCGCTGGGTTCACAAGACCCTTGTACTGTATATCGCAACAAAGCTCATACCAGACTTTCTCTCTCTCCCCCCCCCTCCCCAATTTCCTAAATCTGAGGATTAAACAGCTTGCGTTTTCCACGGGCTCCTCGCTTCTCTCAGCGACCTGTCGTAAGGTAGAGAGGCGAAAAAAGAATTCTTCAGCTGGCAGTTAATGAAAAGTACAATGATGGTCACCGCCAGGAGCAGGAAGAAGAACAGGACGATGTAAGTCACCAGATCCGGTTTATTGATCTCGCCTTCTTTTAACGCCCGGGCGGTCGACATGTAAAGAGCCGACGAGCTGACGGGTCTCTGGGTGCTCCCGACGTAGGGCGTGTTGGTCTGCATGAGGAGGTGAGGGTCAGTCATGCTGGTGGAATTGAGAAATTGCCCATACATTGTCCTGTTCAGAGCTCTTCCTTAGGGCACATCAGGGAAGTCACCGGGTGGGCTTTTCGTGTTTGCTTTTCAAGCCAGGCAGCCACTTTCTGTTCTGGGGAAAGGGTCGGGTTATTTCCTTTAAAAATACTCCATGAAGATCGCATAAGGCAAGAGCCAGGCTCAATCAGAGGCAACAAGTTTCTCTCGCCTCTCAATCTTCTTGCTGCCCTTCCTTCTCGGTTCGTCTCGAGAGGACCGGTCGCGTGGAGAGGCGGAAGTTGGCAACTCCAGCAGGAAAAGCCCGACCTGCCCGGGGAAGCCAAGACCCAAGAAGCGGCGGAGGTAAATCTCTCTCCTCGGCCCGCCAAACAGAGGCAGGCGATCACTCACTTGCTCCGAAGGGAAGTGGTCCTAGATCCCCGCAGGGCTTTCCAAGGAGAGCTGCCCCCAAGATCATGACAAATCCACGTCCGCCAGAAGAAGCGACTTCTTCCTTGACATCTTTTTGGCGGTCCGGCGACGGTTCCCTTCCTTGCTGTGGAGCGAGGGCTTCTCTGGAGCATCGGTTGGCTTCTGGGCGAATCCTAAGCCGAAAGTGTTTTCTTTTTTTGGAGGGTGGGTGCTGGTGGAAGGAAAATACAAATCGGGAACTTCTGACTCCCCCCGCACTCCGCCGCGAAGGAAGCCTTTCCCTCTGATCCTCCCGCTAGGCTGGGGTGAGGAAACGGAGCCCCAGACGGATTTCCAGACGTGACTTTCTCTCCCCAGTCTCTTCGCGGAGACTGGACTGTCTGCGGCAGCGCCGCTCGGGGAAAGAACTGCACGCGCGCGTCGCCTCTTTCCGGGGTCTGCGATATTTTGCAGGGAGGCTCGGTGTTACAAAGGCAAGAAGAAACAGGTCCGCGCCATCTGGCTTTGGAGATGCTGCTTTGGGGACGAGAGAGAAGATAAGCAGACAAACGAATCAATCAATAAACCTCCACAGAAGAATCCAGGCAACTCGGCGTGCTGGGAGATTTTCCTTCTCTGCCCTCGACTTTCTGCTCTTGCGCAAGGGACTCTCCGCGGGACGCAAGACGCGTCTCTCTTCCCTCGGGAGTCCCGGCCATGAGCGCGCTCATTCTGTGTCGTCGGATTGGCTTGTTGGAGGGGAATCAGCCCCTGGCTCTCCACCAGCCTCTCTCCCGCGCTCCGCCTCACGTCGAGCCATCCGATAAGCAGCGCTAAGCCTTCCGTGGAACGCATCGCACAACTTCGAACACATGAAAGGGGTGGCGTCACCTTTAGAACTCCAAGGCGGGTCACAACAATGTGGACAATAATAATAATGCGAGATTGTAATCAGTTGAAGCCATTTCCAATCCATGGAATTGATAGTGGCTCCTAATTAGAGAGCTAGGAGTTCGAATCGCCACTCGCCCAGGAAGCTCGCTGGGTGACCTTGTTTGGGCCAGTCACTGCCTCTCAGCCTAAGGGTTGTTGTGGGGATTAAATGTGGGGGGGGGGGAAGAGGGGAGAACCAGGTTTGCCTCCTTGAGCTCCTTGGAAGGAAAATGTGGGATATAAATGTAATTGAGCGCGCGCGCACACACACGGAGGGGGGCGGGGAGAGAGAGAGCTTTCCACAAAAGCTATAGCTACAACAATGGTGTCGTGTGCACCTCTATGGGGAGGGACTGTTGCTTAGAGAGGACACAGAAGCCCCCCCCCCCCCATGATAAAACACTAAGAAAAAGCATTGGGGAGAAGGCTTAACAAACTCCACCAAAGTTTCCCTTCCAGCCAGGATAATACCCTACTCCCAAGCCTCGAATAGCCACTCTGCATCTTTGCTCTTCTCTGCACAGCTCAAAGCACTTGACACAACTTCACTCAGTTATTCTTCACTCAGTTATCCACACTTTGTTGTTGTTGTTTAGTCGTTTAGTCCTGTCTGACTCTTCGTGACCCCATGGACCAGAGCATGCCAGACACTCCTGTCTTGCACTGCCTCCCGCAGTTTGGTCAAACTCATGTTGATACCGTAGCTTCGAGAACACTGTCCAACCATCTCGTCCTCTGTCATCCCCTTCTCCTAGTGCCCTCAATCTTTCCCAGCGTCAGGGTCTTTTCCAGGGAGTCTTCTCTTCTCATGAGGTGGCCAGAGTATTTATCCACACAGTACTGTATACCGTATTTAGACTGGGACAGGGGGCTTGCCTCCTGGCCATCCAGAAAGGTCAGAAGTGCTCTGCAACTTCAGCCAGGGTATATCTGGACTCCTAAACCACAAACTACAGCCAATGAGATTTAAAGGAGAGTGTGGAATAGAGGCTAAGTGACTGAGCTAAGAAGAAGGAAATCCCCAGAGTAAAGGCCTGCATTGTGGGGAAAGAGACAGTTCTGGTAATGGGTGGAGGGACATGAGAAAGGAGAGCAGCTAGA
Source organism: Zootoca vivipara (assembly GCF_965207765.1). Lineage (NCBI taxonomy): Eukaryota > Metazoa > Chordata > Lepidosauria > Squamata > Lacertidae > Zootoca > Zootoca vivipara. The sequence goes on from NC_142584.1 coordinate 56,451,226, forward strand.
GCAGGGTTGCCAAACTTTTTGTGCCAGTCTGCATATTTGGAAATTTGGAGGAAGCGCCGTGGGTGCCAGTCACAAAACAATCACCCAGGACACATGACACAAAACAAAATGGTTGCCACATCTGAAAAGAGCAGGAAAAAAAGAGATGGCTACATTGTGATGTGGGCATATCCACCCAGCCCCCAAACAATGGGGAAAAGGTACCTACGTCAGCTACTTACAATGCTTGGTCTCTTTGCATCTCTTCAGAATGGATGGGAAGGTGGGTGTACAATCCTGACAGCCACTGAAATGTGGGCATGGTTCAATGTTTGAGAGGCCTTGTCAGTGCAAACAGAGCAGGAAGAGCACTTTCTCTTGCATCGTGGGGTTTTCAGGTATTATTTCCTGAGACCTTTTGTGGGTACCATAGGAGCTGCTGGTGAACATACTGGTTCCCGCAGCTGCCATGTTGGTGACTGCAGAGCTAGAGTCAGGCCACCCAGCTGAATCCCACCAGTGTCTAAGTTTTCAGACTACAGGTGCATAGAACTCTTCATCAGATTTAACCTTTTATGTGCTTCTTCCCCAAGTGGGAAAAAGAAGACTTTACCAATAGGAAAACCTAATCTCGGTATTATGTATATATAAAAAGAGAAGAACATTGCTCTACTACTCACTAATGTGTCACTATACCTGCTTCCTTGCCTGCATACTTTACAGTAGAAAAAAAGGTAAAGAACCAGAACTGGATGGTGTCTCTTAGGAGAATCCTAGCTCTACCCCCATAATAACACTAGAAAATATGCTACTGTGAGCGAGCCGGAGGAATCTATCCCTTGCGATCCTGCCAGTAAATCTGTCATGCACATATGCATATAGCAAAAAGCAAGTCGTTCTGCCCTTTGCTAGCAAACATAGTATTAAAGCTCTGAAGTCCTTTGCTTGCCCTACAGCTATGCCAATTTAGACAAACTCATATAGAGTCATAAAATGGAACTTGTTCATTGTTGTGGTTTAGCCACCAAATCTCATTCTGGGATAAAAATGAGAGTCGTGAATTACAACGAACCTGTCTGAACAGAATATACAAAGCATATTAATCTCTTTCTGACATGTTCTTGCCACCTACCTATTTATGATATACAAGCTGATGAGAAGCCTTTAAGCATGCCAGATATAACTTGGGGTAATGCCAATAAATTGCCAGCTTAATTTCAGAAAGCTTAATTGACCATAAAAAAACATCTAAATGAAAAGGAGTTAATTTAAAAAAAACACAGAAACAGAAACAAAACACCAGGAGCTTCTTTTTGGCTTAGAGTAGCTAGTAGGATTTTGTGAGAGGGGTATTTCCGTGTAGTTTGTTAATGATGATGCTGTAAACCCGTGGGGGGGGGAACCCCACCCTTTGTGGAATTTGTGATCTGGTGCCCAAATTGGATGGCTTTAAAAAGGGATGATACACTTTCATGGAGGATAAGGCTATAAATGGCTACTAGCCATGATGGCTATAACCAACCCCAGGATGAGAACCTCCTAATACAGCCGTACCTCAGATTACGAACTCCGCAAACTCGGAAATATTTCCGTCACGTGCGTGGTTTGCGCATGCTCAAAATGGCACTTCGGTTTATGACCATTTCGGGTTACAAACTGCATCCCGGAACGGATCGTGTTCATAACCCGAGGTACCACTGTACCAGTTTCTATTTGAGGCTTTCCAGGAGTGCCTGGTTCAAACAATGTAAGAAATAGGATACTGGGTTAGAGAAGTCTTTGGACTGATCCAGCAGGACTTTCCTTGTGCTTTTAGCTTGTAAGCATTACCAGGGTTTCAGGACTTAGATCATATCATGGGATGGGGCAATTTAACCCTTCATTCCTCAATGTGGTCCTGAACAATAAAACTGGCTATAAAAGTGTACTGGGCATATTTCTTTATTTTTTAATCACTTGACTCCAAAAATACACCAGGCTCCTCAGAGGAGGGAATGCAATGTTCAATGTGCAACAATCAATAAGATCCTCTCTCTCTAGCTGCCCACCAATGAGATTTCACCCTCAGCAGAGCATCATTACAGCAAAGTGTTGCTTTCTGTTATTTAAGAAGTTTCACCTGTGCAAGAGGTGAGAGACCGGGGGTGGGGGGGGGGGAGAGGCAGGGAAAAAACAACATATATGCTGAGAATGTGACCAGGTTGTATGGATAAAGATCTCCTTAGAAATCATTTGAATCTCTTTCATATAGATAGATATGGGGTAGATGTAAAATGAACTCTGGTAGATATTGGACTCTGGGTCTGGTAACTGCCTGGATGGGAGATCAGGTGGTCTCCACTCAGACATCACCTTGAATCTCATCCTAGGAGGGGCTGGGATGGACTTAAGAATACCTAGCTCTGTGCCGGATTTAGACCTTAACAAATAAGTTTCTTATACTCTCTCCTTCCAAGGAAATTGGCTTGCACAGCACTCCCCAGAACGCCTTACTGTTCAGGGAAGTGGAAAACACAATGCAGGCTTGCCAGTATGTGTCGTCTGCTAAGTTTGTCTTCGGTGGCTGGGTGAACTGCTTAGTTCATTCTGCAGTTAGATGTGATAATTCATGTGAAGGAAGGGGGAAAAAACCCCTCAGTGATAAGGTTACCACCACATTACTACCTCATAAAAATGCTTGCAAAGCGAGCTCCTTTAAATGGATGAACTCACTTGACTACTCTTCATTGCTTTGCTACTTCTGCTGCTGTGAGGGGGAAATATGCAATCTTTGGAAGTACCAGTACAGATAAATAGCTAAGCTGGGAATTGAATGCAGCCATCCATACACACAAGTATTTCTGGAGCAGGTCTGCCGCCCTAAGGACTTGTGAGGCTCAAATGCTCCTCTTGCAGTCAAGATGCTTCAAGGCGCTATTGATTGAAACCTGCTATTATATATTTTCCCACAGGCTTTCTATTAAAGCGGATGCCTGACACCATGTTTATCAGCCACAGTTTTAACTTTCAGCTGCATACCACACACTTTGGGTTCTTAGAGGAGATGTCATGCATAAACAAAGCTGGGAGGAGATAAATTGACTTGACAAGGAGAGAGATTTCTTGTGATGCTTTCATGCTAAGGACTAAGTTTTGATTAAACTCTTGGCTGAGCCAGACCCATGACTCTTATTTTAAGCAAGCTGGCATGAATTTGCAACATTAGAAATGGTTACAGAGAAGGGGCACTGTTTGTGCCATGTAGCGCCCGTAAGCTCTGGGACTCCATCTCCGGCCTTTATAGTTAAAAGATTTTGGGTGGCAGGAATAAGGCAAGATCTCCACCAAAGACAATTTCAGAGCTGTTACCAGGGTCATCCCAAGTTACTTTGGCACCCAGGGCAGAAAATTCCACAAGCACTGCCATGCATACAGAGTCCTGATAGCTGCTGTTATCGGGAAATAAGGAAACAAAAACAAAACAATAACTAATAGTTTTCCGCCCTTTCACAATGCCCTAAATCAGCTGGCTGAGATGGCTGCTTCACTATGCCAAATGATAGGACAGGCCGACTAGTGGTCTGGGACCTGGGTCACTGTAAGGAAGCTCATGCTTGTATCAACTTCCAGAAAAATGTGTTTGGATTGGGGAAAGGAAGGAGTTTTCTAAAAGGTGGCCGGCTGCCTCCACGCTTGGAAAGTAGCTATGGACCCCATTGGACTTGCTCAGTGGGACACACATGTAAAACAAAACATTTTCCATCCCCCAGAATACATCAATATAGCCCTACATACATGCATGAACGTGGAAAAGATGCCTATAAAGCCACCAAATTATCCTGATGCTATGCCAAGTTTATTACATGGGTGGAGTTCCCCTAATGAACCCTGAAGAAGAACTTCTGCTTGTGCAACAGGGCTCCCCCCCCCATGTCCATTAGCCCCACAAAATTGGATCTGTGAGGTCTGGAGAACCCCTAGAACAGCGCCTAAGATTTCAGATTAAAACTGCAGAGTGGAAGGAAAGGAGGACCTTTCTCTGCCTCCCCACTTCCAGCTACTCTCTGAAAACTGGAGAAGAGACCCTCTTAAGAATATTAGGGGGGTGGGCAGGGGAAGGACTAGACCTTGTGAAAAATGAACATAATATTTCAGCTGCAGTTCATTCATTTTCAGCTTTGTATTCTCGTTATAAAAAAGCCATGCCTAGACATTCGGTTGTTGCGCCCATAACCTAGGTTTAAGGTGCCATTTAGCTCCTAGCTTTCATATCTCAGTTTCTAACATTGCCCCCTCTGTGTCAAATAACTGGGGTCAAATAAGTGTTGTTTACTTTTTATGAGACATGGAAGATGGATCTCCCCCAGGAGGTTCTGGACTCTCCTTCCTTGGAGGTTTCTAAGCAGAGGTTGGATGGCCATCTGTCATGGATGCTTTCGATGAGTTTCCTACATTGCAGGGAGTTGCACTAGAAAGATGACCTTTGGGGTCCCTTCCAGCTCTATGATTCTATTTTCTTCTGCTTCAGCAATGTTTCATTTTCATTTTATGTAACCATATTTTGTAAAAGTTATAAGGACTGTAAATAAAACATGTTCTATCTACAGGCAAACCATTTAAATAGCTACTTTTCTACATGTAGGGCAGGGGAGGGCACAGGAAGGAAACAAGGTCGGAAAGGGGCCATGGTCAGAAAATGGTTGGGAAACGCTGCTTTACATTGTTGGACTCTGAGTATATTTTGCTTGCAAATCAAGGTTGTTGCTCCATCTGCATTGTAAACTTGCAGTGGCAGAGTGTGCTCCAATCTGATCATCTGAGCATGGGGTAAAACCAATCAAGAACCACTTTGCTACATATTCAGCGCTGCTAACCACGAACCTAGCAGCTCACCGACATCACTCTAAAATGTTTATGTGAATTGCACCAAATAAGGACCCGCACTTCGCTGGACTCAGCAATTGCGTGTGCACAGTGCACGCTTTGTTGTTTTTAAAACCACTTTTGTCCATTTGAGGAAGAAAAGCATGTTTGTGCTAGGTCCTGGCCGGTTAACATCGCCCAAGTGAAATATGCAAAGAAAGAAAGAGATATTAAATGAATTGCATTAATAGTTTTCCATTTGAGTAAGTTAAGGAAGAAACGCTGTTTCCCACAGGGAGCTATTATTTATTATTGTTCCCAACGTGAGTAGAAAATCCATTTGCTGGTAAAGTGAGAGAAGGGGCTGGCGGGGGGAATGTTAATCTGTGGACTTTTCCCCATCACTCCACTACTTTATGGACCTGTCTCCACCATGTTGGCAGGAGTAATAAATCGAAGGGTGGGAGTGGCAGTTCATCTTTGTCCTTGTAAGCAAAGCCTCTTGCAAAAACTGGAAGACACATTTCCTTAGAAAAACCTCACAAATACTGAATGGGTTTTCTAGTGGTTCAAACACATTTATTTCTTTATCAGTGGCAGAAAATTGGGCATGGGGTTCTTTTGCAGGCAAAGGTGGACACCTGCCTTTAATCATCCACGGCTCTTTCCTAAACATAGATTGTTTGGAAATATCTTTTTTAAAGTAAGACCTACTTGAGTTCAGTGGGACTTACTCCCATGTAAGTAGGTGTAGGATTACTTGCAGGGGGGGCGGCTGTTGGAACAGAAGACCAACTGTAGATGAGCCAGAGCCAGTAACATGCAGAGCTGCCCCCTGATTGGCAAATTATAAGAGCGGCAGATGGTGATTGGTTCAAGAAAGACTGAGGATGCTAGGGCGATGCCTCATTTGACACTAATGGACCACCCTCCACTGATAGAGCATTTAGATCAGGCTTCCTCAACCTCAGCCCTCCAGATGTTTTGAGACTACAATTCCCATCATCCCTGACCACTGTCCTGCTAGCTAGGGATCATGGGAGTTGTAGGCCAAAAACACCTGGAGGGCCAAGGTTGAGGAAGCCTGATTTAAACACACACATCTCTATATATTACGGCCCAGCTAGTGATGTCCAACAATTCAGATGGCCCTTGTGGGAAAATAAGAGCATATGGATTGCCTTCTTATAGATTTTCTGGGCAGCAGGCAACATGTGAACTGCCATGTGCAAGCATACCTTCTGGGAGTATGCGCAAACTTGGAATCTGTCTCACCACCACTTCCAGTTCCACAAACACAAGTGATTTGTGCCGCTGCAAGCACTGGGTGTAGCTCCCCAACCCCTCACTCTGGCCAGGAGCCTTTTTTTTGTTGGAGACATTTCTTATTCCAGTCTTCAACGAACAGCAGGCAACAAAGATTTATAAGCAATAAAACAACACGATAAAATCAACACAGTAAAAATGAACAGAGCAGCCAGAGCAACAGTGTGGAAACTTGATCTAAAAATGCCTGGGCAAAAAGAAAAGGGGGGGAGGGGAGGGGTATTTACCTGGTTTCAAATTTGACACCAGGCAAAGCCACTGTGGAGAATCAGGGCATGGCAATTGGAAGGACACAGATCACTAACTGCCCCACCTCTGAAGGCTTTACTCCTCTACTGCCACCACTTCCAGTCTGGCCTAGGCCAGCCATTTAAGGGAACCCCACTTTATGTTCCCTCTAACCTCAAGTAGAAGTGAAACCTGGAGGTTCAAGGCATATGCTGATGAGGGGAAACAGAGAAAGCATCCAACTTTCCTGTCCCTCACCAGAACCTTCTCTGTAAAACCCATGGAATATGCACACAGCCCGATGAAGTCAAATGATCTAGACATGTGCGGGGAAATATCCCTTTGAGACTGCCACAAATGCACAGAGAACCCCAACAGCTAATATTAAGTGGTTTTGTTAAAAGGTTTAAGGAAGCTCAAGGGGAAAGGAAGCAATTCAAGCCTACCTGTCCTATTGCAGGTACTTATACACAGGCTTCTGGTCTCGTATGTAAGATAGTGGCATTGAAGGTCAGATGGAGATTGCAGGATGAGGGACTGTTGGCAGCAGGTGGTCTCTCATTGACAGGTGATCGTGGCTGTTACCCAGAAATATTTCCCCCTTTCCTGCTTGATGGAATCATTCCACAGTTGTGTACTGAAGGGGAGATGTGGCACCTCCATCTAGTCAAGATGGAGGACCAGAATACTGAGTAATGTTCAAGTGATGGGCTGGTTCAGGGCAGGACACTGTTGAGGGCAGGGAACCATTTAGGGCTTTTAAAGATTGAAACCAGCATTTTCAGTTGCACCTAGACATGACCTGAGAGTCAATGTTCAAATCAATAATCTAGCCACTGTCTTTTGAACCTATTGAAAAGTCAAAGGCAACATACAATTTTGTGGTGATTCAAACAGGACCCCAGCCTTTTGTCTGCATGATTCAAACAGGACCCTAGCCTTTTGTTGGACTAGATGACCCTTGGGGTCCCTTCCAACTCTATAATTGTATGACTCTAGGATACGGTATGCCTTCAGACCACATTTGGGGCCAGTACATACTATTTCTTAAGTTTACGTTGCCACGAATAAATGATTTTACCCATTGTGCCCTTGAAATATTTCCCCATGCTAATGTACATCTAGAAGAAAGCAAAAACGCACAACACAGAGAATACTGTATCTGTTTACTATCCAATGTTATTGTTGCTTGGCAGAGAAATGTTTGGCAGCGGGGAACATTTTTCTAATTCTGGAGATATGATTCTCTCTTTTTTTCCACGAGGAAGTTAGATCCTGTTCTCCTGGGGCATATACAACACTGCTATGCTATATTAAAATTTTATAGCATAGATTATTAAAGGATGAGCCAATATTGCTGAGAATAGCCACCGTGGGGCCTTTAACTTTGAGGAATAGGGAAATTACTGATCTGTGGCTATCTTCTAAATAATTTTTGTAAGAGGAAATCTTGTGTCATTGTTGTTGCTTTTAAAATGGCTTCTTCCTTTAAGCTAAACAAATCAAATTGCTATGAATACACAAATCAACCGTTGAAGCACTGAGTCAGGCAGAAAGCCTTTTTAATTGAATGGCCTAGTAATTAGCATGGTGTTTGTTTGTGGGTTAAATATAGTAAGCTCTATCAACCACAGTCCCAAATGGCTGCCTGGTGATCTCTGCGCAAATATGACTCCTACCCCAGATGCACTGGATAACCAGTTCCCTAAATTTCCATAACAGCTTTGGGAGTGGATTCTGATGTAGTAGTCATAAGAATTTTTAGCATCTACATAACTCTTCTGAGAGTTCAAAGAACAGTATGCAGACCACATTAGTAATCTTTACAACAACCTTGTAAGGCTTTGCAGATGGGTGCCCTCTGAGCTAAGGGCTGAGTCAATTGCCTAATGCTAGTTAATGACTTCACTTCCTGATTTGCCCTCTTGTAACTGTTGTTGTTGTTTAGTCATTTAGTCGTGTCCGACTCTTTGTGACCCCATGGACCATAGCACGCCAGGCTCTCCTGTCTTCCACTGCCTCCCGCAGTTTGGTCAAACTCATGTTCGTAGCTTCGAGAAGACTGTCCAACCATCTCGTCCTCTGTTGTCCCCTTCTCCTAGTGCCCTCAATCTTTCCCAACATCAGGGTCTTTTCCAGGGAGTCTTCTCTTCTCATGAGGTGGCCAAAGTATTGGAGCCTCAGCTTCAGGATCTGTCCTTCCAGTGAGCACTCAGGGCTGATTTCCTTCAGAATGGATAGGTTTGATCTTCTTGCAGTCCATGGGACTCTCAAGAGTCTCCTCCAGCACCATAATTCAAAAGCATCAATTCTTCGGCCAAATGGCTGCCTGGTGATCTCTGCGCAAATATGACATCAATGCCTTGTCGTGGCGAAGGGGCTTGAGTAACTCTTGTAACTACTATGTGCCAATTGTTGATTTTGGTTTGATGATTTACTTAAAAATCAATGGGCAAAATTCAGTTCCAATTGCCCATTCATCTCCCTCAGCCTCCAGGCCAATAGTTGAGGAACAATTGCAGAGATTTCAGAAAAGTCAGATATTATTATTATTATTATTATTATTATTATTATTATTATTGCATTAGAAGAAAAAGGATTTATTTTTTGGTATCTGGAATTCTAGCTGAATAATGACAATGTTGTGTGGTGCCATGCCAAAATATCTGGGGGAAAGCCCAGCAACTGTACCACTACCGGTATAACTGGTAAGTACAGAAAGGACCTAAAGCATGGGTGGGGCAGACTAAGGCCCGGGGGCTGGATCCGGGCCAAATAATAATAATAATAAAAATAAATTATTATTATTTATACCCCGCCCATCTGGCTGGGCTTCCCCTGCCACTCTGGGCAGCTTCCAACAAACATTAAAATACATCAAATATCACAGATTAAAAACTTCCCTAAACAGGGCTGCCTTTAGGTATTTTCTAAATGTCAGGTACCGGTAGTTGTTTATCTCTCTGACCTCTGATGGGAGGGTGTTCCACAGGGCGGGTGCCACTACTGAGAAGGCCCTCTGCCTGGTTCCCTGTAGCTTTGCTTCCCCTGCAGTGAGGGAACCGCCAGAAGGCCCTCGGCGCTGGACCTCAGTGTCCGGGCAGAACGATGGGGGTGGAGATGCTCCTTCAGGTATACTGGACCGAGGCTGTTTAGGGCTTTAAAGGTCAGCACCAACACTTTGAATTGTGCTCAGAAATGTACTGGGAGCCAATGTAGGTCTTTCAAGACCGGTGTTATGTGGTCTCAGTGGCCACTTCCAGTCACCAGTCTAGCTGCCGCATTCTGGATTAGTTGTAGTTTCTGGGTCACCTTCAAAAGTAGCCCCACATAGAGCGCATTGCAGTAATCCAAGAAAGAGATAACCGCTTGGTTTTCCGGCCCGCAGATGGTCCGGGAATCAGCGTGTTTTTACATGAGTAGAATGTGTCCTTTTATTTAAAATGCATCTCTGGGTTATTTGTGGGGCCTGCCTGGTGTTTTTGCATGAGTAGAATGTGTGCTTTTATTTAAAATGCATCTCTGGGTTATTTGTGGGGCATAGGAATTCATTCTCCACCCCCCTTCAAAATATAGTCTGGGCCCCACAAGGTCTGAGTGACAGTGGACCGGCCCCCTGCTGAAAAGGTTTGCTGACCCCTGACCTAAAGCCTACCCAGTAGATCCATTGGAATTAATGGACCTCAGTTAGCCATGCCCATTAATTTCAATAGCTCTAATACTGGTAGGACTAGCAAGGGATACAACCCAGTATTAGCAATGCTGAGCTAGACACACCAATGTTCTGACAGGAGGCAGCTCATATGTTCCTAAGAGAAAGTTAGGTCATGTTAGGCGGTCACCTCAGACAGAGCATTTGGGGTGTTGTGAAAGGGAAGACTTGGCTGGCCTTGCGTATTGTGCACCATGGCAGGCTGGGTGGGGGCAGGGAGAACATCCGTAGCTGCTCTACCTCAGCTAAATGCCTCTGGAAGTCCCGATTACCCCTCATGTGAGGGTTTATTTATTCAGGTAGGCCGGCTGCAGCAATGCTCTCAGCTGACTCTGGGGCAAGATGCATTGTGTTTGGATGGCTTCTGAATGGAGGATTTAAGACCCAAAAGCGTGTGTTTACTGGAAGCAAAAACATTAAGCGAGAGTTTATTTTAAATCAAAGCCACGCTGCAGCCCAGCCGGGATCTCTCCTTTGGCCTGCCTTTCCTGGAAGCCACAAGGCATGTGGGAAAGGGGCGGTGTGGGCCCACACAATTGATTCCCTTTCGTGCATCCAGGTCACCCGTTTCAATAAACTTGGAGAAAGGAAGCAGGTGGTTTCAGATCAAAAAGCTGCCAGTTGCCTATTACTGTATGGTATTAAAACTGTGGATGGTGTCCAGGTGGCTGTAGGAAGTCAATTTAGACACGTAATTGCTCTGGCAAATTCATAATTGAGGGCAGCTCAGAATAGAAGCCCCCCTCAGAAGCAGGTGATGGTAGTATCCGCCTGAATACCACTTGCTGGGAATCACAAATCGGGAAAGTGCTGTTGTGCTCATGTCCTCCTTGTGGGCTTTCCGTAGGCATTTGCTTGACACTGTGAGAACAGGATGCTGGACAATGATGAGCCTTTGGTCCGATCTACTAGCGGGGCTCTTTTTACATTAAAAGGTAAAGGGACCCCTGACCATTAGGTCCAGTCATGGACGACTCTGGGGTTGTGGCGCTCATCTCACTTTATTGGCCGAGGGAGCCGGCGTACAGCTTACGGGTCATGTGGACAGCATGAATAAGCCACTTCTGGTGAACCAGAGCAGCACACGGAAACACCGTTTACCTTCCTGCCAGAGCAGTATCTATTTATCTACTTGCACTTTGACGTGCTTTTCAACTGCTAGGTTGGCAGGAGCAGGAATGGCACGAGCAATGGGAGCTCACCCCATCACGGGGATTCGAACCGCCAACCTTCTGATCAGCGAGCCCTAGGCTCAGTGATTTAACCCACAGCGCCACCTGCACCACCCACGTCTTCTTACATTGCACACACACACACACACAAACCCACCTCACACCACTATGGAGCTTTGTAAAATCAGGGGTGGCTTGCACAATTTTTTTGTCTCTGCCCCACCACTTTCCCTTCCCTTGGAATTATCTTATTCCAAGCAGGGTTCTCTGGAGGCCTTGACCCTTGGCACCTAAACACACCCATGCTTTGCCCCATGTGCTAGGATGCCAGGGGAACAAAATTCGTATGGACTCAAGAGCCCTAAAGAATCACGTTTCCCAGACTTCCTGTGCGTGCAACAGCAACAGCTTTGGATTCAGGACGAGGCAGGCAGTTCCCCTGCACAGGGTGCCGAACCAAGGGGGTGCAAAATTGAGATGATCCATAATTGAGAAGATCCATTTTGGCCTTGTACAAGGGCGCCATATTACCAAAGTTTTCTAAAGTCCGTCCCTAATTGGAGGAGCCAGAGTGGGATGGGATAGAAAGTGAGATAGACAGGGGGGTTGGTGGCAATAGACTACAGCTGTGCTACCATTGGGCAAGTAGCGCAGCAGGTGCCAGCAGTTTCCAGCTTCAGTGGCACAGAAGATGGCAAACCCTGAAAGCAGAGGAGCAACATCTCAAGCAGAGCAAATGGGCTTTTCAACATCCTTCTAGGTGTGTACTTGCCTTCCAGGTTTTTTTTTTGGGGGGGGGGAGCCTGCATGATAAATGGTCCCTAGTTCCCACTCAATACCTGCCAGTTTTTGGCAACTCCTAGATCTGCTTATTATACTGTAGCCACAATGTTGGTCACAATGTTAGCAAAACGACCCTTGCCATCTATAGCTGCAATCCTAACCCGCTGGATTCAATAGGACTTACTTTTGAGTAGACGTGGTTAGGACTGCACTGTAAGTTGCTTACTTAATCATTTCTCATGGGACTGTAGGTGATCCATTGAATGCAGTTCTACTCCGAATGGGAAACAGAAGACAGCAGGTTGATTAGAAAGGAGTGGACGTTATTGCTGTCAATGGTGGAGCCGAACTTTTAGTAATGAAGCTGGTTGGATATCTGAAGGCAAAACATTTGTGTGAACACAATTTCAGTGGTTGCTGATGTCTGGTGCTAACTAACAATAATTTCTTTACATGCAAATCTTCTCCTCTGTGCCATTCTACAGTATCTCCCATTCGCCGTTTGCCTCTCTAAGCTTCACTTGCTTTATTGTGGCAATGATTGCCTGCCCAGCATTGCCAATTACTTCTGTCAATTAGATTCTGAAGTACATTCTCACTAAACTCAACTTGCCTCTTGCTCGCAAACATTACTGCAGCTTTTCTTTCTAATAGAATTCTGGGTTGGATTGTTTCCGTCACATTAATATGCAGCTCCTGGAGTGATTGCCGAGCTTTTCCTAGCAGTGCATGCAGGAACATTTAAAAAGCACTCTATGACAAAAGAAGTTAACCACAATACACAGCTTCTTGTGCCACCACAATGAATATGCAGCAAATGGTAGGTGGCCACAGGACTCAAGGAGGCTGGCAGAGTCCTTGATTTCCATCAAAGAATTTGTTTTCATGTTCAGGCGCTTCAAAGGTGGTAGTTTTCTGCGTTTTTTTTGGTACCTTTGTTTGTTTTCAGACACCACTGCCACGACTGGCTCCAGGTTTGAGGGGCTCTCAGAAAAATACCCACTTGTGGCTCCCCCACACACATCAGTGAAACCCCTCCTATGTAAAAGAGGATATTCTTGACAGCGTTTGCAGCTGGCGAATGCCATTTTAATTTCTCACCAGGCCACTAAAGTGCTTGGGAAATTAAAATGGTGACCCTGACACCTGGAATTGATAAGAACACGGGAACATTAATTTTCAAAAGGACTCAACATAGAAGTTAGGTGTGGTCCCTGCTAGAGTTCTGGGAGTCTGAACAACTACTCAAAGATGGTCTGTGCCTGACTCCTCTGCCAGCTCTGGGAAAACAGATTGTTTATCTATCATTTATTTTATAGCATCTCACATTGTATCCATCTCAAGGCAGGGCAGAATGTGCAGGAGTACTCGTAAAAGTATTGACGAGGTGGTCTAAAGGCTGCAATACTGACCACCTCAAAGGTACTATTTTATTTTATTTTATTTTATCTACATTTGTATTTCCACAGAGAGACACACAGAATCCTGTCCCCATGCAGAATTGGGAGGGGCTGGACTTTAATAAGTCTGTCCATCCTTATTTCAGAGCTTCCCCGTGTATTTCTAGTCAAGACTCTGCAAAGCAGGAGTGTTGTGGCCTCTGGCTTCTTCCTGGAGACCATGGAAAGTTATTTCTAAACAGACTCAGTAGAGAGTATTCACTATGTGGACCTGAAGCCATTATAAGGCAACTCATCTCCATCAATTTTTTTCAGAACATATTCAAACCTATAGTTGTGGATTGTTTTTTTTTTTTTTTTGAAGACTCAAAGAATGGGCAAGATAGCAAGGACAAGCATCTACAAGGGATGAATGGTGGATATTTAATGGGTTTGGATTTTTTTAGTGAGGAAAGGCAAAATAACATACACAAAGCCTAGGGGAGAGAAAACTGCTGTCTGGCTCCAGTGAAAAATATAGAACTAGGAATGTCAAAGTAATCATAAAAAATACCGTTTGTAAGGATAGCCATGGACACAAAGCAATTTACAATGGCATATCCTGTGAAGATTGATGCTGTGCATTAGTACATGTGGATTGGGTGGTGGTGACAACAATGTGTGGAGGTTCTGTGAAAAGGCAGAGGTTAAACTAGATTATTCTATGATCCAATAGGTACAAACTGTTATTGTAAATTGCAAACCTCTTGAGCAAAACAGCCTTGCTTTTATTTATTTTCCTATTTCAAAATAGCATTGCAAAAAAAAGAGAGATCCTACATCAGATCCTTTTGAAACAAACATTGTAAAGGACTTTGGAAACATGGTGTTGTTTTGTTGTTAGGATGTAGCTGCTATTTAAAATTTTAAAAGATGATGCTGTTAAGGTGCTACACCCAATTTGCCAGCAAGTTTGGAAAACTCAGCAATGGCCAGAGGATTGGAGAAGATCAGTCTACATCCCAATTCCAAAGAAGGGCAGTGCCAAAGAATGCTCCAACTACCGCACAATTGCGCTCATTTCACACGCTAGCAAGGTTATGCTCAAAATTCTACAAGGCAGGCTTAGGCAGTATGTGGACCGAGAACTCCCAGAAGTGCAAGCTGGATTTCGAAAGGGCAGAGGAACCAGAGACCAAATAGCAAACATGCGCTGGATTATGGAGAAAGCTAGAGAGTTCCAGAAAAACGTCTACTTCTGCTTCATTGACTATGCAAAAGCCTTTGACTGTGTCGACCACAGCAAACTATGGCAAGTTCTTAAAGAAATGGGAGTGCCTGATCACCTCATCTGTCTCCTGAGAAATCTCTATGTGGGACAAGAAGCTACAGTTAGAACTGGATATGGAACAACTGAGTGGTTCAAAATTGGGAAAGGAGTACGACAAGGTTGTATATTGTCTCCCTGCTTATTTAACTTATATGCAGAATTCATCATGCGAAAGGCTGGACTAGATGAATCCCAAGCCGGAATTAAGATTGCCGGAAGAAATATCAACAACCTCAGATATGCAGATGACACAACCTTGATGGCAGAAAGCGAGGAGGAATTAAAGAACCTTTTAATGAGGGTGAAAGAGGAGAGCGCAAAATATGGTCTGAAGCTCAACATCAAAAAAACCAAGATCATGGCCACTGGTCCCATCACCTCCTGGCAAATAGAAGGGGAAGAAATGGAGGCAGTGAGAGATTTTACCTTCTTGGGCTCCTTGATCACTGCAGATGGTGACAGCAGTCACGAAATTAAAAGACGCCTGCTTCTTGGGAGAAAAGCAATGACAAACCTAGACAGCATCTTAAAAAGCAGAGACATCACCTTGCCGACAAAGGTCTGTATAGTTAAAGCTATGGTTTTCCCAGTAGTGATGTATGGAAGTGAGAGTTGGACCATAAAGAAGGCTGATCGCCGAAGAATTGATGCTTTTGAATTATGGTGCTGGAGGAGACTCTTGAGAGTCCCATGGACTGCAAGAAGATCAAACCTATCCATTCTTAAGGAAATCAGCCTTGAGTGCTCCCTGGAAGGACAGATCGTGAAGCTGAGGCTCCAATACTTTGGCCACCTCATGAGAAGAGAAGAATCCTTGGAAAAGACCCTGATGTTGGGAAAGATTGAGGGCACTAGGAGAAGGGGACGTCAGAGGACGAGATGGTTGGACAGTGTTCTCGAAGCTACCAACATGAGTTTGACCAAACTGCGGGAGGCAGTGGAAGACAGGAGTGCCTGGCGTGCTATGGTCCATGGGGTCACGAAGAGTCGGACACGACTAAACGACTAAACAACAACAACAACAGCTGCTAGAACTCTGTTACTCTGATTTATAAAGTATCGGCTCCAATATTGAATCAAAGAGCCCCTCTTCGTAGCCTGTGCAATTATTTAGAAATGGCAGAAAGCCATCGTGAAATGGCTCACATTGTTATGTGTGAATTATTTCTATCTCCTTGTGCCTAAACTTTCGAATGGATTTGGCTAAGCAAATTGATTGCAAAAGAAAACATCCCAGAAGCTATGAGGCGAAGTCACCTAACCCATTCCACTAGTGGAAGCCACTGCATGGACTTCTACTAGCGCCATGAGGAATCCTCCCTCTCTTTGTCCCTTGCACCGCCTGTGTCTTCTCCAACTGCATTCTGAATGGCTGGGAGAACCCCAATAGCAGTGCATGCAGGAAGCACTGTGTTGAATTGAACTCTAATAGTCATCCTAGTTTAAGATGGCAAACTGCCTTCCCTGCTGAGCTATGAGCCAGTGCTTGGCTTGCTCCCTTCATCATCCTCTTACTGATTTTCTCAAGTCTGGGGATGCAAGTGTATCAGGAACCCATTGCTTGTGATATTTGGGAAATAGACTTGGACTGAATAGACTGTAATTCTGGCAAATCATTCTGACAGACTTGGCAATGCTCAACTCCATTCTGAAAAGTGAGTCATTTTGAAGGGCTGTGTTTCTTCAGGAAGCTCCCATTTCCACCTTGTTCAGAATGCAGTTTTTACATGTAACTGCCTTTGATATAGTATGTATGTACCTATCACAGGGCCAGGAAGATTACGGGAAGAAATGACACACCATGACACATCTTCAGTTGCCTTTCTTCCTCACTGACTAGTAGTGCCGACTTGATCAGACAGCAGTGGTGCAATGATATATAATGATAGCTGGAACTGGTAAAATAAATCCTTTGTTTAACAAATGTCAAAATACTTGAAGTTCTCCGTTTCTGACTTTCTCCCTCACTTCCTTCCTCCTGAGTTTCCAACCCCTTCTCAAGCATTATTCTTCCATGTGACTAATTACCTTGAACTTTCTGCTTCGTGATATGGTACCGCTATATGTTCAATTAGTTCACATTTTTGATAGCACCAGATATTAAGAAGATCACATTCTGAAGCTTTAAAACCTCAAGAATTCATTGCCCCTCCAATAATAGAATTATAGAGTTGGGAGGGGCCCCAAATATCTTCTTGCACCAAACCCTGCCGATACAGAAAATCACTGCTATAGCATCCCTGACAGGTGGGCATTCAGCTTCTGCTTGACAACCTCTAATGAAGGAAAACCCAACATGTTCCTAAGCACTCTGTCCCAGCACCAGCCTGAATTCTTTTTCTTGTAACATGAACCTATTGGATTGGGTCATGCCCTCTGGATCAACAGAAAACATATGTGCAGCATCAAGTGTGTGAAAG
The DNA here is from genome assembly GCF_965207765.1 of Zootoca vivipara. Taxonomy (NCBI): domain Eukaryota; kingdom Metazoa; phylum Chordata; class Lepidosauria; order Squamata; family Lacertidae; genus Zootoca; species Zootoca vivipara. The sequence goes on from NC_142584.1 coordinate 56,468,397, forward strand.
CTCTTCAAGTACTTGTAAGATGGCGATCATGTCTTTTATCTGGGCTAAACATAACCCAATCCCTTTAAATTTTCCTCATAGGAAACATTTTCAGTTTTAAAAGTCAGTTTAGAATATAGGAACATAGGAAGCTGCATGATGCTGAGTCAGACCAGTGGTTCATCTAGCTCAGACTTTGTCTCTACACTGATTGTCAGTGGCTCTCTAGGGTTTCAGACTGGGGTCCCTCCCAGCACTTAACTGGAGATGTTGGAGTTCAAAATCAGGACCTTCTGCATACAAAAACAGTTGCTCTGCCGCTGAGTTGCAGCTTTCTAAAAGCGATCTACTGCGCTAGATTTTTGTTGTTGCTCCTTGCTGTATTTCACACTTGGATGGGCCATTCACAGTTCATTACTGAAAAAAGCTCTTGCTCCTGCTGCCAATATCATCACCCCTCATGCTTCTGTGCCTGGCCCTAAAGAGATTAAAACCTATCTCCTGCCTGAGCATATTTACTCTCTTTTCTTTGGAGGAATATAATGCAGTCATGCTCGTTAGAAATACGTATTAAAGGAGCAAGGGGGAAAGGCCGCTACGAGAGCTAGGGGAAAGGAAATGTCTTTCTCTGAAGAATATTTAGCCCAGCAACGATGATTCAAGAAAATCCAAATGGTGCCTTTCATGGCTGCATGAAAAATAATAAACCCCAATAGCTGGTAATAGCTGGCTACCTCTTAATAGTACTCCAAAGTCTGCCCTCTGAGCTGACCCACCTTACCCTGCCCAACTCCAGAGCTATATCTGTTAAAGCTAAAGGAAAAAATTACATGCACTCCATGACTCGATTGCACAAATGCAAATTATATTATAAACATTTATCAGCCAGTCCTTGGGTTGTGGAATGCTCTCCTCAAGAGGTTCACTGGCTAGAGATGTGAAGGCCTGTGGGAAAAAAGCAGTTTTTAAAAAATAAAAAAGGCACCCTCCCCATCTTTCTGTGTGTCCCCATTTTTTTCTGGGTCTTCACATCTCTATGCCTGGCAGCTTTTAAGTGCCAGGTGCATTCCTGTTTTCCAAAAAGACACATTCTTGTTTCCCCTTCCAAATTTGATATCCCATGATGAAGTGACATCTGTCAACAAAGAGGTCCACATATCTTACATATGCACCCGAGATATCTGATGTAGGGAATAGCAATAAACCTCCCTACCTTGTCCAAAAGTTCTCTTCCTCACCTCCTTCAATTAGCTTTCCTCTAATTCTGGTTGTTGGTAGTGTGAATCACTAGTCTCCTTAGACACATATTCAACACCGACCAACTTAATGCTCTTCTTCACAGGTGAGCTGATAAACGTGGTTTAAAATGTTCTGCAAAACCATCTGGCATCATTTCAGAGAAAATGTGGGATTATATATATGCACAGTGGGACAGATATAATTACATCCTGTAGTCTTTAATATTTTAATGTTTTCATTTCATGGATCAGTTTTATGCCGCCTTACTAAGAAGTCTGGTTTTAGAGGGTGTTATCTATGCACCACTTCCCTAGCTTTGTTCAGAGCATGCCATCCATTTCCGAAAGCCGGTTTTGTAAGGGTGTGCATTTTTCATAATGATTTTTGTGTTGCATCCTTAAGATGGATTTTCAGAACTCAGTGCTGCATATAAAGAAGGTGTTGCCTGCATTCACTTGAGGAATAATAATAATAATAATAAACAACCACAATCTATTGTTCAGTTTTAAATGGATGTTTTGTGCTCTGAAGTTTTCAATACCTTTCTGAACATTTCAGCACACATATGCTTCAGAAAGGAAATGCTGATTTACTTACGGAGATAAATGCACAACACACATCTTTTCTCTATATCTGAGGTACCCTTTTAGATGTTTCTCCTAGCCATCCCTTTGCTTGAGAACTCCTGCTGAGTGCCGGAGATCCTTCCTACTGAGTGGTGCCATGTGGGAAAGATCTACACAAGACCCCCTGCAATTTTTTTTAAAAAAACGTTAACATTAGATTTACATCCCAACTTTCTTCAAAGACTGGCCACATGGGTCTGCAGCAGCATGGCAGCTGCTCCTGTCCAATGGTACCTGAACTATATTCATTAATGGGCACCTACTGAGGTCCAGAGCCAAGGGCCTTCTGGAGGTTCCCTTGCTGTGAGAAGCAAAGTTACAGGCAACCAGGCAGAGGGCCTTCTTGGTAGTGGCGCCTGCCCTGTGGAACGCCCTCCCATCAGAGGTCAGCAATAAGCAACTATCTTACTTGTAAGGGGAAGAGAATATAGGGATCCTCCTCCCCTCATCAGAAGCAGCTCCTCCCCAAGCAGCGATAGCAGCGAGGAAGCTCAGGAGTCCAGTCAGGAAGAGGGGAGATAGGGACAGGGCTCTGGCAGCATGGGAGAGCCCTTGCAACACAGGAGGGAGGAAGAGAGAGGGGGGGAAAGGAGGGAGAAGGAAAACATGGAGCATAGACCCTTTTTTCCTCTGGTTCCAGAATTATGCAGGAGAAGGAGGGGAAAGAGATTTGCTGTCCCAAGACTCTTATGCTGGAGGAGGTCCAGGGGTGGTCCAGTGCCAGATTCTGTGTCGGACTGAGCAGACATGTTGTACATACCCAGCTCACTGTAAATAGCCTGCACTAAATAAAAACTGCTGAAAGACAAGTATGCAGAGTGTCGTTACTCTAGAGTAGCCGCAACAACCCCCTGACATTACTTTTAAAAGAAATCTGAAGGCAGCCCTGTTTAGGGAAGTTTTTAATGTTTGATGTTCTATTGTGTTTTTAATATTCGGTTGGAAGCCACCCAGAGTGGCTGGGGAAACCTAGCCAGATGGGTGGGATATAAATAATAAATTATTATTATAAATATTATTATTACTGTATTTTTCCATGTATAAGACTAGGTTTTGTTTTTGTTTTTTACCAAAAAATTAGGTTTAACATTGGGGCTCGTCTTATACACAGGTAGTGTTGAGGAGGTGTTTTCTTAATTTGGAGTCCCCAAAAATAGTTGGCGTCTTATACACGGAAAAATACATACAGTATATACCAGTACATTTTCAAATGTGTGCGTGTTAATTCCTCCTGCACACTCACATTCTTCATCATTTGTACACACCCATGCATGCACAGTATTCCCATTTACTCTCACACAATTCACACTCAACACTCATATATTCAAATTAAGCACCTTTTATTCTCATGCTATATTAATACATATGCACAATGTTGACATACACAGATACATCTCAAGGTGACCTGCTGATCAGCTATCTCAGAGTGCTAGCTACTTCACCCATGGCTGAACTGCTTCCCATTAAAAAGATGCCTTACATTTGGACAGATTTTTAAAAAGAATATAAGCAGCATTTAAAAATTATAAAAAGTTATTAGGTGTTTTTTAAAAAAATAAATAAAGATGAACTCAAAGTAACTTATAGAAACAAACATTAAAAACAAGTATAAAGACAAGTTAAAATGCTCACCAGTAGTTTCATATTACTTCAGTAGCTCAACCAATCACTGGGCCTGCTTATTTCAATCAACAGACTCCACAGCTTTTACAACAAACAATAGCTATGGAGGTTTCAAAGGCAAAGGTTTTTTTTTTTGTCCATTTAATTTGATTTTTCACCTCCCCTTCCAGGTCAGCATGCTCTTTAATGGATATGTTTGGCATGTTCATTTGTGTGGCCATGGCAAACAACCTCACATATGATCCAAAGCAGGCTTTGACTTTGAGAAAAAATGATGCAAACTCCTTTATTGCCCTCAGAGATGAGTCACCCAGGGATAATGTGAATTGTGTGCTATGGCAGGGCGCCTGTAGGTCTCCAGCAGCTAAGCACATCTGCTCAGCAATTCAAACTGCAATATCTTCTTATTTGGGGCTGGGGACACTATGCTCCTACTCTAGAATCCCACAGAACAGTAGCATAAAAACCAGCAAGGCTATGTTTCTTTCTCCGATCCAAACACTTGAGTACGCCACGGAATACATGTTCTGCTCTTAGTCACTTGCATGAAGTATAGTGTCCAGATCAAGGGAAGTAAAAGTACCACTCTATTCTGCCTTGGTCAGAGCACATCTGGAAAACTGTCAGCCTGGGAAAGAGGAGTCTAAGTGGAGATATGACAGTCACAAATACAGTGGTACCTCGGTTTAAGTACACAATTGGTTCCGGATGTCTGTACTTAACCTGAAGCGAACTTTCCCATTGAAAGTAATGGAAAGTGGATTAATCCGTTCCAGATGGGTCTGCAGAGTACTCAACCTGAAGCGTACTTAACCTGAAGTATGAGTGTAATTGGTTCTGGAAGTCCGTACTTAACCTGAAGCGTACTTAACCTGAAGTGAACTTTCCCATTGAAAGTAATGGAAAGTGGATTAATCCATTCCAGACGGGTCCGCGGAGCACTTAAACTGAAAGTACTCAAACCAAAGTGTACTTAAACCGAGGTATCTAAAGGGCTGTCACATGGGAGATGAAGCAAGCTTGCTTTCTCCTGCTCTGAAGGGTAGGACCTGCACCAATGAATTCAAATTATGAGAAGGAAGATTCTGACTAGCCATCAGAAATAACTTTCTGACAGTAAGTGCTGCTTGACAGTGTAATGGTCTCCCTCAGAATGTTGTGGACTCTCCTTCATTGGAGGTTTCTAAGCAGAGGTTGGATGGTCATCTGCCATGTATAATCTAGTTGAGAGTCCTGCATTGCACGGGGTTGGATTAGATGACCCCCGGAACCCCTTCCAGCTCTACAATTCTATGAGTGTTCTAGAATTGGGAAAGTATGGCCTTGCTTTGGTTGATTGTCTCTCCTAAGGCAGCAGGTGGAAGAAGGAACTTGGCTGTTTTTCTCTGCACCTGTGAGATGCCAACCACGGACCCTGACACCTTTTTCTTGTTTATCAAGAGTTAATTTGAAGTTTATTTGTATTACCAAGGAAAATGTAGACAAGCATTCTTTCATATTGAGGGCCTCCAGTGGTTGGAGGGAGAGAGGCTGGGGAAGCATTAAATCTGATTTGTATTGCCCAAGGTTTGCCTTCAACCCAGTGGTGTAGAAGCTGTGACCTTACAAATGTTGTTGGACCCCAAATCCCATCAGCCCAGCCAGCATGGTCAGGAATGGTGGAATTACAGTCCAGCAACATCTGGAGAGCCACAGATTGCCTATCCCTGCTTTAGTCCTGCTCCTGTGTTACATTGTTGTAATGGCTGTTTCCTTCTTGATTTCTTTTGAGGATCACCAGGGTGGGGGGAGGGGGGAGTCAGGTAGTAATGGGAGAGGGTGGGTTGTTGGATAAGATAGAAGACTTGTCCTGAGTACTGAAACAACTAGGAATAGTCTTGTTACCTTTAAATGTTGGACCTTGGCTTGTCCTTATCTTTTTTTAGTGAAATGGCAATATGCTCTAGCAAAGCAACAGCTTATGTACAAATTCATATTTTGTGCTCCATAACAACCTGAAGTATCAGGTTTCTGTGTGAAGCAAAAATAGGACCTAGGGCTTAGAAATGTAAATATTTGCATGCAGAGAACAGTCTGTTTTTCCTCCTGCTCTTTCATAGGTTGAACAGAACGCCGAAAAAATAAATCAATGTTCTTCATGCTTGTCGACTGGTTTTCAAAGGTTCTCTAAACTAATTTGGACTCTGTGCATTCCATGGTGTTTCTTTCTGTGCACTGTGACAAATTTTGAAATTAGCAGTTTAGGCTGAAATCTCTTGTCAGGTTCAGAGGTTCCCAGGTCAAGCAGGGGGTGTGGGATTGCAATCCTATGGAGTTAGACTCTTATGGAGTTCTCGGTGCTCTAATTATGGGACAAGTGTTTTTGGTTTTACAAACGTGTCCCCAAATTCTTCCCAAATCTGTCACTTTAGAACAGAGTTTCACAGAATGCAGTACTGTACTCCATTGTGGAATAATTTGCCTGGAATAACTCCAGTCCATTGGTCCTGTTTTGTCATCCCTCAGAGATGACTCATATAATTTCTCAATGTGAAAGTTCCCTCAACACTACAGAGTGCATGGCTTTGCCTCCTCTGCACATGGTAAATGATTTGTGAACCAGGACTCTCATGTGACATCATGTGCCCCCCTCCCAATTTCAGCCACCCTTCTTCCCAATTAAGGGGATAGAAGAAGCATGGAAGATCACAAATACGGATGAACGGTGTGCCACAGACTCACTTGGGAAAGGACCATAGTGGAAGAACATCTTCTTTGCATGCAGAAGGTCCCAGAAGGACCCTGGCATTTCTGAGTAGGGCTGGGAAAGATTCCTTGTCTGAAACCTTGGTGGGAATGACGAGCATCCATGCACCTCTGACCCACTCAGGTGGGCAGCAGGGATGCTGCTGTTGGGATGGCAGCTCTGCAGCACTGACAGTCACTGCTGACAGTACTGACCTAGATGAACCAATTGTCTGACTCAGGATAAGGCATCTTCCTATGTTCCTATACACACTCTGCCTCACTTCTTAGTTTATTTAAAATATTTCTCACCTGCCGTTTAGGGTGGCGCTGTGGTGTAAACCACTGAGCCTTGGGCTTGCCAATCAGATTGTCGGTGGTTTGAATCCCCGCGGCGGGGTGAGCTCCCATTGTTCGGTCCCAGCTCCTGCCAACCTAGCAGTTCGAAAGCACGTCAAAGTGCAAGTAGATAAATAGGTACCACTCCAGCAGGAAGATAAATGGCATTTCCGTGTGCTGCTCTGGTTTCATGCTGGCCCCATGACCCGGAAAAACTGTCTGCGGACAAACATTGGCTCCCTCGACCAGTAAAGCAAGATGAGCGCCACAACCCCAGAGTCATTCACGACTGGACTTAACTGTCAGGGGTACTTTACCTTTACCTTACCCTCACAAGGCAGTTTTCTTCTTCTTCCTCCTTCTGCTCCTCCTCATCATCATAATGCAGGAGGAATAAAATACCCTATCAATCTCACTAAGTTATTAGATGCAGTCGTTCAAAGCTGGAGCATGTGCAGATGTGCTAACTAAGATGATCAAGGGTTTAGGAGTCAAGCCTTATGAAGAACGCTTTAAGGAGCTAGATATGTTTAGCCTGGAAAAGAGGAGACTGAGAGAAGATATGATAGCCATTTTCAAATATCTTAAGAGCTGTCACATGGAAGATGGAGCAACCTTGTTTTCTCCTGCTCTTGAAGGTATGACTCTGAGCCAATGGATTCAAGTTACAAGAAAGGAGATTCTGGCCCAACATCAGGGGAAACTTTCTGACTGTATGAGCTGTTTGACAGTGGAACAGACTTCCTTGGAAGGTGGTGGAGTCTCCTTCACTGGATGTTTTTAAGCAAAGGTTGGATGGCCATCTGTCATGGATGTTTTAGTTGCGATTCCTGCATTGCAGGGTGTTCGACTAGATGATCAACTGTACAATTCTCTGATTCTATGATAAGCACAGCACATTGAAATATGCCAAACACAGACTTTGATTAAAATATGTCTTAAATAGTCTTTTGATGGGGCCATAATTATTTTCCCAGGAAGGAAGTTCCGAAGGTTTGGGGATACTACTAAAATGGCCCTATCCCTGGTATCCACCACTCTATAACAGCATTCACTAGCTGGCTAGAGAGCAAGGCCTCTCATGAGGATCTTAAATCTTGGGAAGGTTTATATCACTGCAGGTGTCCCATCAGATAATCTGTAGTCCCAAGCTATTTAAGCCAAAACCCAGTACTTTTGAGTTAGGCATAGAAATGAGTAGGCAGCCAAGGTAACTATTGCAGTTTTGTTGTACATGTAAGGTATCCTACAACCAGAGATTAATAAGGCCTGGAATGACATTTGGGAAGCTGAACATTACATGATTTCCCATTGTCTGAGACATAAAGACATAGCCATCATGTTTAATTTCCTTAGTCTCAATAAAGTGTGTTTAAAGGGTAAAAACATGTTTCTACAAGTATGTTTCAAATTAAAAAGTCTCCAGTTGCTGCCAATTCACACTTATGGTAAGCATTCTTCATTCCGTTGAGTTCTTTGACATTTGATTTTGCAAAGCATGTAATTGAAAACTCTACCTTTTTACTCATTGCCGAAGCTTGAAGCCGCACAAGTTAATGCTGAATTATTTTTAGTATATATTTAAGTTTATTCACGCTGAAAGGTGGCACTTATCCTTTGTAATTTTAGAGCAGCGATTTGAATAAAAACATTAGTATAGTTCCACTTTGAATGCCACGTGACAGGTGGGAGCAACATTTGATCTATTCTGAGATGACAAAATATATGTGTGTGTTGTTTTTTAAAAAACATACCTATAGACTCAAGTATCCAATTTAGATTTCTGAGGCCTCATGCATGGGTTGGAGTGCAAATGTTTATTTCTGTGCACAGTCCCAGGCCAAATGTTTTGCCCACAATGCAGTTGGTACCTGGCTGAGCCCTTCATCCGTCACCCACAGCCACCTGCAGTGCCTGCCTGCCAGTATGTTTTCCTCAGGCCAGGAATGAGAGTGGCAGTGGAGGAGAAGTGTTTTGCAGCCTCTGAGCTTGAAGCTGGACCAGGCAGCAGTAGCTGGTCGATGGCAGCAGCATCCCATTGGTGTGTGTGCATGTGAGAGGAAGGGGGAGGGAAGGAGGCAGTCTTTGCGTTGCATGTAAGAGTGAAATATGCCATTTGTGTGCATGTGGATGAAAGGAAACGAGGCAGCTTCTCTTTGGGTGTGTTTGTGGGAGGAATGTACTTTAACTGTCATGGGGGGGCCCCTTCGCAACCTGCAACAAGGTCTTGGTACTGATGTTATCTTCTTCAGTGGAGTTGTTCCAGTTCATCACACCTTTACAAGGTGTGCTTGTTGTTGTTGTTTAGTCGTTTAGTCGTGTCCGACTCTTCGTGACCCCATGGACCAGAGCATGCCAGGCACTCCTGTCTTGCACTGCCTCACGCAGTTTGGTCAAACTCATGTTCGTAGCTTCGAGAACACTGTCTAACCATCTCGTCCTCTGTCGTCCCCTTCTCCTAGTGCCCTCAATCTTTCCCAACATCAGGGTCTTTTCCAGGGAGTCTTCTCTTCTCATGAGGTGGCCAGAGTATTGAAGCCTCAGCTTCACGATCTGTCCTTCCAGTGAGCACTCAGGGCTGATTTCCTTCAGAATGGATAGGTTTTATCTTTTTGCAGTCCATGAGACTCTCAAGACTCTCCTCCAGCACCAAAATTCAAGAGCATCAATTCTTCGGCGATCAGCCTGTCTTGCACTGCCTCCCGCAGTTTGGTCAAACTCATGTTCGTAGCTTCGAGAACACTGTCTAACCATCTCGTCCTCTGTCATCCCCTTCTCCTAGTGCCCTCAATCTTTCCCAACATCAGGGTCTTTTCCAGGGAGTCTTCTCTTCTCATGAGGTGGCCAGAGTATTGGAGCCTCAGCTTCACGATCTGTCCTTCCAGTGAGCACTCAGGGCTGATTTCCTTCAGAATGGATAGGTTTTATCTTTTTGCAGTCCATGAGACTCTCAAGACTCTCCTCCAGCACCAAAATTCAAGAGCATCAATTCTTCGGTGATCAGCCTTCTTTATGGTCCAGCTCTCACTTCCATACATCACTACTGGGAAACCCATAGCTTAAACTATATGGACCTTTGTCGGCAAGGTGATGTCTCTGCGTTTTAAGATGCTGTCTAGGTTTGTCATTGCTTTTCTCCCAAGAAGCAGGCGTCTTTTAATTTCGTGACTGCTGTCACCATCTGCAGTGATCAAGGAGCCCAAGAAAGTAAAAGGTGTGCTACTGGCTCTCAAACTTTAGGATTGTTGAAATATGTACAGCAAATTTTTTTTATCAATTTGAGTTGTGCAACTTAAATTGGATCTACTAGACCCAAACTATTTAAGCAACATGGACTAAAGTTGCTCCTGGGGCCACTCTGGGATTAAGGGCCCTGAAGCATAAGCTTCAATAGTTTCATAGTAGATCTGCTCCTCATTCCCATGCAAACACACACAAGGAAGCTGTGGAGCAAGGTGTGGGAAGGAATTTGGCTGGAGGGGAGGAGTCCCGTGGGCCAGTAAGAGAAGCCCAAAGGCTGCATTTGGCTCCCAGGCCTGAGGCACACCAACCCTGCTTTAGGACCTGAGGTCCTAAAGCCACCTAAGGCTTATAATCAGCCAGCCCTGATTTTTGGCTTTCTACCAAGCAGATGATTGATAATCTTGGATCAAGAGCCAATGCAGAAATCCCAAGCCATGTTTGGATGTGCTGCCTCTTGATGGAATGTCAAGTGGCACCCAGTACCCAAATACACATAGTTCATCGTCAACAATGTTTGTGCCAATGGAACTCATTCAGTTTAGTATACTGTACTGTACATTTGTGCCAAGAAAAACCTTCTGTAGTGTTTATAGGAAACACATCTGAAGAAGGATAGCTCTGGGCATCTGGTTTTCTTAGACAGAAGAGGCTCCCTCTTTTTCTCCCTTCACAATCTGTTCACTCAACCACTTTCTTCTATCATAAGGCACAACATAATTCCACCCAGCCTTCATCCTCCCTCCCTCCTTAGATGTACAATCCCATAAGCAAGTTGGGATAAGGTATATACACCCTGTCCAAACTTGCTTATGGGATTGCTACTACAAAATGAAATGTTAAACATATTTCCTAAAAACCGGGCTCTGTTAGGATGTTGTTTGCTGTCTCTAATGCCAACTTTTCAGCAACTGCAGCACTGAGAGGCTTATCACTGTAGGGAGATTTCACTGTTAATGGAATTAGGTACAGGCAGGTTGTAATCAAAGGCAGGTTGTGATAAAGACAATAATTTATTGGAATGAAACTTGGGAACGGAGAGAGGGAAGTTAGCTTCACTTCCCATCTTAATTACAAGATTTGGCTCTCATTTGGATTTTTTTCAATGAAGAAGCAGAAGCAGAAAAAGCTCCAAGAGAGTTTAATATTGGGTTGTTTATTGTTATCAGTAGAGAACAGGAAAGTAAAGAAATTGGTTATGTAAATGAGAGAGGCATTTTATGAATTCTCCTGCTAGAGATGGATGTGGGGGCTATTGTGCCCAGCTTATTTTCATTCCAGCTTTGTTCTAGTTCTATACCTATTTACTTTTAAGTCAAAGAAGATTATTATGTTTTTCTCTCAAGATTTTATTCCTAGGCAGCCTTTTAAAAAAAGAGCAGATCTTTTAATTTTTCACAGAGATGTCTTAATATTTCATATTACATGTTAAAATATGTTCAATCTGTACAGAGACCTGTGGGTATAGGGTGATATATGAATTGTTTGTTTCTTGTTTAAAATGTAAGGTTTGGACAGAATAATGACATGGATGTTCTCTCAGTTGCTAGAAGGTATAGGCTTACACTATTTCTTATTGTAATCAATGATATGTTGGCTGGACTTGATATAATTCATATGCTTCTAAACTACTCCACCCTTTGTGTACTTATACCCAGCTAGAAATAGCTAAAATACTAGTCAAGTTCACACACTATGTGTTCATCATGTAATGGCAGCAATGCTGAGTGACGTATTGCAGGTGTAAAATGCCTGTCATTGACTAAACACTACAGATAGAGCATTCATATAAGGGACCCAGGTGGCGCTGTGGTTAAACCACTGAGCCTAGGGCTTGCTGATCAGAAGGTCGGCGGTTCGAATCCCTGTGATGGGGTGAGCTCCCGTTGCTTGGTCCCAGCTCCTGCCAACCTAGCAGTTCGAAAGCACGTCAAAATGCAAGTAGATAAATAGGAACCGTTACAGCAGGAAGGTAAACGGTGTTTCCATGTGCTGCTCTGGTTTGCCAGAAGCGGCTTTGTCATGCTGGCCACATGACCTGGAAGCTATACGCCGGCTCCCTCGGCCAATAATGTGAGATGAGCGCGCAACCCCAGAGTCGGTCACGACTGGACCTAATGGTCAGGGGTCCCTTTACCTTAGAGCATTCATATATATCTTGAAATCACTTTGCACACATGCCCCCCCCCCAAAAGAAGGAAGTTCAAAGATTCATTTTCACGCTGGCTGAGCGTTGAGTTATTGAGGGATATGACATCGTAGTGCACAGGCATGTCCGAATCAGGCTGTGAATATCCACCATGCATGACCTTAGGCTTGTTCACAGGTTATGCTGAACACAGGTAGGAGCTGTCCCTACATGTGTGCAAATATTTGTGTGAAAGAGTGTACAGTTGTTAATTTGTACAGCTTGGCTATCATGGACACAAGTACACAGACTGTCTAATTGTTGTGTGTTTTGTGTGAATAACTACAAGGGGAGTAAAGGTAAGATGGAGAATACAGAGTGCATGCGTCCTGACTGCCAGATCCTGCTCAGTGTCACTTCAGCCTTTTTGAAGAGAAAGCACTGCTCTTGTCCCTTGAAATAGCAAACTTCAAGTTTTGAAGGAGTAAAACTTCAGCTCCTTATCATTTCTGCAGATTTGCAGCTTTCTCTAATACTGGAAAACTTGTTGTATTTTTCCTTGCCTCTGTTTCTTTTTCCTGAGGCTCTGGCAACTGCTACATAGAAATTCAAACACCTCCCTCTGGCAAAGACAGACACTCTTTGAGGCCGAAGGCAACCTAATCAGCAGTGACCTTCCCAGGCTGTAAATGAATAGGGTTGCTATTTGGCAGTGTGTGCCTAGGAGTGGGAACAGCAATGCAGGGACAATACAGTTCATGCAGGACCCACCAACTCAGTGGTCCCCCAATACTGCCACACCTGTACAGTGAATTCAGGCTTGATGTAAGGTATACCTGCAGTCCTAAACAAAGGGAATTCCAAGTAGATGTATTTAACCTCAACTGAACATACCATACCTGTGTTCCTCATAAACATACCCATCCAATTGTTTTCAGATTCCTTCAGATTAGTGGCTGATGATGTGTTCCCCCAGCTTCCCATTTCCAATTTGGAAGCTGCTTTGCATTTCGATCCACCCCCTTTGTAATGCTTCACACTCAGAGAAAAAAAAGGGCCAGGTACTGATTTTGAATTCTATATGAGGAAAAACAACAACACATGAAGCAATTTAATGGAATCAGTATACAGTAATGGAAACTGAGATGGAAGTTAACATTCATGGTATATTATTTAAGGCCATTGTAGAAATCTGTACTCTGGGGCTAACAACAACAACAACCCTGAGAGAAATGAAAGGGGGGGGGAATCAAACCAGCCTTCCCCAACTTAGTGCCCTCCAGCTGTTTTAGATGATAAGTCACATCAGTTGTGCTGGTTTGGGATGGTGAGAATTGTAGTCCAAAAATCTCTAGAGGGCACGAGGTTGGGGAAGGCTGAGTTTTCTAGTGGTACTTTTTAAATTAATGCTTCCTCCCCTTCAATACCTACCTCCCATTCCTCTCCCCGACTTCCAAGAAGGATTTACGGTAAATATAGATGAAGATAAATCATCTCTCCAAAATTGCCTCATACAACGAACAAGAGAAATTTGCACCAATACCTGCTGTGTTTGCTTCTCTACAGGGTGGAGTTGTAGTCCCGTTAATTATCTTTGGGAAAGCACACTAGTCTTAGTTGTCCATAAATAATTGTGCTCTTTATTCACAAGCTCAGTGCTGCATTTAGAGATAGTTGTAAGGCTAGAAAGAAAACAAAGGAGGAAGTGGTGCTGAGATCATAGAATTACAGAGCTGCAAGGTTGGTCATCTAGCCCAACCTCTTGCAATGCAGGGAAATGTAGCTGGTCCATACAGGGATCAAACCTTGGCATCATCAGCACCACACTGTAACCAACTGAGCCAACTGGGATAGGAATGGTGCCAAGGCAAATCCATTCCATTCTGAATGGCCACTGCACATATGGACAATTTAGACATATGGACAATTTAGATAACATGAGCATACCTCATGTCATGAAAAGGGGATGTTGGCCATGTGGGATACTCAAATGATGCAGAACATTCACGCATTATGAAATTGGCATGGGATCCAGCGTTGCCGTAGCAACTGTTGCCACCACGGTACATTGTTTTAATCAATTTTAATACTGTATTAAAAATCGATTGACAAAGCAATTGAGATATTTCAATCCAAAGTGCCACATTTTCTTAAATATCTTTCTGGTCATTGAAAATTCTCCTTGGACCACACATTTAATAATAATAATAATAATAATAATAATAATAATAATAATTTTTATTTATACCCCGCCCTTCCCGGTCAAGAACGGGCTCAGGGCGGCTAACAACAAATAATAACACAAGTATAAAAGAAACAATTCAGTTAAAACGCAGATTAATACAATGTTAAAATTCAATTTTAACAACAACAACAACAACAACAATAATATATTTATACCCCGCCCATCTGACCGGGTCCCCCCCACTACTCTGGGCAGTTTCCAACAGACATTAAAATACATTAAAATATCACAGATATTCCCTAAAGAGGGCTGCCTTTAGGTATTTTCTAAATGTCAGGTAGCTGTTTTTCTCTTTGACATCTGGGTGGGACAGTCGTTAACAGTCATCTACAGGTTCACCACTCCTATCAGTCAATCACCAATTCCCACCACCCTTCTGAGTAATACCCCCCCACCCTCTGACTATACATAAGGGTCTGGTGACTTCTGTTTCAGTGTATCTGAAGAAGTGTGCATGCACACAAAAGCTCATACCTATGAGAAACTTAGTTGGTCTCTAAGGTGCTATTGGAAGGATTTTTTAAATTTTGTTTTACCACATAAGGATCACTGATAACATTGCACAAGTTTGTACAGCTCACTTTTTTTGGGGGTAAAATATCATATCTGATTTTTTTGCACAGTCCACATCAGATACAAATGATGTAACATTGGAATAAGTGCACACCTATTATTTCAGTAGACAAAGGGTATTTTTGTGAACACATGCAGATGACATGCAGCCCTCTGCTATGCTTAGAGCAGCAGAGCAAGTTAAGAACATAAGAGGAGTCTTGCTGGATCAGGCCAAAGGGCCATCTAGTCCAGCATCCTGTTCTCAGTGACCAACCGGATGAAAGCAGGACCTGAATGCAACTCATTTCTAAAATTCAATACTTTTGGAAGCAATGGTGGGGGTGAACTGTGGGTGGAGGAGAAATAGAAATCAAAGGGAACTTTATAATCTGGGACCTTACCGAATAATAGAACTATGCTTTGCCAAAGATGACAATGCTGGATATTTTTAGAAGTATGGTGGGCAGTATCCAGAGCCCTCGCAGGCAGCTCTATCAGCCGACAGCTTTAAAGAAAGGCATGCTCCTTTGGGTACTTGTAGGATTACCAATACATCCAAGTGGGATTTCTGACAACCCCTCAACGTGCCTACTTGAGATTGCCCATTGTCTAATATGCCTGGATGAAATGTGCGGAAGCGGCGAGAAGCTTTCGTAGAAGGAAGGAAACTTGATTGAACGTGATCAGTTCTCTTGAATTTCACATGCTGTGAATTATGAATAGAGTGAGCTGAACTGTCTGAACAGAAACAGATGGGGAGAGAAGATGATTAATCGAAACATTAGCGAAGCAAGCAGCCTTGTAAATTTGCTAGTGTTGTTTATTGCGAATGTTGAATACTAAAAATGGGATGGTGCAGCAGATGGATGCTGAACTGCAGAGGAATGGGTGTGAAAGGCTAAGACAAAGGACACTTTGCAAGCAGGGAGAAGGTTTAAATGCAGATGCCTACGGAATCCTACCATGAATGGAATTAACAGAAATATGTCTTGGAAGTTTGCAAACTTCTGTAACTGTAGTCGCAAAAGGAGCAAATATAGTGACTGTATTTGTGGGCACATACTCTATTTTAGATTCTGGCAAAGTACTCATTACTCATTAGCAAGGGGAGAGGAAGAATTTGAGTGTGATCCACTATATTCAGCAATAATTTTTCAAGTGTGGAAATGGGGTGGTTAAAGAGTGCTTCGAAGTGCACATAAAACATGGTCTCTCCACTGCTACCCCATCCTTTCTTCAAGTGAGATGCAGGCCTCACTAGGACCTTCTTAAAATTAGTTTTTATTGTGAGTTTTCATGTGTTACAAAACAAACAAATAAACAGGGAAAAGTAACATGTGGTGTCTCCACTTTCAATTCATAGTATCTTTTTCAATGAAAGTAGATGGAATGCTTTGCTGGAACTCCCATCTTAAATAGTATTCTCTTCCCTTAGGGCACTTTCAGACTGTCAGCAATTTGTGGGCAGGATTCAAGCACATTCCAGGAAAGTTAAATTGGTGCTGTTGAAGTAGATTAAAGTGCTCTGTCACTGTAACACAACTAATCCACTTTAAAAAGGAAAAAAGACCTTTTTGCAGCTTGGAAAGTGATGCAGAAATGCTTTGAAAAGTACGGGATGAATGAATGAGTAGCAGGAGGATGTATAAACACCCTGCAAGCAAATCAGGATGAATGCTGATTGTTGTATAACCTCCCTGCAAATAGATCGGAAAGATCATCAATAAAGGCTGGATATAATCTGATTTCTGCGCAAGCTTTGTGCAAGCAAACCAGGAGAATGGTCAGCCAATAGATGCCCTAGAGGAGCTCTTAGTGATGTAACAGCATGGAATATTTTTCAAGTATTTCAGATCTGCCAGTTGGAAGAATTCCTTCTTCTTCTTCCTCCTCACCCCTGGGATGGCTGCTTCAAAGGTACAGACTGTCGGGCAACTTTAGAAGAAGGCAACCCAGAGGAACAAACCCAGAAATAATACAAAACAGCAGTGCAAATGGGCTGAGGAAGAATATTTGGTTATTTTGTTTTTTTTAGACTAGAGCACCTGTATTCAAACAATTATATTTCAGGACATAATTCTGTCTGCACATGACTATGCACATGACTAGCCAATAGGACTGCAGAGCTGCTGGGAAAATGGGGATTCCAGAAGCTGAGCACCAACAAGCAAAGATTGCAAGCTTCAGCATCAATCAACTTAGAGCAGGCATCCCCAAACTGCGGCCCTCCAGATGTTTTGGCCTACAACTCCCATGACCCCTAGCTAACAGGACCAGTGGTAGGGGAAGATGGGAATTGTAGTCCAAAACATCTGGAGGGCCGAAGTTTGGGGATGCCTGACTTAGAGGCAGGAAGAATTGAAGGTGGGCCAAGGCAGACCTCATTCAATTCCTTAACTAGAGGCCCAGTCTAAGCTAAGTGTAAGACATTCTTGCAAAGATGTTGTGTGCATGTGCAGTGGCAGGGAGGCATAATGGAAACAGGCAAAGTCCTCAGCTTGAAGATCTTGAGGTGCATGTGGTGTGTTCATGGCTGCTGCAGAGTGAGGGAATTGAGTTTCCAATGGCTATGGAAAAAAAGCTAGAAGGCATTGAAAACTCTTTCCCAGGTCTCTATCAGCAATGTATGCTCCACACATGTGTGCAAGTTTTAAAGATGAAGCTTATCATGAATATTTTGCTCTATGCATTATTATTACTTTTTGCCTCAGAAATGCATAAATACTGAAATGTCAGAACTCCAGAGGTGTGGTGTGGTCATTTTCTGGAAATAAAAATTGCTACAAAAACTAGAGGATTGAAAAATCATTAACTCTGAAACAATCCAGTGTATCATAGCTCTGAATCTCAGAAAGGGAGGGGGGAATGAATTTAACAGAACCTAGACAAGGGGTGAAATTAAGGTTGACCTACTCCAGATGAACCAGTAGGTGGCACTTGAAGATTCCTTTAAACATTGAGGTCTCTGACAGGTCTTCAGCCTTAAAATATAAAAACAGCAAGGTATCATGCTTTCATGAGCACCACAGAAGGTGAAACAAATGGTCAGCCATGAACATGGTGTACCGTAGGATACAGAGGGGAGTTCATTTCTATGAAATCAGAATGCCGGGCTGATCTTCCTTTGTGTAGGAGAAAATGGCAGAGAGCAACTGCTGTGGAGAATGATTAAGAAATATTTATCGCGATGAAATTCAGCTCCTATATCCACTTCAGTGTGAATGAGAAAGCATATTTTAATAGTGTGTGTGTGTGTGCGTGTGTGCGCGTGTGTGCGTGCACGTGCGAATTGATTCCAAAGACATGCCACCAATTAGACTACTAGTCTGTGCAAATGATGCTAAACAACAGTGTGATCTGGCAATCCTGGCATATGAATAATACCTTTGTCTTACTCATCTGAAGTCCTATTCATGTATAATGTTTTAAAGTGATAACCAAAAAAGTTCCATGTGAATACAACAGTGCATTTCCAGACCTGTGTATCATACAGATAGAAGCCTTTCAGACATTCTAAAACTGAATCTGCGTAGGGAAGTGGGGCTCTGTGTGCTAGTCCTGTGCCACCACCACCCCCACTGCTTGCCTTAAAAACTTCGTTCATGCTATTTTATAAGTATTCTGTTAATTTGTTTTGTTGTACTCATTTGAAAACTGGTTTTCAGCTGCAGATCGTATCACTACATGCTTTTCATATACATTTCTCAGTCAATGGACAATCCTCTTTATTTTTACCAGAATTAACTTCAGAAGAAAGAAAGAGGTATTTCCCCCTCCCCTTCGAAATGTGGCAGATTAGCCGTTCTATTTTGTTCAAAAATACTGCACACCAAGGTTAAATCATCCTACCTAGATGGATCCCTTCTTTGCCTTGCCAATTATGACTTTCAAAATATGTTTTATGCTGATAAAGCTTCTTGTCAATTTTGCTTTATTAAGGAAAGCAGTGCTGACACAGGTACTTTCAAATGCACAATATGCTCCATCTTCTTGCTATAAATAGACTCCAGGTTTGTCCCCCCCCCAACTTTAAAAGGAGTTATATGTTGATTATCTAACTAGTTGTGGGAGTATTAATATGCCTGCACGGAGGAGCAATTTGCTGTTTTAAAACTAGTAAAGCCCGCAGATTCAGTATATTATTACTGTATAGCACTTAATATTGTGCAGGGCCACAGTGCAACTCAAAGAAAGAAACAAAATATCCCCTGCCAATAGCTGACCACGAGGAAACAAAGAGACAAAAAACAGAGAGAAGAGGGAAGTGACAAGTAAAAGAAGATAGCCAGGAAATTTTCTGTTTGTGAAAACTGTGCAGAATGAAGGAAACAAAAGACACGAAGATTCTTGTTGTAACATATGACGCGCGAGGGTCAAAAGCGTAATTTGTATTAGTATAAAAGAGGGGTGCATGGTGGACTGAAGAATCTGGAGACCAAATGTGGCCCCCATGGCTCTCTGGCCCTCAGGACTCTCAGGTGACATGCCATTTCCAGTCATATACACACTCTCCCTTGGCCACATACCTCACAGAATTGCTTTGTACCTCCCTCAAGTGATTCCCCCTGTCTGGCCCATGTCTTTGAACTCTGACAATGCAGAATAACACTGCATGCTTGGCCAATTGAGATAAACAGTTCGGAAGCCATGCTTCCACCACTGATGAAGACTGAGGTGACAGAGGTGCACAATGTTCATTTACCCTTCTGGGCAGACTTTGTGACCTTCTATTGGGCTAAAGAAAGAAAAAATACCACTGGTCCGAATGGGAGTGTTACGAGCCCCATGGAGACTTCTTGGCAGGGCTTGTCAGAAAGGGAGGGGCGAGTCTGGATGCCAGGGCTTGGCTTGTGTGTCGTGTGGAGAGCCTTCCACTTCAGTGCCATCTGATACCCCCTACGGTGGCAGCAAAACCACTTGACATGACTCCATCACTGCCTCCTGCCAGTGAAGTGCTTCCCACACCCTGGGGCGGCACCTAAGACCAGTTTGGACAGTGAGCTGGCCATGTTAAGTCCATCTCTGCTGCCAAGGGTACAATGATGACTGTGACAGTGTGAGCAGACTCAGCCTCCTCGCAGGAGTGCTTGCTTGCTTGCCCAGTCCTGAGGCTTGGGGCGACAACCGTGCGGACGACGTTGCCTGCCCCCTCTTCAAATGGAGACCTGGAGGGGGCATGTCAAGGGCTGGGGCAACATCTTAGCTCATGCCTAGCCATGCGCCTTACAGCTCTGCTGCGAACAGTTGAACCGCATAATCAATAGCTTGATTGATTATGGAGATTGCAGTGAATTTTGGAATAAAGCCACTGGCAATAACAGAGCTGAGAGTGGGAGCCAGGGCAGGGAGGGGAAATAAATACACTAGTCTTAATACCTCTGGTAAAAAGGGGTATGTGTATCAAGGGAATGGGGGGTGGGAGGGCTTTGTACCAAGCAGACTCAAAGACGCCCCTGTCTGCCCTCAAAGATGCCCCCTCAAAGATGCCCCCCTCCTGGCACCATTCAAGCTCTGATGGTGGTGGAGGGACTGCCAGGGAAGTTTTTACAGCTGCAACAAGGAGACTTCATTGAGCAGACTTTTTGCAATGTCCTATGGCACCTGGTATGCATTCCAGGTCTATAGGATGGCAGGCAGGCAGGCAGGCAGGCAGGCAGGCAGGCAGGCAGGCAGGCAGGCAGGCAGGCAGGCAGGCAGGCAGGCAGGCAGGCAGGCAGGCAGGCAGATAGATGATTTAGACACACACACACACACACACACACACACACACACAGAGAGAGAGAGAGAGAGAGAGAGAGAGAGAGAGAGATTCATTTATTACAGTAACTATAATGACTAGAAGGCAGTCACATTTGCACATTTGCACACTCTTACTGGAGGCCCTTACAAGAAAGACTATGGCTGTCCAGTACTGCGGCATACTTAACAGGATACATATTACTTCTTAGACTAGCTGTCATTGGCATTCTCTTCATGCCTCTAATTTGAGTGGGTTCATTATTAAATGGGTGACCTTTGCTGAGCATATTGTCAAAAGTGATGGCTGTGGCTTGTAGACGCCTGACTAGAAATGTTATACACAGAGCCTCACCTTGTTACTCAGAGAGAGCAGAGGTTTACGAGTATATCCCTCGTAAATCCCACTATTTATTCTGTCACATTAAAGCACAGCAGAATCCAATATTTCTGGAACGGTTTTCAAAGGCTTGGGAGAGATTGCACCATCAGATTTCTAGTACACTGAATGGATAGCGTATCTATTTGTTTATTTTGCATCAGTTGGGCTTCAACTGGTTTCTTGTTAATTTGTTGTTAATTGCACATTGCTGTGATTGATTTTACACTTGCTTACTTTGCATTATAAGCTGATCATTAAATGGTGATAATAAAATACATTGTTTTATTCATAGTTATTGTTTCTCTTGGTACCATTAATGTATGCCCTTAGTTCCCTCCCCCCAGTGGGTGAGGATTTCTTATTTTTTTTAAAGCAACCATTGCCAGAATGTATCTTCAAACGACAAATGATATTTGATGCAGGTTTGGGCTAATGGGAATCCAACATGATCTGAAGTGTTTAATCACCAGGGATATGACAGCTGCTAAAAAGGATTAATATTTGGTATCCAAATCTTATCTCTTGGGGGAGAATCATAAATCTGGAATCTAGAAAATATATCTCATTTAATGGAGATTTAGCAAAGAATAAATTGTGCTCCCAGAATAAAACTGCTCTTCTGCTCAAGCAACCTCTTATTGTGGAGTATCTTAATCTGTGGCTCATGGATGGAAGCAAGGCACACTGTTAGGTTGTCCTAAGGCAACAGAAAAAGAAAAAGTAGGTTATGTAAATTGAATACTGGTGCTTGTATCAGCAAGGGGGCATTGCTAGGTGTTTTAAAACAGTCAACGGACGCAGGTCCATGGCACAAATTTGCATTATTATTATTTTTGCATATGCTGACATATAATTGCCTCTGAGCAAATTAAGATGGTGGTGGGTAACTGGGGTCTCACTGTCCTCTGCAGTACACCCAGGGGTGTATAAGTAAATTAAATTAAATGGGAGGGGAAAGGACAGGAGATTTGGGACCCAGCCCAAATGGTACTTAGGCTGCATATGTCACCTCCTGACTTCTCCTCTGTCTTAGAATTCAATTTGACCTGATAATGGTATCTGTTAATGGCTATGGTCCGGATCAGATGGGGATTTTTTCCTAGCTTGTTTGACACTAGGGCATGGGGCAGGGACCCAGATGCTCCACACACCCAGCTTTAAGGGGTCTCGGGGACAGTAGCTTAGGTCAAGCTTGGTTTGGAGGCCTTGGTACATGCTTGCTCAAAGTGGGTTGCATGAGCTAGCTTAAGCTGTCTGCAGCCTTATACCTGTATGTCATGTCAATATCCACCTGGAATCTGTACTTTAATGAAATTGTGACCTGATTTTCCAGCTCTCTGTGCCCATTCACTTGGGCAAAGCTTTGCAAGAAACATTTCTTTTAAAGTTCAAAAGGAAACACTGACAGAGCTTTAGCTAAAGATCTACGCCAGTAATTTAATTTTTTTCTTAATATGATGATCTAAGTATATTTGTGATTTATTTCCATTCTTGAGCTGAGGAAAAAGGCAAACCTTTCTGTTGACTAGGCAAAACATCCCCCGTCTAACAACATCCTGTCAGAGTGAAGATAATTTTAATGCTAGGTCAGTAGTCTCTCACTAATTAAAAGAAACATTTAGTGCTTGCTTTTAGGATACCTTCCAAGAAAGAAAAGATGTTTTAAGCAGGATTGCTTTCTCCTGCTCAGCTAGTGTGCTATCAGATCAGCATAAATCACAGAATCATAGAAGTGTGTGTGTGTGTGTGTGTGTGTGTGGCAGCCCTACTATTAGACAGACTGAGGAAGCTGGCCCAGGCTGCAGATTTGGGGCGTCAAGAAAGGGCAACAAAGTCTATGGCTGCATACACCCCCTACATTTTAAACATATTTTAAAAACAAAGAATTATGGGGAGTAGCTTGCTATGGGTGCTGAGAATTGTACCTCTGTGAGGGGTAAACCGCAGATCCTAGAATTCTCTGTGGGAAAACATGTGCTTCAAGTAGATGGTGTGTATGCAGAATACTACTATGGTATTAGGCTACCAGGGAGGGGAAGAGGTGCTTGTGGGATTTTCAGGTACCAGGCTATCTTGGCTGGCCTTGGGTCTGCTGTACCTTGACTTGGTGGTGTTGGAGGGGCATCATTTGCTGCTTTGACT
This sequence comes from Zootoca vivipara, assembly GCF_965207765.1. NCBI lineage: Eukaryota > Metazoa > Chordata > Lepidosauria > Squamata > Lacertidae > Zootoca > Zootoca vivipara. The sequence continues at coordinate 56,491,355 of NC_142584.1, forward strand.
TAGGCAGCAAGATGTCTTGAGCATGTGGGGCTAGGGAGCCAGATAAGAGGGGAAGATGAAAAAGGAGACAGATGTAAGAATAATTATTCTTAACCATCTCAAATAGGATTGTTTTTAATGACCTAAAATAGGATATCATACTAGGAAACCAATTACTGTCGAAAAATATAGCGCAAACAGCAGATTGCAACACAGCCGTGGGTAATGTTAATCTGACAGGTGCCGCTCCACCACAACACAGTAGAAGGCAATTTGCAGTGAGGAAACTTTTGCAACATTTACGTTTCATCAGAGTTTTTATCATGTTACTGAACTAATCTCAGCTCTGGGAACTGGTAGGAGTAGAAGTAGCTGATGCCAGGGGACGGGTAATTATGGACTCCTACAGTTGACGCAGGTGGCGCTGTGGGTTAAACCACAGAGCCTAGGGCTTGCAGATCAGAAGGTCGCTGATTTGAACCCCCACGACAGGGTGAGCTCCCGTTGCTCGGTCCCAGCTCCTGCCAACCTAGCAGTTTGAAAGCACCTCAAAGTGCAAGTAGATAAATAGGTACTGCTACAGCAGGAAGGTAAATGGCGTTTCCGTGTGCTGCTCTGGTTTGCCAGAAGCGGCTTTGTCATGCTGGCCACATGACCTGGAAGCTGTACACCGGCTCCCTTGGCCAGTAAAGCGAGATGAGCGTCGCAACCCCAGAGTCGGTCACAACTGGACCTAATGGTCAGGGGTCCCTTTACCTTTACAGTTGACACACGTTCCTGATCTGCAGTGGAAAAACAGCCACCAGGCGAACATTATGCCTGGCTCTATGACATCAGGTCCCATGGTTTGTTCTTGGCTACAGCTCATGGTCAGCGATGACAGAGCTTAACCATGAGTTCAAATTCAGATGGCAGATTAAACCAAATCTTGGCTTAGCCCAGTGAAGAGCTGTGGAGGAGCCAAGCAGTTGCAAGCTCCCCACGAGCCTGCGCCATTACACAATCTTGCAAAAGCATTGCTTTGCTTATGGAAGCGTGTAAAGAGCAAAGAAAAGCAATTGTGAGCTTTCTAGGAAAACGATGAATAAAAGATGACGAAGGCCTGATTCTTAATGAGGTGCTAAAACTGTTAGTCCAAGAGCCCATGTTGAGATGGCTGATCACCTCATTGAGTAGGGAAGGCTTGGCTAGTTGAACATCTCTGAAAAATCATGACTTCCCAGGCAACCCGGGTACTTAGCTATTGGAGTGCTTCAGTGGTAAGCTGAATAAAGATGTGGCTGTCCAAAGGACCGGATGCATCTTCATAAGCATTGTGACACAGGATAAACATTACAGACATCTCCTACTGGTAGATATTATCAATGAATTGACCTGTCTTGGTATTCACAATGGAAACTACCTCAAAGGTTGTTAGAGGAAGTAAAGGCTACAAACGTAATTTTATAAAAAGAACTGCAGAACCACAATATCTGAAATCTGAGACCTAATGGAGCTGGCAGTTCTACCTTGCCATGTTGAGACATTGTTGCTGTTGCAAAGGTCAGAGCAGACCAATCTCTTGTATAATTGGACAGTTTAAGTGGCAGCCTCCACTGCTTAGATTTTTTTTAATTATTAAGTGGCATATACTGTACATGCTTTTAAATAAACAGACATACTGCTAGGAGTGTATGTCTTGTCACTGTGCTCTTCTATGTTTAATAGTTTCTTCCATGTGGTATATTTTGTTAGTCTTTTGCTTACCAGTGCTAACTGATTATGATAACTTCTCCCTATAAAGCCCATTTCCCCTTGTAATTTACTTCCATTAATAGCACTTTCTTACCATCAAGAGTGGAGGTCTTTATCACATAGTCCTGAATTCTTAGTCTTCTCACTCAGAGCCTAGACTGTTAGAAGGAAAAAGAATAATAAAGCAGAGACAGGCTGATAAGGATTTATGTAGGAGGTTCTTTCCCCAGTCCCTTTGACTTTCCCCTTTCTTCCTTTAGCTTTGTGCAATAAATGCCACCAGCACAAAAAGTTCCCTTCGTTTTTACTCAGTGTCTTTATCACTCTCTCTTTTCCACTTGTTTCGTTGAAGGAAGAAGGGACAGGTTGTTTCATGCTGCCAGTGATTGGTCTGTGGAGTTTGGGGAAATGCTTTTGCTTTTCTCAGGCAGATCCAGCCTCCATTGTATCCATTTCCATTAGTTCCTTTCTTTAGGAAGAAAGCATCTTCTGCAGTGTCATTCTCTTGCGTTTCCTCTTCAATGGGTGATTCTGCAACTTGACAGGAATTCTTTTTTCTTGCCAGATAAGCTTTTGTTAAGCCTTTTGGTTCTCTGTGTTACCTCATCTATGAGCCCATCACTCACAAGATCCACATTTGGATCTAGCCATATTCTCAATGCTCTTGAGTTCTCAATCTGGGAAAAATGGAATTCTAAGGCCTCTTTCACTGATCTCTGTAGATGATACCAGCAGATGCTAAAAACCTGGCATGTGATCTATTGAGATTTATTAGACATCAGTGGTGTCATGCAGGTTGTTGTTTTGTAAATATGAGGTGCCATATCTTGATATCAGTGCCGAGGGTCCCACCCAGGGGTGCTATGTCCCATTTCACTCTCTCCCCAAATGGATGCAATCTTGCCCCACATGGGCGCTGCTGGCAGAGACAGTGGGACAGGCCTATAGAACTGCCACCTAGGGGTTTTTACTGCCTGAGGCAGCAGTCTCACCCTGCCTAGTGGCTGGGCCAGTTCTGGTGCTATCACAAAATGGCTGCCATGGGCAACAGGGAAAAAAAAGGTGACAGTATTCCATACCAGCAAGTAATGTCACCAAAAAATCCTGGTGTTGTATGCCAGCTGAACCTGCCAGTCAGGCCTGGCGATGCTTTTGCCAAGCAAATTCCTTGCCTAGTGACCAATAGTCATTGTTTAACTACACAGGAAGTCTAAATCCAAATCTATCTTGTTGAGTTCCATGCGAGACTGAGGCTGTGTACACATCATACCTACCCCCCTACCCCCAATTGCGGGAATTGTAGTTTACAGAGCTACGATTCGCTTGACAAACTACAGTTCCCAGGGTACTTTGGAGGGAAGTGTACTTCAGATGTATGGTGTCAATGTAGCTTTACTTTCAGACAAGTCCATGTAGCTTTGCAGCCTACATAAATGTAAAATGTAAAAAATCACAATAAATAATATTTAGAATTTCACACACAAAAAGTAATCCTCTGTCAGGGAAATCCTGACGTTGGTGAGAGTTACCCAGGAAACCAAGTAATTGTCATGGAAACTGAGCACCTGTTTCTGTTGGCAACAGCAAGTTGCTACGGTTTTGGGGAAGTGTTAACAGTTTTGAAGTATATTGTATTTATGCTATAAGTTTCAGGGATCAGATAAACTTTGACAGATATCAGTATTCAACTCCTTACTAGATCAGAACTCTTGTTTTTAGTACCTTGCCTGAATTAAGGCACCAGCTTCAGCTATCAGTGTGTACGTTGATGTGAAAGTCTTGAGGTGTCCTTCTGCACACACATGAGTTTATATTGATTATTGTGTCTTTGCTGATAACAATGATTAAAAAATTATAGTTCCCGTATAATAATAATAATAATAATAATAATAATAATAATAATAATAATAATAAATTTATACCCCGCCCATCTGGCTGGGTTTCCCCAGCCACTCTGGGCGGCTTCCAACAAAATATTAAAATACAATGGTCTGTTAAACATTAAAAGCTTCCCTAAACAGGGCTGCCTTCAGATGACTTCTAAAAGTCTGAAAGTTTCCAAGATTTCTACAATTGGGAATATCACGAGTGATATCCAATATAAGCCCTAAACAGAAGTGGAAGTGTGGGGGGCCTGGGGAGCAAGAGTGCTTTAGGGTTGGGGAGGGCTGGTGGGCAGGGCCGTCTTAAGTATAGTGGCACCCTGGCGCCATGGTGCGACGGATCCCGCCCCGCCCCGCCCCGTTTCCCAGCACAGCTCCGTGGCGGGCGGGCGGGCGCAGCTCTGTGGCAGGCTGGCGCCCTGCCGCCCTGCGCCACCCAGCCTGACCGTAGGGCCGGCCCTGCTGGTGGGGAAGAAAGCCAGGAATTTAACCAGCTCAATCTGAGGCAGAGAAGAATTGGGGAGCTTTCAAAGCACACTGCTTCTTTCAAGCAGGTTTTTATAAGCCCCACATTTCTTATCCGAGGCCTTTGCTGGCATCTCTAACTTTTGTGCAGCAGGGGATGAAATCAAAGGCAGAAGCTGGCTTCTACATGCACGCTGGATCCCCGGTCCCCTCAACAGTTTGCTGGGTTGATGTTGATGTACTTGTGCAGGGGTAGCCAACGTGTTCCTCTGTGATTTCCATTATTTTGACCATTGGCCATGCTGGCTGGGTGGCTAGTGAATTACTTTGACACACATAGAAAACAAGTAATGCATAAGTTAATACATTTCAGGGTTTGCATTCATGGTTGTAATTTGTTGATTTTGCATCCTAATTACTAGCAAAACCCCACAAAAATGTATAATGGTTTATAAAATAATCATATTCTTGAAGTGCCCAATGGCATTTTGTTGTATTCTTCAGGAAGTAAATTAGACATTCAAATACTGTAGTGAATTACATTTTTTTTATATAAAAAAGCTAACATTCAATTACTTTTATCTAGCAGAAACAGATGTTTGAAATAGTATATAATACCTTGAGTTATAATTGCCTGTGTTTCAGGTCTAATCTATTAATACACCGTTAGTCCAGATGAATGTATTTCTGTTGCTCAAGATTACGTTGGGTTTTCATGTTCAGTGAAATTCAAAGGGGTGGATCTATTTAGTAATCATTTCATGACTGCTCGATAAGAAATGGGAAATGTTTTGGATTTTTAAAGTATTTTATGTGGGATATAAAATTGTAGGTAAAGTGATGAATGGTGGGAGGGAACTCTCTAAAAATGGTTTGACAGATATATTTAAATTGTTCGCTTCGAGTTATACTTTGGGCCAATTCCAATTACATTTTCTGAAGTGGATAGAAGTTTATGCACTATCCCAAATGATAATTCTAACCCAGGCAGTAATTTCATTACATGAGAGAAAAAGTATTGACCTTTGAAGATTGATTTCTCAAACTACAATGTAAGAACATTCCAAATTATTTAAAAAATGAATTTAACAATAAGGGGTTTAAAAAGTATTGCATTAACTTTGAATGCGACTTCCAGCTTGGCATGCAACCTAATTGTAATTCATGTTTACAGGGAAGTAAGTACCACTGTCTTCATTGGGGCTTTTCTCTGGGGGAGCCAGAATACACATTCACTTGAAAGTTCCCTTCAATGAACTAGGACTTATTTCTGAGTGAATGAATAGGCTCAGGCTGCATATGATCCCTTGAGTTTGTTTTTAGAAGACACATGTAAACTCTACTCCTTTCAAGCATTTCAGGACCATAGTAATGTGAATGAACTAGCATTTGCCAAGATACAATCCCCCCCCCACTACAATTCCCATTGTTCTTTGGGAGAAGCCATGACAATTAAATTGATTTCAGGTTGCTTTAAATGAGTGGCAAATGTGCAGGCTGAAGGAACAAGTTATATGTTTTTCTTTGTATAACATCTCATAAATACTACATCCTTTCTTTTGTTATGGAAGGTCTTGCCCCTACACCAAATCCTGGCACTTGGGCAGAGGTGCAGCAATCCTTCCCGCCCCCAACTTTTTCATTATCCTATAGGGCAGGCATGTCCAAATCTGCAGAGACTGTGATCTTCTACCAGTATAATAAAACTGGCAGTGAGCTACCCATTGTCTTTTCCCATGGTTGTTGAGCTTCTTTTTTAAGGGGGGAGACCAGGGTTGTTGAGCTTTAGCGCCGGGGTGGGGCGTATCACGATTGCTTAGGAAAAACCAGGCAATCTCTTTTTTAACTCCTGCGATCAACCTGGACAACCCCGGTGATTTACCTGTTGATCGCGGTCGACCGGTTGGACATTGCTGCTATAGGGTTTTCCTGAAATCCAGACACTGGAAACAGGGCATTTAGCCTGCAACCTCAGGAATGATTTTGTAGCATGTTCAGCAGCAGATGGCTGTGCTGAAGCACAGCGGGATGGAGAGGAGTGGGTGAATGGCAGGGTGCAAATGTGCTGGTGTAGCCAACCCAGTGCTCCTGCCCATGTGTTCGCACCACGCCAACCTTCCTCTCTCTGCCCTGGTGTGCTTCAGTGACCCAACCAGCCAGAGGTCAGCTGAGTGGCACAGCCCCACCAAGCTGCTTCCTGCTGAGCATGTTGAATGTACAACGAGCTTTACAAGATCCCTATTCTTTCTTTGAGACTGGTGACAAAACAGAAGCACCGGTGCTGAAGAATATAACTTTCCGTCTTCTTTCTTTGATTGCATCCTTTGCCAGTCTTTATTTCCAATTTCTTTTACAGTCCCAGTGACATCTCAGTTTGCACACTTGCCAGAACAATGAAAAACTTGCACTTCCAGCATCCAGGGATGTGTGGGTGGCGGCCTGACATCCCACTTCCCACAATTTCCACTGCTATTAATGTGCAGAGGGAATTAATAAACACTCTTTTCCTTCTTACACCAAACTGTCTGATGCTACAAGCAGTGACAATTGGGACACAGCAATTAAAGTTAAAGCAACATTTTATAGCTCACAAATAGGCAGATCAGTGGTGCATCTGGTAGACCCTGGACTTGGTCTTGTTTGGTGGTTGGAGGGTTTAGATGGCGATGTGTATTACTTCAGTTGTAAAGTGCACAGTTTTCCATCTCCCCCTTCACCATTCCATCCTTTACGACCCTAACTCGTAAAGTTAGGTTAGAGGGAAATGAATTCTCCCATGTCTGATAACTTTTCTGGTTGCTCCTCAGCTGTGCTTTGCAAAAATCTGATCTTACCCACTGAACTTAAACTTGGTTAAGCAAAACCTCTCTTGGGGTTTTCCATGCATCAGATAGTATCTGATTCAGTAGGTAAGATCAGATTTTCTCAAGGCATAGCTGTGGATCAAAAAGAAAAGCTTTCAGACCCAGGTGAATTAACCTGTACACAAGATAATCAAAATAAAGGTCAAGTGAAAGTGTGGATGTGCCTATATTCACTAGCTGATGTACAGTAAAAAGCATAAGTTGCAAGTGTTTTGCAATGGCTGAGACTTAAGGGAATCATCAACAGCAACAACTAAGAGAAATGCAGGACAGGGGACACATGGAAAGCTACCATGCCAGATCAGACTATTGTTCATCTAGGTAAAAAAGGTAAAGGCAAGGGACCCCTGGATGGTTAAGTCCAGGCAAAGGTGACTATGGGATTGCGGCGCTCATCTCACTTCAGGCTGAGGGAGCCGGCATTTGTCTACAGACAGCTTTCCGGGTCATGTGGCCAGCATGACTTAACCGCTTCTGGCACAACGGGACACCATGATGGAAACCAGAGTGCACGGAAATGCCGTTTACCTTCCCACCACAGTGGTACCTATTTATCTACTTGCACTGGTGTGCTTTCGAACTGCCAGGTTGGCAGAAGCTGGGACAGAGCAACGGGAGTTCACCCCGTTATGGGGATTTGAACCACAGACCTTCTGATCAGCAAGCCCAAGAGGCTCAGTGGTTTCACAACGCCACCCACTCCCCTAATGTTCACCTAGCCCACACTGGCTGAGGCTCTCTACAATACCAGTCACAGCAGGGTCTTCTCCATCATTTGCTAGCTGATCCTTTTAAAAGGAGATGCCAGGGACTGAACTTCTGCATGCTACAGTCCATCCCCTTTGAAGGTCAAGAGGTTATTGCTTGTGGCTTCAAGCAGAACCAAATAAGAAAACCAAGAAATACCTTCTGGCTTCCAGCTCCAGAAGTGTCTGTGGGATAAGCAACTCCAGACCATCTCTCACCTCTTTCCGCTTACTATGTTTGGTTCCCCCCACAGAGCACCCCTTTCTGCATTATTCACATTCTCAACTGTCCTTGCATTTGCGAGGGCTTCACAGTTCATCCACATACCTTGACAAGAATCTCAGGGGGGTCGTTTCAGAATCAGGCTTCTGTAGCTTGCTTGTCAATTATCTGGCAGAAACACATTTCATAGGAAGGAGGTCAGAGCAGCTTCACACATAATACGGCAGCAGTGACAGCAGTATGGCATAAGTGACATGTATCCACTATACAGTACATACTTTCTGTGTCATACGCGGAAGGGGCATTCCCCCCTCCGCATGGTGACATGTATAAATTCTATGTGCATTTGAAGGGCACCACAAGCAGATGCTCAGCTTTCCTCTCTGTATACCACACAGGAAGTGCAAATCACATATGCACCGGATGATGCTACTTTTATGTACCATGCAAAGCAGTCCATAGCCCAACACAGAGGAAGCAAAACGCTCACTTGAATCTGGGACATATTGCACCTGTTTGCACAGGGACTCCCATTTGGGTCATTTGGGTGAAGCATATGTTATGTAGTGAAGCTCAGTGGCATGCAAACCACCCAGCTGTAATATGGCACACAGCTCATAGGCAGAAGTCAATTGGCAGGGTCATCTATATTGGCATCAGAAGTAGCTTCAGTAGTAGAAAATCCAAATAGTAAAATATACCAATGAACTAGATGTTTTGAAAGGGGCCTTGCTGAGGAGGGCTGCACTGAGGAAGAATGGTGTGAGTCACCCCCTCCTCCTGATCCTGAATCTTCCCAGCAGCAACAGGACAATATAGATTTGGAATAGTGGTTTGCAGAGGGACATAGTTCAGAAGGCAGAAACTGGGAAATGCTGGATGGGTAACAGCTAGGAGAAGAAACACTGGAGGAGAGAGGGTTAACAGATTCACAGTCTCTGGAAAGCATTCACACACACCCCTCTCCAAAGTCACAGAGAGCTCAGAAAGTGGCAGAATAGAAGCACAGAAAGCACAGAGTCCAAGGATATGCAGATGGAAGCTCAGTTAGACAAGAGTCATATGGCAACTCTGGCATGGCGACTCATTTGTGCACACCTGAGTACCATGTTTGAAGGTGGCTGTGGGCAGGAGAAAGCACATCAGCACAGTCCTCAGGGGTCATGATAACTGCCTCTCAGCTCCGGCTGCTGTCATGCATACAGAAGCTGCCATGCACGAGATGGTTGTGTTACATGGCCCTACACCTGTTCCTAAATATAAGCTTATCAAACACCTGCCAAGGCCACTGTATTGTGGAATTTGACAGTTTAAGAGGTTCTGTCACTGCTCAGTCTCTAATGATAGTTGATGCTCCACTGGGCTGCAATCTTTAAGTGTTCACAGGTAGTAAGGAATGAAACTAAAGCTCTCGTAACCTTGCATGTTAAAGGACTTAAGATGATCCCCAGGGATGTCAGTGGTGTTTTAGATATTTCTAGTTAATAGAGTGTCTGCAGCATTGTAACTGCTACTATAGATATTTCATTTCTCTCTCCCACCAAAATAATAATAATAATAATAATAATAATAATAATAATAATAATAATAATAAACACAGGTGTTTAGAGCAGGAAAGGGCCACTGGGAAACAAAAAGGAGACATGAGCATGCTGGAGCGAACAGAAAGGTTTGCAGAAGTACAAAAAAATTGGCAGGGGAGAGGAAAACCCTAGAGGGGCAACCCCATCATAGAATCTTATAATTGGCAGGGATCCTGAGGACTATCTATTCCAGCCCCTTGCAATGCAGAAATATGGGGATTGAACTGGCAACCTTGGCATGATCAGCACCAGTGCCAGATTTATGTATAAGCTAAACAAGCTTACCCCACTCTCTTGGGCCCCCCTCAAAAAATTAAAGGAAAAAACCTGAATGTCCATTTCCAAAATATAAGATATAAAACAAATGAAATAAAACCTACATACAACAACAGTGTTTTGTGTTGTGTAGGCTCCTATTTGCTATGTGCAAATGGCTTTAGATACCTATTAGGTCCAGGAATTACCATACAGCATATATTCAACACACAAAAAAGCGACAATTTGTGGTTGACAGCTGGACATATTAAGGGCCCCATTACCTTCAGTAGCTTAGGGCCTCATCAAATCTGAATCTGGCCCTGATCAGCACCATGCTCTAACCAACTGAGGCCATGCTCAGAGGCCATGGGATATTGAAGAGGAATTCAATGTAGTGTTAAGTAGGTAGATCACTCCATCAGCACAAGCATTGCTTCTTGCCTGATGGAATGACCTGACCTCCCCCCTCCCCCGCATGTTGTGTTCTAGGAGTTCTCCCTACCCCTCCCACAAGCCAGCTGGGAGCACAGGAGGCATGGGGAGAACAGCCCCATTGCACCAGCAGAAGTCCTTGTGTGGGCTTCTGCTGGTAGGACTTGTTAGTTGAATCCAGCTCTATGTCTTGTGGAACCTTAAAAACTTAACTTTTTTATTGCTGTGTAATAAATTATACGGACTGTTGAGAGTCTCTTGGGGGTGGGGGGATAGAAAACCAAGGCGGGAGGGGAAATGGAATGAATATTCTGGTTGCTTGGTAGGAAACCTCAACAGACGCTGTTCACATTGGAACACTTCAGTAGTTATCAGAAAACCTATTAGGCTGCAGGCATCTTTATGTTCGTATCAAGAGAAGCCTCTGGGGATTGGAATAGCTGCTCTCAAATCCAGCGCCCAGGCAGAAGACAGATAATGATTGCTTCATGAAAATGTCTCAAGTTCCTGCCCTGTTGTGTGATCATCATATAGAAAAGCATTTTCCCAACAGGAAGGTTCTTTTTAAACCTGGAGGGAGATAAATGAGGGAGAGGGAAGCATGAGTTGAAGGTGGAACCAGTGGGAGGGTAATGGAGAAGCGAAACACTCAGTCTCTTGCTACCAGGGCTCAGGGCTCCTGCCTTTGTTTTTGAATAAATTCTGTACTGCCCTTTCCAGGGTGGTGTACAAATACCTAATAAAAATGCTTAAAAGAATTCATTGCTTTTAAAGCAGTGCTCAAATTACAGGAGATCCAGAGTTTGCCCCTATACCTTTTGTGGTGGCACCCTTACCTACTGTTTTTGAAGGCTATTGGGGCCGCAATGTGACTCATGTTGCAAGGAATCATGGGACAATAATTTGAGTGCTGCTTTTCAGGATAACGAAAGATCAGTCAGTAGAGCATGAGACTCTTTATCTCAGGGTTGTGGGTTTGAGCCCCACATTGGGCAAAAGATCCGGGGGTTGAACTAGATTGGGTTGCTTTCCAACTCTACAGCTTTATGATTCTACGGAATGTGATACAATTTAAAGTTCACCAAACAAAAGCTACTTCTTGTCATCAGAGAAAAAACTTCATCTATTCCCTTAGAAAACAGGGTTGCCTACACAGGGTTCCTACTGGTCTCCCACCCAAGCACGGATCAAGTCCATGACAGCCTACCTTCAGCAGTCTGGACCATTCAGGACTGTTCTTTTTGCCCATCACTACTTGACCCACATTAAAAGGCTCTCAGAACTTCTCATCTGCCATCATGAGGAAACTGCTTGGTGCAGCTACGCGTGGAATGAAAATGTCAAAAATCAATTCTTGATTATTTTTTTAACTTACTTTTGCTGCTGTGCGATCATCTAAAGTGCTTCTAATTAGTGGTCAGATAACTATTGCTTCGTGCATTAAAGCTTGTTTTCTATATTGCCTAATTAACCTATGAGGAACCTGACAAGAGTTCAGCGTAGAGTGAAGCATTTTGTGTGATGTGGCTTGTGTTCCCCTTTCACAGAACAGCCACACTAGCTGCTCAGAGCTGGATTATTGACTCGTGAGCACAGCCTGCAGGCTATGAGATAGAATAGATGGAAAATATACTAAATTGACAACCTGGTGATTTCTTATGTTTTCAGGCAGATCTTTTCTTGTTTAAATGTGCTACTATTTCTGATGATGATGATGATGATGATGATCATATGAGTACAAGAATACAGTAGAAGTAATCTGACAGCACAGAAACATAATAATAAAACAAAAGACATTTTTCTTCCAACAGGCTTTCCCAGCTGGATAAATTAATCTTTTCTGTGAGTGTTTTTTTTTATTGTTTTGGTTTTGCACAAGAGACTAGTTGTCTGATTATTTGGATCCCGAACATGACATTATTTATTCCATCTAAAGAAATCACCACAGAAGTCAAGGCAGTTACTAATCCACAAGTTCTCCCAAACCAAAGGTTTGTGAACTCCAAGTCAATGATGGTCAAAAGTCAGCGTACTTCTTTCTAGTTTTGTAGGAAGCACCAGGTATTTGATCAGCTCTTTCCTTTGTGTAATATGGAAAGCAAGTTTCTGAGTCAGGTATTGCTAAGACGTGTCACACACAAGAGATAGACCACCCACAATTCTGCATTGAAGGAAATTGGCTCTCAGTCTAAATAATGTCACACCATGGTGTCATCTATCTGGGAAGTTTCTTGATTGATCTGAGAGGAATGACATGTTCCTTTGACAATACTCTGAGATGTAGTAAAAGCCCTGCCAAATGGAAGTTGCTGGAAGCAGGCTCAGCCAGTGATCTGAAAAATCCAAATATTGGAGATCCACATCTAAAGCTATCTGCTTCAGGAGATAAGTGCAGATACCCCCCCAGAGCGCTCTCTCTCTCTCTCTCTCTCTCTCTCTCTCTCTCTCTCTCTCTCTCTCACACACACACACACACACACACACACACACACACACACACAGAGAGAGAGAGAGACACACACCCGAGTTTTCTGCTTTCCTTGGCAGGATGGGCACCTAAATGATGTAAGGCTGAAAAGAGGACCCCCCGCCCCACACAATTCCTAGAATTCAGGTCAGCAGGGAGAGCCATTGGGTAGATACAGGAGGCAAATCCCATTTGGAATAAGATTGTCATTCTGTTAAGGTTTGCAATCAGAGCAAGAGAAGGCAGTGATAACACACTCTTCAACCACTGCCACCGCCAATATGGGCAATATTCATGCATTTTCATTCACCATCTGGGATGATGAACCTGTGACACTCCATATGCTTTTGAACTCCAACACCCATAGTGTGCAGTGCTATTTTTCTAGAAAAAAGAGGGGTGCCTGAACTTACCATGAACGCCTCCCTTTTTCTCTTATAACAGCAATGGTGCCCACCTGGGGGGTGCCGGAACTGAGTTGTGGAGAGTTCCTGAAAAAAAGCCCTGGATACGTGTCTCTCCGCCATAAATTTTAATGGGTCCTTCCTGCTTTACTTCTACATTCTCATTCTCTCTCCCTGTCAAACAAACACACACACATTCACTTCCCTCCCTTATTAGTCTTGTTATCAGGCTGCATCTCCTCAGCCAGAAAAATCTCCTTCTCTGGGATGCTGTGAATTAGCATCAGCTTCGCTTCCTAGTAGTAAGCATGCATAAGGTCGTCTTGATATTCCTGGTAATCAATTTAATGGGGTGATGGTTCTTATTTGAAGATTGCATATTCTTATTTAGCATAAATCTTCCCTAGAAATTTGCCAGCTACTCTTAGCCCCACATGATGCCTGCCTCTCCCTTTTTATGGAGAATGTTAATAAATGATGCTTTACAGTTGCTTTAGCAACGCCTGATGCTCCCTTAAATCTTCGCCACATCTTTTGATTAGGCTGGCATGTTTGGCACACTGAATGGCATTCATCATTCGCATAGGTTTAAAACACAGCCCTGGTCTTGGACGTCTGCATGCTATCAAGCTCTAATCGAGCCACAGTACATTTCTCTTTAGGCCAAATGTCATGCAAATGTTTCTTTTTTAACTTACACACATCAGCAAACACCACTAAGGTTTCTTCATCACCGTGTCTTTCAGGGCCTGGAATCTGTGACTAAAATACATTTAATAACAACAGCCTGATGAAAAGTTTACCTTGACTTACAGCCCTAAAAATTAAAGTGTGGGAAAGCTACTGAGTCAAACAGGGTGATTTTTCTTTTTTGGAGGGTGTGGGGTTACTGACCTTTCATTCTTAGCCAAAACACCCCTAAGCTCATTCAAATTGTAGTTATAAACCCCCATCCCCCCCCCAGCATTTGGAACCCTTCAGTTTCTTAGATACTCCCCCCCCCAAATTGCTTCAATAATAAAGTGTAGCAGAAACAGAACAATTAAATTCACAAGCACAGGGGTGCTTGATTCCAACACCCTCCTCTTTTGATTTCCCCCTTGTATTTCAGACCAGGGTTCAACATCATGAGTGCAGAGCAGGTGCTGTACTGCAAGCATGTGCCCCAATGTGCTGGATGGTGCAAGGCAGGGCGGGTGGGGTCAGGGCCCTGCTGTTGTCCTCACAGGATTGTCAGTTGCACGAGGAGGAATGCCCAAACAGGGCTCTTGTGAAATGCTTCCCTAAGCACCCTGCTTTGATCCAGCACATCTGCTAAAGTTAGCTTTTAAATTCCATGCTAAATTTGGGCCCGAGAAGTAGTGGAATGTTGACAACTGCTCTGGCATCTTCACATTCGGTCTGGGCAAACAAAGAAGTCACTGTATAGATTTAATCCCCCTTCCCCATTTTGGGGGTGGGCATGGGGGTAAACAGACCCCAAACACAGATCCATAAAAATCTAGCAACAGCCAGCCAGCATCTGTCTGCCTTTCTTCCTTTTTTTAGTTTTCAGCTAGCAAACCGGAGACAAAGCATGTATTCTGTTACCCACTCCATCTCTGAGGATATTTATAATGAGACTTTTTGTCACATTCTTCAGGCTAGATTGGGTTGGCTCAGCCAGATTCTTACGATGCAGTCTATGAAGAAAGGAGGTTTACTAAGAGGAAAGGGGGCAAAGGTTGGGAAGGAAAAGATGCCTGCTAGAAAGATAGGGCTACCAGGTATTTCAGGACCAGTGCATTCTTCATCGAAACACACCCTCGCTGTAAAAATATATAAAATTTTTTTAAAATTGTCCAGTAGCACCTCAGAGACCAACTAAGCTTGCTCTTGGTATAAGCTTTCGTGTGCATGCACACTTCTTCAGATACCCTTGCTGTAAGTAAGGATAGGGAAATAAATTTGATTCCATGTGCATTTGGAGGCAAATCTATCAAATTTGCACTTTCCAAAACAATGGTGGGGTTGATGTTGCCAGCGTTCATGTCGCATTTGTAGAGCAGAGTTGGTCTGCCAATGGGCCTGGTGCCTGAAGCCAGCTCTCCATAGAGCACACCCCTGGGGATCCTGTCATCTTCCATTCTATGGACATGACCAAGTCAGTGTAGACATCACTGAAACAGGAGTGAGACTATGAGTTCAAGCAAGAGTGCCAGGTAGTTTAATAAAAAGCTAGATTTTGTGCTACAATTGGAACCTGCTGGCTTTTTAAAAAAGTTTTTATCAATATCACACTCAATACACAAGAAAATATTCTGAGGTAATTTTATTTTGTTGTCATTGTTTTAGGTAAAAATATTACAGTATACAAGATAAAATTATTAAAGGTAAAAATACATTATTCGATTTTTTTGTCTCTCTCTAAACAGTTATGCCTACAGTACACATTTTTTTATTTTTTTATTTTTTTAAACAAATATAGCTATTAATCTATTAGGCTATCTGTGTTCTCATCTGGCACTTAAAAACAGGTCACAGGTCACCTTCAGGTTCTGCTTATTATTAATCATTATTATTAGCTGAAATCTAATGTAATTGTATAGGTGCATCTTGTAAACAAATAGTACAGCTTTCTGGTACCATATAGTAGCAAGGTGTGCTTTGACCAACTGAAATCATACTTCTGCCATCAAAGAAACAAGCAGCTGAGTTACCAGTTCCAAGAATGTAGTTTAATTAATACTTACTTCCACTTGGAAGAGTGCAGTATGAAGATGCCACTACTGAGGACTGTAAACATTTAATTTTGAAAAAACAACCACCACCTTTTGAAGTGAATAAATTGCAGCAAACTGCTTTGCTAAGAAATTTCACATTTTGTTGGAATGTCTGATGGGGATCACAATGCGATCAGAGGTGCTGCTCATTTATGATTCTTTGACGGCAAATTTCACGAGCTCACATTTATTCTATGGCTTTCTATTCAAGACTCGCTCAATAGTAGGCATGTTGATTTTGAAGCTGGCCTCGCTAAGTTTCATAGAGTTCACTTCCAAGTACGTGTGTATGGGTTACACTCACCATTTTCCTTTGACTTAGACCAAGGGCCCTCCAGAAGATTTGAATTATAACACCCATCTTCCCTGGCCACTGGCCATGCTAACTGGGATGAATGGGAGCTTTTATTTATTAATTTGCAGTCCAAAACATCTGGAAGGCACCACATTAGCTATTGCTGACTGAAACCATTTTTGATATATGGTCTAGGATCTGGGAGGCGAGGATTCAAATCCACACTCAGTCATGAAGCCCATTGGGTGAGTTTGGGCCAGTTACTATCTCTCAGCCTAAGCCACTTCACTGGGTTGTTGTGAGGATAAAATGGAATGTGAAGGAGAAGTGTGGATGCCACCTTGAACTCTTTGGGGAAAGGTGGGATATAATAATAAACACCCCAATCTTTGCCTCAGGCAGCAAAATATCTCGGGCCAGTGGCCCTGTGCATGGCCAATCGAAACTCCACACCATGATAGTCAGATGACTTTGTTATGTAAGTCAAAGCATTTCCCTATGTCCCAGGTGGCTCTCTTCCAATGCAACTTGCTACTCTGGGTCAGGTGGCAGTACAAACAAGAAGCCCTTTGTTTCCTTCTATAGTTGCACCACTGTTGATACAGCCTACAGAAACTGGGTGAAATGACGATATGGAGCTCTTTCTCTTGTGTTGCCATGTCCTTTAGTCTCAGCAAGCTCACTGGCCGAGGGGATATTCTTCCACCGATGCTGCTGCCCTCCAGTTTCACCCAGATACAAAGAAAGGTGAAAGGCAGGAAGCAGGAACAAAACCCACTGCTTCCCCACTGCCCTTGATCAGCTGGCATAGAAACCTCACTGCAACCCAATGGGGGCAAAGCAGGTAGGGCCCCAGGTGAGGACTGTTTGGCCATTTGGCCAAGGAGTGGACCTGAGGGAAGCCTTCCTGCTCCATTGGCTCCACCCTCTGGCCTAGCCCATGTCTTAGCCTGCATCCCCATTTGCCAATCTGGGATGCAGGCTAGGATATGGCTTCTGATATGGGGCACATGCCCCCGCCCCCTATCTGGAAGGAGCTCCGATGCTGCGATTCCCTTGTTGGGGCCTTGGAGGAGCCTCTGCCATCCCGCAATGCTGCCGCACCTGAAAGGGTGAGTGGACTTATTGCAAAAATGGTTTCTCAGTTGATTGGGCTATGGTACCTGTAAGGTACCTGTAAGGTAAGGAGAAAAAAAAATGCCTTTTAGCACAAATGAAAGAGTTGACTGGAAACAGATAAGCAACGAGGCATGTTCAGAACCATCCCGTTCCTGCCTGCATGGCTATCTCTCACCCACTAGTGTGGATGAAGATATGCCCCTAAGTATGGGAAGTCAACGGCAACTCTGCATGCATGTACAACTGAAGAGCAGCAGTGTATGGGTGCTAAGGCTTTACTACTTACCTGGCCTCTGTCCGGCTGAGCTGTTGCAGTGTGCCAGGAGATGGGGAAGGGTGCAGTGGTGGCAAAGTCACTGTGGTGCAAACACGCTGGCAGGATTGGCTCCACTGGTGCATTTACACAGCCTTACTGCCTCACCCTACTCCATCTCTGTATGGTGTAGCAGCTCAGCCAGCCAGAGGTCAGGTAGGAGGAAGAGCTACACCACTAGGCTGCAGTGGAAGGGTAATGTTTAGGTAGTGCTAGCAGTCATTGGATGGACTGCACCTCCCCCCCTCTGATTCACACCTCACCCCATGTCGTTTTATACCATTTCCCCTCCTAAACCTAGGCTTCAACTTGAACTAACACCTGCTGGGGAGAGAAAAACAAATGGCACAGAGGAGAATTGGTGGGTGCAGAAGAGCTACACACTTACCTTCCCACACCACAGTCATGTTATCTCAGCAAATAAAGAGTTTTGGAACCTGTGTCTGCCAAGATAAAATGCAGCTCTGCCCCGGGGTGAGATTTGAACTTAAGGACTTTCCAGCCCAGTAGGGACACTCAAGTAAAATATATCAATTCTCAGTTTTGTCAAACACCTTTTTTTTTTGGCACCTTCTTTCGCTCTTGTTTCCTCCTGATGCTTCCGATCCCCATTCAACGTATGCTGACACATCGCAATGGAGGACCTGGCTTGTTTCCAGTTTTCAAAAGTTGCTTTGGGTATCTAGAACAACCAAGCTTGTCTTCTCAAGTTTATGCATCTATATCCGATGTCAAAAGGCTTGATTTTATACGAAAAGGTCACCTTTATATCATAAAGGAATTAATTGATCATTGGCTTCACCCAATAAACCAAACGAATGCACAGTCCCCATAAAACAATTGATAATCTGCAAAAGATACAGTTTTCGATGCTCCTCTCTTGCACAGTTTCTGCTCCTTTAGAATGCTGGTTGAAATAAATAAAAAAGTTTTTTTTTCATTTGTCTGCCCTCAAATGTCCTTATTTAAGCTCTTTCCAAACTTGTCACTTAGCTGCTGTATTAGGCTTGCCAACTCTCCTGTTGCTTGTGACTTTTCTTCAAGAAGTTCATAGCGGAGACTTGAAATGTCTTGCTTAATCTCCTTAAGTTCTCCTAAAAACAACAACAACAAGGTAGGGGGGAGAGTTATTATTAACTGGAATAGATAACTATAACAGCCGACAATTCAGTTGCCCTTTACATCCTTCTTCCTCTCTCTTGTAAATTCTGCTTTTGTGGAGGAGTTTTGTGCCACTGATCTCCCCTCTCTCCCTGTGAGTGGAAAATCTGCAGTCATGGGACAGTTGAACACATCTAATGTTGCATGTAAGACCCCAACTGGGTTGAGACCCTGTGAGTACCCTATGATGACTACTTCAAAAGGGTAGAGCAGTGTTTGACCATAATGAACTTAATTCCAATTATTGTTAAGCATATATTGTCAAATCCATAGCTTTCTCAGAGGTGCTGAATTTTAGGAAACAGCAGCACTTGCATGTGAAGTTGGTGGATCTCATTCTTGTTGGGAATCCTGTGTGTTGGGCCCAGAATGGACATTATATCCTTCAGATTTCCTGATATCTGCCTCTGCATATCACAACTGAGTATTCTCATGCACTGGAAACGAATTAGCTTTGGCACCTACAACTAAGCAGCACAAGCCTGTTGCTATTTCCAGCATAAAAAGAAGAACTGCAAGACAGGAATGTTGTACTTAGGTGACCTCGGAGATGTCAGAAATTTCAGACAACATATTTTCCCCTTGCACCATGTTTGTTTGCCTTTGTGCATATGAGAGAAGCTGCCTCAGAAAGTGATTCATGCAAGATTCAACTGGGAAGTGAATGTGCTGCTACAAAAGCTGTTAAAAACATTACCTACATGATTCTGACAAGGTTCACAACAATAATGGTAAGTTTGAAAGAACTTGCCTTCATTAACTTCATCATTCTCTCGATCCACCTGAGCCTTTAGGACATATCGTTTAATAAGTCTCTTCATTATTTTCTGAAAATTCAATTAAAAAGTTTAGTGGATTGATGTTATCTGACCACATGCCTACAAATACAAGAATCACATATCAGTACAGAGTTTGACACACAGTATAATTAATTTCAGTGGGTTGGATCCAATGGTGAAAATTCATCTACTGATGAAAACTTCTTTGATTCAGTGGAGTTTCTGTGAGTGGAAAGGGAGGAGGCAATTTTCATTAATTCCCCTTTCCCTCTCCAATCTCCTGCATCCCTCCCTCTACTCCAGGGGGTTGTGTGCCCTCTGAAGCATCATGGGAGGTAGCACAGGAGGCTGTAGGAGAAATGGGTAGATTTGCTAAAATCTGTGGGACAAATGAAAAGGAAGAGAAGGTGGAAGGCCTCCTCTGGATCAAAGAGCCTTCAGTCAGTGGAGGGAGACAACTGGATGCTACCCAGGAAGTATAGGCAAACTAACCCTTTTGTTGAATAGTGGTCTAGAAGTTTGAGCTTCATTTTTTAAAATTGTAATATATATTCACTTGCTATGAGGTGTTCACATTGTAAAATGTGAAAGATGAACAGCAGCATGTGCAAATCATGAGTGCTGCTTTTATACTTTTCTGGATTGGCACAGTTGCCGCCACCTCCCTGGTTGCTTCTGTACAGTGATGTCAATATCTTCTGCCACCCAAAAAGATGTGGGGAGGGCTGTAGCTCAGTGGTAGAAAATATGCGTTATATGTAAAACATGTCAACATCAATCCACCAGCATCTTTTGGTAGAGATGTGAAAGGCTCCTTTCTGAAGGGCTACTGCCAGTTAGTATATCGAGTTAGATGCAAGCAGTTTCCTATGTTCACATTTTGCTATAGATTTGGCTAACTGTTTATGTTGATCCAATCTGGGTGTCAGAATGGTTACACTTTTCATTTTTAAGTTCGGAATAGAGTAGTTGCTTTAGAAGGCGATAATCAGGCATCTCCACAACGTGACCAGAAGAAGACAGAATGGTTAGTTGATATGCCCTAATGACACTGGGACTAGTTACAGGTAGGTAGCCGTGTTGGTCTGAGTCGAAGCAAAATAAAAAAATTCCTTCAGTAGCACCTTAAAGACCAACTAAGTTTTTATTTTGGTATGAGCTTTCGTGTGCATGCACACTTCTTCAGATACCATGCACACGAAAGCTCATACCAAAATAAAAACTTAGTTGGTCTTTAAGGTGCTACTGAAGGAATTTTTTTTATTTTGACACTGGAACTGTTATCTGAGCATCCGTAGAGGTGGGAGGAACCATGCCATTCCGCACAACATTATACTGCAATCAGCATTTACATTCCTTAAATAAATAAATACTTTCATGGTATTACCACTGAAGCCAATGGGATTATTTCAGAGTAAGTAATTTAAGAACTGTGTCTATTGCATCCACGAAGGGCCCACTTAAGAATTGCAATATTCACATTTCTAACACTAGAGTAAATTCCTGACAAATTGCCAGCTAAAGAAAAAGCAGGGAGCCCATAATTTGTGTGTGATTTGCCATAGACACTGGGTGGATTCAAATGAAGGAATGGGAATCAATTTACTTGGCAAAAGACACTACACACAACTGTATCAGGGAGATACTGTTGCCTTCCATGAAATCTTAATTTTGCAATCTCTTCATTCAAGTATTAAAACCTGCAAAGAGAAAACAGGAAGTAGCACCACACGATTGAGAGAAGCATTAGACATGGGCAAGAATGGTTTTAGGGAAAAATGTGAGAGATGCATATATTATTTAACTTTTTTTTAAAAAAAAAAGTCTTTCCACTTTCAATGACAACAGAAAGACAAATTAACAACAACCATATATTAAAATAAAATGCTATTCAGAAGCAATAAATGACATAGCTTGTAATGACAGCAAAACAATATCATGCGTGTCTACTAAGAAGTAGGCCCCACTGAGTCCAATCTGGGTACTGGGATTAAAGCCTGAAAGAGCACAATGGTAACTAGATAACTAGATTGATATTCCAAACTAGAATATGCTTGCAATCCATAATACCATTAACAGTTCGATCATATACGTCTCCTCAGAAGCTCCATTGACTTCAATGGGATTTTCTTCCAAGTTACTGTATATATCATTACTATAGCCTTGTGAAGGAGTAGGGGAGGCAGCAAATTGTAAGATTACAATCATAATCAAAAGGAGTTGGTCCAATTTTAAAAGGAATCTTTTGTAGAGAAATGATATTAATATACCTGTCCAATGCTACAAGTTTTAGTTGAGCACTTTCCTTCTCCTTTGACAGCTAGTCATTTAATTGGTTAAATTTAAATCCACACATCACTCAGAAAATATTCAGAAAGCCACTTCATGATTTCCCCTTTTCCTTTTCTCTTGAGAAGGTACTTCAAAAGCAAATAGTTTCAGAATGGAAAGTGTTCTCTTTACTTTCAAGTCTAGCCACTAAACTTTGTCCTCAGTTTAAAATATTCAACCTAATTATAGGGTTGCAGCCCCAGAAATTAGGTACCTTCATTTTCTTAGTGTGCAGGATATGTGGGGCTTCGACAGGCTAAGTCATAGTAACTGTTCTCCTACCCCTGCAATAGTACAGCCTCCAATGCTACATAAAAATCTCTCCCTCCTCTTTCCAAACTGTAAAGGAAGGGTAATTCTCAGGCAGCAGAAATGTACAAAATGAACCGGAGTTGCAAAACTTTAAACTGGGTGGTAACCATTTGCCATAAGTGCCATAAACATATGGAATCAATCACCTTATGGATTGGCAAAATTATTTTGCACTTTTGTGTTTGGTATAACAGGATAGCACACCTAAATCTCAACTTATTTACTCAGGTTATTGGCACAATTTTGGAGAAAGCAGCCTGCGTTTCTTTTAAGATACGAGCATGGTCCATCCAAAGCTAAGCTCTTTTAGGTCCCAATTATTTTAATAGGGGACTAAGGTCCAAGCGCAAATCCCCTCCCTGGAAATAAATGATTAATTAAGAATTTGAGTTCTTGACCCTTGTTCTCCAAGCATCTCCACTTTCATCTCATAATCCAAGATTTGCCACCCCAAATATTTGGGGTAACTCATCTTCAGTGTTACAGATTATTTACTTTGTTCATGACTGACTGGTGCAATGTGGGGACCTCTTCTCCAGCAGGCTAAAAGCTGATTGCACCCATTCATTGATTGCATTATCTTGTGAACAACCCTGAGATCTTTTCATGATGGGAGGCATATAAATCTAATAAATTAATAAAATAAAATAAAAGGTATCTGATAAAGGGTCCCTGTCACAGCTGTGACATAATTCCCATGAGTGTCTTTGAATTATGGGAAATGAACAAAAATGAAAAAGTATTAATGTCAAAATCTCAGCAGATTGTCACCTCCAGGAAAGCCACTGAAGAATATTTACTTATCAAGTTATATCGTTCCTTTCCTGCCGGAGTCAAATACTTCAGAACAACAATCTACACTTCACCTTGTTCTCCAGATAGTTCTGTGCCTAACGTTTCTGATGAAATATAAATCTTGTGTTTCAAAGCAACTACCCCAATCTAACAAGGGCTGTCGTCACATCAAGGTATTTCTGGATACCCCTGATACCCTTAAAGTATTCTGCTATGTTTGCATGCATAGTGTTCCAGGTTCAAACACAGAAACACAGTTCAGAGAACGCCATTCATTTCTTGTAAGTTTGAAGACAGATCACTAGTAGCCCCCTCTCCCCATCTTTCAGGAGTATGGGCTTTGCAGGACGGGGGCCTCCTAAGTTTGTTCTGGAGAAGCAAGGCGCAGCCGCTCAGGTGAGGCCACTTGGTAACTCACTGCACCTGGTGGCAAGAGCCAGGGAGGGATATAAGCTCAGCATTTCCCTAGGCCCTTTGCCACAGCAACGTGTTCTCTACTTTGCTGCATCTGGCCCCTTGCCTTTCACCTTTGTGACTCCTGCCTCCTGACCTTTGGATCCTCGCCTTTGTGACTCCTTGCTTCTCAACCTTTGGACCCCCACCTTCCTGACTCCCTTCTTCTCTTCAGACCCTTGACTTCACGACTCCTGGCTGCTTGATCCTCAGCCCCATTGCCACCCAGACTCTTGGCCCTGCTCCCGCATCGCCATCTTGCCCCTGGTCCTGACATCCTCAGCCGGGGCTTCAACCACCTGCCGACCAGACTGTGACACCATCTATTGACAGGTAGCCATCACTGTCAACATGTGGTTGCCAACTATAGCTTGGATACTAAGGTAAGTCAACCTAAGTAAGTTTATAAGGGGAGTGTTACTATCCTGCTCATTTATATTATGAGTGAATCAACAATGATTTGACATTACAGTGCAATTGTTTCAACATATGTTCTTCTTTGAAGGTAAGGAAAAACATGAACTACCAGGAAATCTATTCTAAAAAAACAACCTTTCCTTGTTCAGTCAAAGAAATATATAGAGAATACTGGCAAAATACTTGGAACCAATAAAAAGAGTGAAACCTGTATATATCATGCATATACAGTTTGCATAATAAATGGAGATATATTATGCAATGTGGCATGTAGAAAAGAGACAGGGTTACTTCTGGAAGAATACATGAGGTACAATACACATACTATGTGCTGGAGATGACCATGATGGTAGAATCCATTGGGAAGAAGTGTTGCCACCTGAGAAAACATAAATTGAGGAAGAAGTTTTGGGAAAGTGGGGAAATAAATGAATCCCAAAGGAAATACTACTTTTAAAGGAGGAGGCTAAGGAGTGGGGTGCAGAGCAGGAAAACAAGGAATCCGCATGCAGAAAAGCCACCATCTCCTTGTCATTCACAACAACCTAACACACCTTTTACCACAGTATTTGCAACATTGCCCAATAAGAGTTGAATGCCTGGAATTTCATTTACTGTGTAGTTGTATTTATTAATGTGGTTGATATTAAGATCATAGAGTATTTACTATGTCCATCGAACTAACACTTTAAATAATAAATAAATAACTTAAATGAATAAATAAATATTGACTATTATAAATGCAACCATGCCTGGCTTTCCTTCCATGTGTTCAGCAGTATTTGTAATTCTGACACAACATTTTTGTAGGCTTTGATCAGTTAATTTTTCTTTCTTGGGTTATCAACAAACATAGTCACACATATAGCACCCTTGTTTTAATGGGTAATCTTCAAACCTCTAGATGTTTTACATATTGACGGGCAGTCTTCAACTGAATTTGTAAGTACATGATTATTATTCCTATTCAATAGATCCATCAGACAACCTAGCACCTTTTCCTAGATCCTATTCCATATGTGATCCTGGAGGAAGGTCCTGAATGTTCGAAGTCCCAAGTGCCAATGGTTTTCCCTTAGTTGGGATGCAGAGAATACTTCCTCCAAGCTCTCATTCAAAAGTGCAAAGAGATTCCCAAAATTAATTAGTTCCCTTTGAGCAGAAATAAACGGAATGATCACCCAGCAGCCCATAGTAGCCTGTTGTGTTTATGCATTTATTTATCCTCCTCCTCCTCCTCCTCCTCCTCCTCCTCCTCCTCCTCCTCCTCCTCCTCCTCCTCCTCCTCCTCCTCTATAGCACAGCTGCTCTTGTGAAACTCCTTTTCAACAGGGTTCACCTGGAAAAACTGCTCCAAAATGGAATCTTCTTTATAACTCGTGGATAAAGTAAGAGGATTTGACATGTGAAAAAGAGTGCAAGGAAGGAAAACTAAAGTCATCGAATGAGAGCAATGAATGATGCAGCTATTTGCTCAAGATTCTTACGCATAACCCTATTCTGGGACAGAATTTGCTGTTCTTTAAGCAAATCCCTACAGGGGTGTCTGTTCTAGGAAGGACAGGAGATTGGAGAACATGGGGGAAAGGCAGACTATACGTGGCTTTGCCTCATGTTTTGTTGTATTTTCCATATTTCGTACTGGTTCTGATACATACCCACGGGGAAAAAAGAACATATTACCTCAATATTTCACATTAAACAGCTTGAAATATTAAAACATCAAACACCAAAGTAACTTTTGGATGTATAGATACACACACTAGCATGTGGGTTATTATCAAGAGATCATCCGAGTGCAACCACATTCTGCGGTCCTATTATTACTGTTCCCACCTTGGTATCACAGCGCCTGTATTTCTGCACTTTCATTAACTTCCACATGGCAGAGATGCATCACTTTAAAAAGCTAACTAGACAGAACCGAGCAGGGAGTCATATTAGTAATTACATTACACTATCCCGTTGTAGCTGAAAATAATTACTGGCCAGACAACAGAATTGATCGCTGCTGCTTGTTCTCTCTTTTGTCTAAGTATGCTTGTCCAGTGTGTAATGCTTCCTATTATTATTACTTTGTTATTATTCCTCTGGGCAGAATCTTGACGTTTTAAATAATGTATCTTTTGGAACCGAGCCTGGTAAGAGCATTATAGAAAGCAGAGAAAAAATGTTATTGCAGCTGTCTCTTTTCCGGTATGATGATGATGATGGTGATGGTGATGATAATGCCTCTGGCTTCAATACTCTTAGGTGGGTCTCCACCTATCATGTACTATAATTACTCCCTTTTGAAAAGAATAATTTATACTGCACAATTACTCTGAGCTTAACATGATTCATGCAGAAGGTGACATGGCTTTTGTAGTTTGGGCTGATTTCGTTGTTTTAAACCTTTTTTGGGGGGTGTTTCAAATGAGATACACTTAGCATGGAGATTGAACTCGAGAGAACAAGGGAGGGTGACTGGTCCCCCCCCAAAAAAGTGTGTTTGAACTTTGTTCTTTTAGCAGAGTAGGATATGGTCGAAAAACATTTAACATCTGTTTGTGAATGTAAGGTTAGTGCAGGCATCCCCAAACTTCGGCCCTCCAGATGTTTTGGACTACAATTCCCATCATCCCTGACCACTGGTCCTGTTAGCTAGGGATCATGGGAGTTGTAGGCCAAAACATCTGGAGGGCTGCAGTTTGGGGATGCCTGGGTTAGTGTGTATCCTGATACAATTTGTGGGTCACCTTTCTAGGTTTGACTCTAAACTATGAAATGCAGCTATTAGATAAACCGTCTTTTATGGGTATGTACAGCCACTGCATGTCTATCTGCTTCCTGCAAGCATTTGCTGTTTTGATTCTCTTAAATATCTGGTACCACTTAGCTCATCTTCACATATTCTACATTTTGCCCAGAAGTACACCGAGCTGGCAAAGCTCACAAGTGCAGCACCAGCGTGAAAGAAATTTCCTGTTGCTTCACATGTTTGTAGGTACAAGGGGGAAGGACTGGGATTGTCCCCTCCCTACCTCACATAAGGCAATGGGTTTAGGACAATGGCAGGGAGAATTGATGGGTGGAAAAGCGTCCTTAACCCTTTCCACTCTCTCCAATTATCACATGTATATTCTGCTCCTTGCCAACAATTTTAAATATGTTTGGAAGGACAGATGGCCAGAAAAAAAATGTTGTAAGGGGCCAATGCAGAGAGGTGGTTTTTTTTTGGGGGGGGGCATATTCTTCCCAGGGAAGATAGGTCTCCCAATGCCTGCTAGTCATGATGGTTATATAAAAGCTCCAGGTTTAGTGATGCCATACCACTGAATGCTTGGGGAGCAACCAGAAGGTAGGGTGACTACCTTCATATCTTGCATATCTGTGGCTGCTGGACTAGGTGGACTTTTGATCCATCCAGCAGTAGTGCATGGGATGTGTCTGAAGGCCAACTCAGACTTCCAGTAATCTTGGCATCACCATGACTCACCTTGCCCTGAACTAGTGAGCAGCAGTAGTACCACTGTATGGTATGTATGGAGGGCAGCACTGCCTCTCCAACCGTTCTCCCTTCAGTGATGTTCCTGGATCCATCAAGGCTCCATCTTTTGCACAAAGCAATTAAACTAGAACTTTCTTCCGCATTCACTTCCCTTAAATCTGTCCCGTGTAGTCTGTTTTTCAAGGTGTTGTCTCCCAACTCCATTTTTTTCCTGCTTGCAGTGATGTTCCCAACCTGATCTCGTGAAACTTCATCCTTGGACCTGATTTAGTGAAGATTCCAGTTGCCAAATATCCACTCCTGACTGCCGGCCACATGGCCTGTCATCCTGGTTTGGCCCAGAAGCAAGTCAGTTCTATCTTTCTCAAGTTTTTCCCTCGTAGCTCAAAATTCTGGCTCGGCTTTTGGGGAGCTTCTTTTGAAAAACATTATCTGTTCAAGACCATCTGGAGCCAGAATGGTAAATGACTTAATAGCTGGCATTGGTAGAGAGCCATGCATCACTTTCCACTATGATTGACTAAAGCCTCATGCAGATGAGTAAATTATAAGGCTAGAAGTAAAAGACCTACAAAGAGCCTTGATGGATCAGAGCAAAGGTCCCATTAGACCAGCATCCTTGTATTGACCAGACAGACACATCTGGGAAGCTTCTGATATTCTGCCTTTGATCACATAAAGGTTCCATTTTGCTATCACACCAAATAATCAATGATAACCCCCCCAATGAATTTGTCTAATCCTTTAAAAAGCATTCTTAAGCTAGTAGCAAGTCTAGCATCAGCAGGGTCTAAAAATGGTTTGTGGCATCTATTTGTCTTCCCCTCACTTTCTTTTCTAGGGTGGTAGGGCAGCGGTGTAAAGCACAAGTGCGGATGCAGCTACCTGTCATCCTCATTTCCTCAGGATGCATTTGGTTCTGTAATTCCAGTACAGTAGTTAATTGCACTGCAAGGGCAATTCTGTCTGAAGGAAAGGAGCAATTCTAACCAGGCATTACTAGAGACCCCTAGCAGAGTGTGGCAGTGGAACACTGCTCCATCCTAACTCATTACCAGCAGCATGAATCAGGGGTTAGGATTGCTCTGGTAAACTTTTGCAAATTTTGCAACAAAAGAAGTTTATTTTGCAATGAGTCTAGATTGTTCTTCTATCATTTCCATCCTGATTATTTTTTTGCAACACAGTCCACTGAATTTCAGTTAATATACCAGAGGCTACAAACAGATCAGAACAAATCCAAAACATTTAGCATTATATAAAGAACAAAACAATTATGTGAATGAGAGCTTGTAGAAGTGATTCTCTTATTAATATCAAAAGAGATTGCTTATTCCATGTAATTTCCAAAATAAAACACTGCAGTCCTTTCTTACTGTGTTTTAATGTACAGTACAGTATTATATAACTAATATACCTGAGGTGTTTTGAATGGTACTGTGCAACCTAACATTTTAAGATTTTGCTTGATTTGCTGTATCGTGGGAATTAAACAGACAGTTATATGAGCTTGATATTAAATGAATGGTCACCTCTAGACCCTCAGACATGCATAGATATACAATCCATTAGATTGGGATAACTGAGGGTGTCATATCTGCTGCTAGTACTTGTACACCATAAAATGTAATATAGTCTGCATTGCCTAAGAATGGCCTTTAAGTTGACTTTTGTGCTTTTTCATGAATGAAGGTCATCTACAAATTACTAAGGTTGAAATCTTAGGCATAGTTACTAGGAAGGAAGGGTATGTTAAAGCTTAAAGAGTAACACATTTGTTATGGCATAAGCTTTCGTAGACTCAATCCCACTTATGAAGTCTACCAAAACATATCCCATAAGAAATTTCATAAGATGTCACAAGACCCTTTGTTTATTTTTCGAGAAACTGATGTGACTATTGCTCTGGAAACGGCTAAAGATTGGTTTCCTTCTAAGAGGACATGTGTAGGATCAAAGTGTAGACCACAAACATGTAAGCAAACCCTCTTCTGACATATTTATCTTTTCCTATGCCACATCTTTCTTTCTTTCTTTTTTTGTATTGTCATTACCTGGTATCTTGTGGGCTTGTTGTAGGCATTCTTCACAGTAAAGTCTGAATTTTGAGTACTGGACTCGAAACGGACTTTCTGAAATGTACAAATGTAGAGCACATCACCAATGAAGAAATGTTCTTATGAAAGCAGTAGAAGTGAAGTTCTAAGAAAAGGATGGCTAATAACACCTTGCAAGGGGTGAGCTGCATGGTGCAAAGAAAAGCCCCGATATTATTTCATCCGAAGACAAAGTCTTGTATTTCAGATGACTTAGCTTCCTTTTGCTTTGTGCTTCTGGCAATTCACACTTTTACAACAGTTGAGAAACTGTTGAATGCATAGCACTTTGTGAAAATAGACTCTGGTCCTAGTGTTTAAGTGAGGTATGAACTCTTCAAACATACAGTTTCTCATACAAGCCACTGTTTAATGATTGTAGGGACATCAGTGTAGATTTCAATAGAAGGGTATTGGAAAACATTCACCCACTCAGTGTGGCCTTGTACAATTGAAATCTGAAATCCTTTACCTACCTACACTGCCCCCCCCTTCGCATATGAATTGTGTGAAGGAGAAACATGCTCAGTAAGGGGCTGTGGGGCCATACTGTTGGCCCTTCCAAAGAGATCACATGTTTCATCAGGCCCAGCCCCTAGGCCCCACAATAGACAGCTGTTGTTATAAAGTTTCTGGGCTGGTGTTGGTTTGTTTATTATTTTGAGTATTTGTTGTTGTTTAGTCGTTTAGTCGTGTCCGACTCTTCGTGACCCCATGGACCATAGCACGCCAGGCACTCCTGTCTTGCACTGCCTCCCGTAGTTTGGTCAAACTCATGTTCGTAGCTTCGAGAACACTGTCCAACCATCTTGTCCTCTGTCGTCCCCTTCTCCTAGTGCCCTCAATCTTTCCCAACATCAGGGTCTTTTCCAAGGATTCTTCTCTTCTCATGAGGTGGCCAAAGTATTGGAGCCTCAGCTTCACGATCTGTCCTTCCAGGACAGATACCGGTATTTATATACTGCTTTTGAGTATTTATATACTGCTTTTGAGTATTTATATACTGCTTTTGAGTATTTATATACTGCTTAATACTGAGAATTGCTAAGCGGTATACAAAGAATAAGAACAAGTAAAATTCATCCCAGAAACAAAACACTACTTTAAAATGCCCGGTGGAGTAAGAAATTATTTGTTGTGCTTGAAATTCAGGAAAGAGGATGCCTGCCAAATCTCAGTCAAGCAGAGGGTTCCACAGGCTTGGATCTGAAGATCTCTGTGATTGTGCAGGGATATAAGGGATCAGGTGTCCCTTAGGAGATCATGGACACACATTGTTAAGGGTTTTCTAAATTAATAT
Source organism: Zootoca vivipara (assembly GCF_965207765.1). Lineage (NCBI taxonomy): Eukaryota > Metazoa > Chordata > Lepidosauria > Squamata > Lacertidae > Zootoca > Zootoca vivipara. The sequence goes on from NC_142584.1 coordinate 56,522,016, forward strand.
GAGAACATTGGACCTGGCACGGGAACATATGGGCAGCCAGTGCAACCATTTGAGCATAGGAGTTATGTCTATCCTCATCAAACTGGTGCATCTTGAACCAGCTGGAACTTCTGCACCAGGCACCAGGGTACCCCACATGATGCAAGGAGTGCATTGCACTGCAGCTTTCATATCTAATGACCTCCCCCCCCTTTTTTTTGATGGTGATGACTTATTGTAGATAATGGGATGACGTGAAAATGGAAAAGAGAAAAACCCATTTCCTCTCTGCCTTTGTGACTTTTCTTTACTTCAAGGATATATATTAAGGTGGAGGTTTAAGTAGATTACGTAAGGTACTTTACAGATGGGTGAAATTCATAAAGCGAAGGGTTATTCCAGAATTGGTATCACAGTTGGCTGCACCTAGGAATGAAAGGATCCTCCTTGTTCCATCCCATAACTACCCTGGAGATTTGCACATTCAGGTGTTCTGCTCCACCACCTTTTGCTGACCTGCTGCAAATTCCTTTTCAGTTCTACCAGAACTAAATAAGGTATTTGATTATGTCCCCTCATCTGTTTTTTTCTTCCCACCCAGTGTGCATTATTATGTTGCTGGCTGGCTGTTTACCTTTCCTTCATTAGACACATTGCTGGTTAACAGCCCAGAATGCTAAATAGTTGGGGCTTTCTGCTTCATGAAACACCTAGTGAAATTTTCTCTCTCTCTCTGTATATGCCCAGTACAACCAGTAGTGTAGTGGAGCAGGGACAGGCAGGGACAAAGTGCAACCACTTATTTCAGAGCATAAATTATGTGGTTTATTCATTTATTTCCAACAATAATCCCTTTCTATGCTGTCTGTAGATGCAGAGGCTTCTGGGACATGTGTAGGGTGCCTAGTTATTTCCCACAAACTGCTAGCAATAATTCTATTGGGCCACTCGGTTTTATGGGTGGGGGATTTCCCAGAATATATCCAACAGTCCCTATGGCTCTACAGCATAGGAGGAAATCAGTAGTGGGGGGGGGGGGGTGAGCTGACGTTCAAAGAAGCTTGCCCTTCATTATTGATTTTCCACTGAGGGGAAAAAAATCACTGTTTTAGCTGATTGGATGGCCTTGGAAAGGAGCTTGAAAATCCTTTGAAGCCACTTTTTCAGCTGATTATGCTCTGAAGGATCTACAGTATAAAGCTCTTTAAATATGCAGTATTCTCCTCATGCATCAGAAACAGAAAATTACAGAAATGGTAATCTATCCCTACCATATTTTGTTCTTTTTGTACAATGGAGCTTGAGATGCTCTGTTGCTTACTTGGTTTAGATGTCACATATTCTTTAGTGTGTATCCAAATTCTCTTTCTGGTTCCTTCCCCTAACACAGTGGTTCCCGAAGCTTTATGTAACCTACTGTTGTAATAAAACTGCAAAACAACAACACTACAGTGGATATGGTCCTGTTTCTCACCCCCTCCAGATAATCTTTTCAGTTGATAACGGTGAAGGACACCCTGCCGATACAACTGCTGTGTTCAGGGGGAGGCTTATACAGAGATGAAACTTACATCGGTAAATGACTGGAAGTCTATTTTGACATAGTTTAGTTTATTGGATTTTACTTTGGTTTATTTTTGTTTAGTTAGAAAGTATAAGAAAAGAGTATGGATAAGTACAAGCTTAAATCAATATTTAATGGTATAATTATTTAAGGTTATTATTATTATTAGTTTTACCTTTTCTTTGTACATGTATTTAAGATTGTGTATGATATCCTTGGATGTCAATTAATAAAAAAAATAAAAATAAAAATAAAATAAAATACTGTAAAATAAAAAGATTTAGATGGCTTAGACAACTACATTCCCCAGGTTGCTTCCCCCCCCCCTTTCACCTGGGACACTGCTATAGAAGCATTCAATGCACAGGACGGATTGAGAAAAGAAAAGAGCAGGGAAGACAAGCACCCATCTATAGAAACAGACCTGACTGCCTCTGTTAGGAACATTCTGGAAAAAGGAAGGAGCAGCGGAGCAGGACCCAAGGTTTCATGGAGGTTGTGGAATGGACTGAGAGACACAACTGAAACCTTGCTGCATTCTCAGTGACATCAGCTTGAGAGGGTTTTTGAATTTGGAATTGGTCAGTGGGGTGTGGGGAGAGAACCGACTTTCTTTTGGAAAATAGCTCAGTTTGCCAAGGCCAGTTCCAAATTAAGCCGGAAGGAGCTAATTCATCACTAAAAATAGCAGTTTCTATGTAACTGATATTACTGTAATTATTTGCAAGTTTTCTTCATCGAACCCCTGGGGAAGGTTGTGCAGGTTCAAAGCCTATGAGGTTTTGAAAGTCATGGTCTGAGTGAACACCTGCAGTTTAATTTTGTGGGGTGGGGGGTGGGGGGAAGAGAGCGCAATTATTATTTTGCTGCTGAGAAAAACTATACATTGGGATGTGGGGGTCAGGTCACTGTAATAAAATTATCTTGTTCAAGCACCAGTTGGAAGTTTTGTCTCTACCCACCCATGCTCCACTCCACCCCCAGCTTCATAAACTTTGGACAAAGAACCAGCAATAGGATGACATTCTTGAATAGCAGCTGATGAGTCTGGCTATAGCACAGTGCAGCCGCATGACCAGGAAAGCTGTCTGTGGACAAACGCCGGCTCCATCGGCCTGAAGCGAGATGAGTGCCGCACCCCATAGTCGCCTTTGACTGGACCTTAATCATCCAGGGGTCCTTTGCTGCCTGTTCTCCTTGTTGCACAATTGCTTTTTCTATGACTCTGCAGAGCAAACACAAGCCACACCAATGCACAGGGAGACTGTGGATGTGTTTTAGCTTTAGCAGGCATGAGAGCAGGCTTCCTCAAACTTGGCCCTCCAGATGTTTTGAGACTACAATTTCCATCATCCCTGACCACTGGTCCTGCTAGCTAGGGATCATGGGAGTTGAAGGCCAAAAACATCTGGAGGGCCGAGTCTGAGGAAGCCTGCACTAGAGTGACGCTCTCTCATATTGTGACACATTTCCATAAAGGCTGGCCGCCACATTTTTAAAGCAGTGTTCTTCAGCTTAGGGTTCCCAGATGTTGGCAGACTTCCATCAAACATGACCATTGGCTAAGCTGCCTGACGGCAATGAGAGCTGTCATCCGGCAAGATCTGGGGACTCAAGGTTGAACACTGGTTTAAACAAAATGATTAAATGAAGGGATGAATGAACAACCCCCTACCCGCAACTTGTGTTAGAAATAAAAGTACATACCCTTAGCTTGGAATTCAGCATGCCCATCTCGAGATCATTTTCACAGTTTTTGGCCTTGGATTTGCAGAGTTTTATGAGGCACATTTTAATTCTCATTATGAGATAATAAAACGACTTAGGGCTTGGCACTAGGTTAAAAGGAGCAGGTAGAGTCCTTCCCTCATCAAAATATGAAAGCCAAAGCTTGGCACGCGCAAACTTCCATTCGACATCTGCATCCTCCTGCAAAAGGAACAAAGCGGGGGGGGGGGGTGTGCTTTTTAAAAGATGGCAAAATTACCATTTCAGAAGACAACTCAGTTTATATCATTCCACAGATGGGCAATACCTTTGTTGGGACCAACCAAAATGTCACAAAAGTGCAGCAAGCTTTTGATTCTCCAGATTTCTTCCTCAGCAAGATTTTTTTAAATAAAAAAATACTAAGCAGGGTGTACATGCTTTTAAATAAATAAGGGAGGGTGGGATGTACAAAACCTAGGCTTATCTTGGAGGCATGAGGTTGTTTATAGACTCAGTCCCAGATGGAGATTGCAGGCTGAATTAGTCCCTCCCAGGAACTACAGATGTCAGGTCACACACCTAGGAATTCTGGGATAAAGAAGCAATGGTTGCCCCTCATCCCTGTAAGTTAAAGTCTAGCTTGCAAACCAGATTTTTTCCCAAACTTTAAACAAAACACACAGGCTAGAATGGTCTTGAAAAGGTGCTTTAAAAAGCACTTTCGATTTTGATCTCCTTTCACAGGTGCCAAAATGTTTTGTCCTGAAGTCAACCACCTGTAAAATTGCTGCTTATAACTTCCTTTTGCAATTAGCCATGAATCAAATGCGCTACAGAAATATCCAATTCTTAGGCATTTGATCCACTTCAGATTCTCACATAGCAGTTTGGACTTCTCATCCCTTCTGGTAGGATTATAATCAGACACCCCCTCCCCCCCCCACACCTTGATATGGCCTTATTCCTATAATGTGGTTCTTCTTCAGACGTAGGATGTGCAAACAAGTTCATTTCTCAGTTTAAAAAATTCACCGCTACATGACTGTCAAAGGAGCCAAGACACAAATAACAATTGTGGGAGGGCAATTCAAGGTGAGCACTGCCTGTTTTGATCTAAATGGCATCTTTCTTCTGTCTTTCCACTTGTACCTTCGGATCTTCAGATTAATTATTGTTTGCTGAGTGAAAACCAAAAAGCTATCAGCGTCGGTAAGAGAATGTGGCACCTGCTGACAGTCCATTCTTAAATCTGTACCATGATAAATGCAGGATGCTTACTGAGTTTTTTTAAAAAACCTCTCTTCTGGTGTAATGTTGTGTTTTGCAGGGAACCAGATATAACTACATTACAAAGAAGTAGCTGCAAACAATCATCCTATTTTATGGTTAGTAGGCTGGGGGCAGGTTTAGCCATATTGTACCCAACTGCAGTGCCCCATCATCCAAACCCAGATTAGAAATGTTTCCTCAAGTGATCTTGAAATCATTTGCAAATTAAATAGAGGAAACCCACTGGCTAGAAATAGATTTTGCCCTTAGAGAAAGCAAAGGCCACAGTGACGGAACTGGGCTCCTTCGGGAGGAAGAGTGGGATAGAAATTTAATAAATAAAAATAAAAGAAATGGCCAAGTGGGGGAAAGGGATGATCTTTCTTTTCATAATATACAATCGCCAATTAAATTTGCTACACCATCACATTTGTTTGCCTTACCTCAATTTCCTGATAGGAATTGTTGATCATGGCTATTAACATGTTGAGGAGCACAACCACCATGGTGACGTTATAAACTCCGTAGAGCACATATCCAATGTTCTCAATAAACTTGTGGTCGTACTTCAGCACCACTGATATTACCTCAGACAAACCAAATATGGACCAGAATAAGGTTTTAAAACTTTCTTCTACCCTAAAGACAAAAAAAGAGAGACTTTAGTCCTCCATAGATAGGTTGTCTCCATTTTATCAGAGGAGCTGCTATCTGTCACTGCAAGTACAACTAGGCAATATCCTCTGAAGTGATAAAGATGCATGATGTCCTAAGAGGCGAAGAACTGACAAACAATATTGGCTGATTTTCCTATTTCCAATTTTAGTCTGGATCTGGACTATGCATCCATACAGCGTTTCAATATTTCTATTGGCAATTCACTAAATCCTCTGCGGATCACTGATTAAATGTGAACTGAACACACCTTCCCCTCACATCTTACCTTACGCATGAGAACACAAGCTGCATAGCCAAGGCTCAGTTATTTTATATTGTTTATTTAAAACATGTACACTGTGTGAGGAATTCATTTCTGTTTTCCAGATGGAACCATCTGCCCACTTCTCTCCCCACATGGTGTTCTGAGGAGTCTCCTGATTCTCTGAGATGATAAGATCTAACTGAAGGTTGAGAATCCTTAGGCCCCAGCCCTAAATGTGGCCATCTGGGGCGATTTTGCTTGCTTGGAATGTGTCCTTGAACTGTGATGATGTCTTCTGCTCACCCAGATAAACGGAGAGATGTATACTTACTTTTGTGTACCTTCCTATACACAGGTAGGCATCACACCTATTGCTTGGCATTACTCTACAGCAGGCATCCCCAAACTGCGGCCCTCCAGATGTTTTGGCCTACAACTCCCATGATCCCTAGCTAACAGGACAAGTGGTTGGGGAAGTTGGGAATTGTAGTCCAAAACATCTGGAGGGCCGAAGTTTGGGGATGCCTGCTCTACAGCAAATGAGCCAAACTAATGAGTATTATTGCACCCTTACGCTGCTTTTCCTTTTAACAGTTGAAAGGTTTTGAAAACTACCTATAAAGAACTGTAAAACTGTTGTTCATATAAGCAGATGCATGGCTTCTGTTCTTCCATTAAGCAGAACATTTCCCAGTAATAATACCTTTTATAAATGTTTGAAGGTTGTCATCTAAATCACTTAGCCAACTGAAATAAAAAACCTTGACCCCAGCAGTATCCCTCTATTAACCTTTTATGTTAATTTGGAAGGGTGCCACTATTTTTCCAAGCCCTCCCAGCAGTGTTAATATATTAGTGTCAAATCTGCTGTTTTCCCTCACAACTTAAGCATTAACCTCTGTTTTGGAATGCTGCCATATTTCCCTTGAAAGTCTCATTGTTATGCAGGCATTGTGAGTCTGTCACCACAATGGTCCGAGACATATTAACTGAATGAGGTAGAACAGAAAATGGCACCCTCTTCCCAAATCAAAGTGCTTTCTGTCCAAAGCCTGCCAAATTATTTTGGCACTTTTATTTTATTAATAAAATAAAATTAAAATTAAAAAATAATAATAATAAGCCCTCACATCTCTTCCCCCAGCCACTTCTTGGCAGTAAAAATATATAATAATAATAATAATAATAATAATAATAATAATAATAATAAATAATGTAACAACAACAACAACAACAACAACAACAACATCTGATGATTTGTTGCCCTTTCATAATTTCTAAACATAGCTGCTTGAAATGGAAGTCTGAGGTTGTGGGAAACCCATGTTTAAGTTGTACCGGTACCACTTCATGAGGCAGGTGGAGGTTCACATGGAGAAGTCTACCACCAGCACCCCAGTTGGACAGCAAACTGAGGACATGACACAACTGCAGCATATGAGAAGTTGGCCTCAAGCGCAAGAAAGATGGGAAGTTACATGGACTGATACATGGACTCTTTAGACAAAACTATTTATTTGAATGTCTGACCACCAGATGCCCTCCCCCTCTTTCCCCTCCTGCCCCTTCCATGTGTGCACAGAACACAACATTTTGATTGATTAGGAAATATTTTGTGTTGTTTGACTGTATTTGCTTTTGTTTCCCTTAGGAAAATTCAATAAAACCTCCCCGATTAGTTAGGTCTTTCATCCCAAAGCTGTCATCCACATAAACTACTAGATGTCAGAAAGGAAGGGTTTTGGTTGCTGGATTTTGATCTTCCTGAGATCCAGTTCAAGGTTTTCTATAGTTTTTATGGAGGCACATTCATATGGAGCCTACTTTCTATAGTGACACAGGTCAGGGGCTCAGAGTTTGTCTGTTCCCTGCTATAGGCTTCACCCTGTCACACCGACTTCCTCTTCCCCCACCCAACCCAGCTTTGATCCCACTACCTTCACCCCTTCTGACTCAACAGGAAACAGGTCTGACCAGCATCCTAGGGATCCACTGACACCTGCCCCCCCCTACTGTGATTGGCCAGATTGTGGTGGTGGTGGCAGCTCCACATGGCAGCGAGAAGTTTGGATTGCTCCACAAGCCATGCTTAGAGTAAACCCACTGAAATTAGTGGCAGTTGAGTTTGCTAACTTAAGCCCCGTAGATTTCAGTGGGTCTGTTCTAAGCACGGCTGAGTCTGGATCGAACCTGTTACGTTTGGCACCGTGGTAATGATAAGATACCCTCCTTCTTTGGGATTGAACAGATATTTATCCACTTTACAGAAGGATAAACTGCAGAATGGGGGAAGTGAAGTGAATGATTCAAATTTATCCAGTGAATTAAATCCGCAAGCCGAGTCTGAAGCCTGCTGGCTGCTTCCCTCTTGTTGCAATATACACAATCTCCCTTACTACAAGGCATCTACATACATATCTGGCTCCGGAGGGAGATGGGATTTTTCCATTACTACACATCACAAGCTCAACAGAGGATATTATGTTCTTTCATCAAACAAAGAATTAACACCACATAGTAATATGTGACATTAAAACCATGCAGGGAAAAAATGTGACAGACAGCTGAGCTGCATGCTGACTTCTTCCTGTTTCAGTAAGCATGAGGCTTATTTCTAGGAGGACACATCACTTATGTAAATCTCTCCTGCATAATTTCTCTCCTGTCTGAAAAAAGCATTAAGGTATCTTCCCAGATGAATATTTTTGCCTTAAAAATTTAAGTGTTGTATATATCCAGAATGCAGGGGTGGGTAAGATCGTGGGACTGAGCCCGTCTCCGTATTTGAGACACATTCTCTGTGGAATCTAACCTTTCTCCAAAATATGCTACATATCTATGTGCAGGGATAATAAATGGTGCAGCCCCAAAAGATCTGGTCCACATGCTTCTTCTGACAGGCTTTCAGTTGATGTATTGGGGGTGTTTTGGTGCTACAGCAATCTGACATGAGAACCAACTCTTGCTCAAGCAATTCTGCTAGTTAACTAGCCTCAGTGGCGGAGCTTCATGCTCCGTGGGCGGAGAGCAGGCGGGGGTGTGGCTGGTGCGCATCCTGGGGGCGTGGCGCATATCCTGGGGGCGGGGTGCGCCACCTGCAGGGGCGTGGCATGCACCCCGGGGCGTGTTGCGCTGCCTGCGGGGGCGTGGTGCCCAGCGGGGGAGGGGCGGCTGCAATGGCACCCCACCAGGATCGGGCTGCCGGGGGCAGTGCGCTCCCCGCCCCCCTCTTCCTCTGCCAGTGACTAGCCCACAGCTAAAGGCCTTTAAGTTAGCTCCTCCCTATATCTATATACTAGGGGCTGCACCTTTGCTTGCTTCGCTCACCCTTGGCACCTATTCTACCCCCTAGACACTGCCGACTTTACCCTAGACCTTGCCGCCACCACCCCAAGACCTGATTGATCACCCCACACTAACCCTTTAGACCTCCTGCTTTCCACCTTATGCCACTGCAGCAAAGCAAGTTGACGAGTCAGACCTCCACTTGTGATTTGGAATGGGCATTAGAATGGATAATTTCCCATAAAATTGGGAAAGATGTCATATTGTTTCTTAGCACACTCTGAGATTACGATCCTCACACACTTGAAACTGTGAGCCAGGGTTGGAATTCAAAGGCAACTTGTGCTCAGCTTGTAATGTACTTGCGATTTCTAGACTGGGGGATTTCATTCTCCCTGTTTCCAAAATTGGCATCATCACTAATGGAAATGTGTAAAATAGGATTATTACTTGCAGCCATGTGACAGTGACCGCTGCATTCCTTTACATTTAATCTCTCAAAGACAAGGAATTCAATTCAGCATAAATTCAAATGTAAATTGCATCTATCTTTTTTTAAAAAATGGTGAATTGATGCACTAAGAAGTGAAATACTGACAGTTGCAACCTGAAATCTGCTATCTTGTAGAGCTTCTTTAGGCCACAGACTTTAATTACAGGATTAGATACTATTTTTCACTTCCAACATCTGTCAAAGGATGTGTGCACTTGAGAGCAGAATTAAGGGCATACAGGCAGTTGAAAATCGAATGATTCATTCTGCTTGACTGAGCTACAAAGCTTTATATTCATGTATATTGTTAAGATGGTACCCAAATAGCACATAGCATTGGGTGGCATAATGAATATGGAAATAGCAGAGGTCAAGTCCAAATAGCCTCAAATCTAGGACTTTTTAAGAGTGTTTTTTTTAATGCCCACTCCTGCTTCAGATGTTGGCTCTCAGGAAAGTTGTAGAAAAATGTGTTCAATACACTGATAACACTCATCCCTGTATCATCAGCATATAGAAAACCTTGAGCTGCAAAGTCCCTAAGGATTCCTCAACTGCCAGGATTGTCTGGGGTTCGAAAAGAGAATATTAGGGAATGTTTGCTGATAATTCTCATGATTCAGCTACTCAAAGCTGCATAGTACCCTATACAGCTTAGGTACAAGCTATCTGAAAGATCGTATTCTTTGGGGCAGGCCCTTCTCTTGATCCTGTGACCCTCACAGGCATGCTTGGTGGGGACATGGGCGGAGGGGGCCTTTTTAGTAGCTGCCTCCAGACTTGGGGAATTCTTTCCTAGAGAAGGCTCTCTCCTTGCTGTCCTTCCACTGGCAGGTGAAGACTTCCCTGTTCTAACAGGCTTTTGGGAATTGGCAGCTTTTAATGAAAGGGCTGATGCTATGCTCTTTTTATTGTAATTTATTGTATGTTTAAACCAAATTTTATATATGTACTGTATATAGTTTTAATCCTATCAATGTTTTTCAATTATAGTTTTTTCCTTATGTTTTTAGCAGTTTTTGTTTTTATCTGTAAGCCATCTTGAGTCCCAACAGGGAAAAAGTTGGGGTAATAATAATAATAATAATAATACAGAAGACAAGCGAAGAGAAATGGCTTGGGGGAGCAAAGTAAATCAGTAGTTATATCCAACCTCCCCTAAGCATCATACCTAAGGTCAGGGCTTTTTCCCCAGCCAGAACTCACCAGGACTCATTTCTGGCACATCTCAGGTGGGCACCATTACCATTCTAAGAGAATGAGGAAGGAGTTCATGGTGAGTTCCGGCGCCTATTTTTCTAGAAAAATAGCCTTGCTTAAATCAAAGGGCGTGATGTGTCATCTGCATTGATCAACCACCAAAGTAAACAGTACTCATGTTCTTAAATGTGGTACTTTTGCATAAAGTCTATTTTACTACTTCCAATTATTACACAGCATAGTCCAACGCTTGACCTATCAAACTGGCATGTAGTTTCACGCAACCTGTGGTTCTGTAGAGAACATATACAAAGGCAATCTGGAGAGAAAGCCAGTTGCATCACAAACTGCCCTGCAGAGATACTCACGTCGTAAATGCTGGGTTATATTTTGCACCAAGGTAGTAGGAGTAAAGGTTGAACATTCCAATCATGAAGGCGAGAAACACCATGATGAAAATAACCATGAATTTGAAGATGTCTTTCACAGTCCTTCCCAAAGAGATCTGGAGAGGACCAAAACTTTCATTGGCTGGGAGGATGTATGCAATCCGGGAGAAGCTGAGTACCACTGCGATTGCATATAGTCCTTCTGATATGATCTGAGGATCTGAGGGAAGCCACTTGCTCCTGGCTAAAATGAAACACAAGAGGTGATATATATTGTTAATGCGAACAGAACTAAGGTTTAAGGGGAGGGTGAGAGGACCCTGCACATTGCAGTAGGAAGTCCCAAGATATGCTTTCTTTCACCAGGGGTTTCCTTTGGATTTCCTAGCTACTACTGTCTTCCCTTCTTACCCACTTCACTTTACCCTCCCAGTTTCTTCTATTACCTTTCATTACTGCAGTAGTTCATCTGCAAGATTTCCAGAACAAAACCGTGGGCTTCGGCCAAAGCAGAGGCACACTAAAGAATAACCATTAAACTAGAAGACTTCTGAAGGCCACCCTCTACAGTGGTACCTCGGGTTAAGAACTTAATTCGTTCTGGAGGTCCATTCTTAACCTGAAACTGTTCTTAACCTGAGGTACCACTTTAGCTAATGGGGCCTCACGCCGCCACCACATGATTTCTGTTCTCATCCTGAGGTAAAGTTCTTAACCCGAGGTACTACTTCTGGGTTAGCGGAGTCTGTAACCTGAAGCATCTGTAACCCGAGGTACCACTGTATAGGGAAGTTTTTAATGCTTAATGTCTCATTGTGTTTTTATGTTTTGTTGGAAGTTGCCCAGAGTGGCTGCAGCAACCCTGTCACAGGGGCCGAGTACAAATAATAAAAACATTATTATTATTATTATTACTATTATTATTAACAACTAGTATCACACTTCAGAAGATCAAGTTGCAGCCTCAACTGGCTGTGTCACAACACCATAATCTAGACCATAATCTTAGAAGATGTCTAAAAGTATGTATAAGAACACAGGATATTGCCTTGCAGTAATAATAATAATAATAATAATAATAATAATAATAATAATAATAATAATATTTTATTATTTGTACCCCACCCATCTGGCTGGGTTTCCCCAGCCACTCTGGGCGGCTTCCAACAAAAAATTTAAATACATTAAAATGTCACACATTAAAATCTTCCTTGAACAGGGCTGCCTTCAGATGTCTTCTAAATGTCAGGTAGTTCTTTATCTCTTTGACATCTGATATCAAGTCAGACCACTAGTCTGTCTAACTCAGTACTCTCTATAGCAGACATGCCAATGGCAGTTAAGACTGTGACAAATGTGCACTATCAGGGCCGGCCTGGGCTGGCCCAAGACACCTTGCTGATTGAGGCAAAGGACAAGATGGTACTCCCCGCCCCATTCTACAGATTTACTGGCAACAGAATCTTACTCCAACACTGCCAATGGGATAGTGTCCTCCATCACACCTGAGGCAGAAGGTTAAGAGTTTTTTGGGGGGAGGGGGGAAACTATATATCTCTACTCTCGTAACACTGAGGACTAGGTGGCAGGAGCGGCGGAGATCAGGAAGAACAGTCAAGGTGCTGCCGCCATTGCTCCCAACATCTGCCACATGAATCCATCACCTCACACTGCCTAATGGTAGGGATGGCCCTAGATCAGGGATACAGGGAAATCACAGCAGATCAGCCACGAGGTTAGAAACAGAGAGAAAGGATGGGCTCTTTTTATCAGCTACCAGAATGAAAAAAACATTGCAGATGACATTCCCCCTATAACTTACAGTGGTACCTCTAGTTACGAACTTAATTCATTCCGGAGGTCCGTTCTTAACCTGAAACTGTTCTTAACTAGAGGCACGCTTTTGCTAATGGGGCCTCCTCCTGCTGCTGCACCACCGGCACATGATTTGGGGCAAAGTTCTCAACTCGAGGTAACTCTTCCAGGTTAGCAGAGTTTTCAACCTGAAGCGTTTATAACCTGAGGCTTTTGTAACTCGAGGTACCACCACATTCCAATTTATATTATCTTTTTCCTTTACTTAATTTTTTCTTAATCTAGTGTAGTATTTAGAGGCTTCTGTTGTCATTTTCTTTCACTTAAATTTAGCAAATATGTTTACAAAAAGAAATGAGGAAACTCAGCCATCCAATACTATGATTATTCAGAACAAAGGGGCTGACTGAACTATTACAAACACACACACACACACACACACACACACACACACACACACACACACACACAAATTGTCTGAATTTCTATTTTTATGGTAACTAGTTTGATATTTTAGTATTTCCATTTTTGTGTAGAATTTTGTGAATCACATTACAGGAAAATCCTTTCTTGCTGGTTCACTTTGTTCTTCGGAATAACGCTGATTACACAGTAGCTCCACAAGAGGGAGCACGTACCCCACAATATGTAATAGCAGAAAGGTAAAATGGTCTAGCAGTGTCAAAAAAAGAATATACTGTAATGTAATCCATATGCATGCCCTGCTTAGTGACTGCTTTACTATGTATGTGCGCAAAGTTTATCCTGACAAATTTTCTTAGGGGAAATGCAAACTATTTCCAAGTGTTCTGCATGTGGGTGTTATAAGAAATCAGTGTTGCTCTTCTAAATTCAATAAAAGTACATTGTATCACATCACATCTGAATATTATTTCCTGTTCTGCAGGTCTTTTTCAGGCAACTGTAACAACAGAGCCCGGAACATGTATGGCTCAAAATTATGGCAACTTTGTGTGACAGAAGAAAAACATTTCAGTCTACTTTGGGTGACCCGGTCCTGAAACAACTACAATCCTGTTTCTACAATTGATGACAAAAATGCATTAACGCATCAAAATCTAAAACTCTAGAATGGATTATGGAGGCCCAAACAGATTCTGCTGTGCATTCCAAAGATGTATATTGGAATATAGGGGTTGAGATCAGGCAAAACCCAGGGACGCCTGCACACAAATCACCCCTTACATTTAAGGAGGCACTACAGACACAATTTGCAAGACTGAGGGGTGTAGTGCTTAACTCTCCACTTTCCCCTGCAACCTCCCAGGTGCTCTCCCCACCCCCACCCCCATGAAAGCTCTGCATGCATATTTGATATATCAGACAGGGAAAACAGCTTGGAAAGCAGGAAAAAAAAAATAAGGTTAAGCACCCCCTCTTTGTACCTGCATGCTTTTGCCTGCAAATCACCACCATCACTTTTACAACATGCTGCTGGGTTTCCAAATGCATGTTGGCCACTGATCATTCAGTTTTGGCCTCACTTGTATTTCCTCATCTGGAGGAATCTGTCTCAATACATTTTGACAACAAGCTCACAGTGTGGGAACGGTGCCTTGAATTGGGATTTTAGTTTTGTAAATCCTGATTCTGGAAATTGCCATCTGCCATCAGACCAGACAAAACTTTGATATATTTTTGTTTTAACCTAGTGCCCTTTTACTAAGGAGCTGCTGGCAGTCAGTGATAACTTTAGCCAAATGTTTCTTTTCCTTTCCCCCCTTTGAGAAATACTAAGGGGTCCTACCCTATCAGTGAGTCATATGCCATGGCTTCCCCAGGAGTTTCACCTGCTAAATGTACATATATATTATCAAGATGTGAATGCCTCGTTCACTCGGCCTCTTTTTCTTTGGGAACACAAAGCAGATCCCTTCATCTGTAGGTTCCCTTTTGTCTGGTGAACCTCGACAATACAGAGGTTCTTCTCCTGTGCGGCCTTGAAGTTGTTCATACAACTGCGTTCAGTTTGATCTCCATACAAATCTAGAATTTCATTTTAGAGCAGACTTGTCTGATTCTGTATTAGTCGTTTTAACAAACGGGCTCAAATGGACACATCTAATGAATAATTTGCAAACATTCCCCTGACGTTCAGGAGAAAAAACTTTGCTGCTTCTGCCTCTGGTAAAAACCTGAGCCGGAGCAACAAAAACATATTAAGTAACAACCCTCTCTTACCATATGTGAAGTAGGCAACCTGAGGAGGAAGGGTGACGTTATTGAGGTCATCAACGGGAACATACAGGTCCACGTATTGTTGTGCTTCTGATGCTTTGAGAAAAGCCATGAATCTGGCAGTGAAAGAAGCTACAAAGATCGACAGCATCCCAAAATCCAGCAGGTTCCAAAGATGCATGACGTATTCCCGCGGGCCTTCTTCCCAGATTTCTTTGCATTCGGACCATATCATACCTGGGGTGGGGGGGGGAAGGGGAGGGCAGACAAACTTGGCATCATGTCATCAGCAAGATTGGCAAAGTTGTGTCCCTCAAAATCCTCAGTCATGCCCTCAATGCCCAGGCAGCAGACATTGCAATAAACTTGCAAAAACACTGTCTCTCTGCCCCTCTCCTCTGAGCAACATGGCAAAGGCAGCATTTCTCCAACTCCACACAAAATGTGGTCCCTCCTGGAATGCAAAAGCCTAGTGGCCAGAGCAATCTATGTTCTCTTATAGCTGCCCTTCCCAATATTCACTGACTCTCAGTATAATAAATCGCAATCATCATCATCAACAATAGTTCTGTCAAGTGCTCAAAGCACTTTACGTACATTTTATAGCTGAAATCCCCACAATAACCCTGTAAGAGAAGTTAAATTAGGGTTGCCATATTTCAAGAAGTAAAATCCAGACATTTGCCGATTTCCCCAAATTCTCCCCAGATGCTAATTCCATCACTGGAATCCTGGACAGGTCCAGGAAAATCTGGACGTATGGCAATGCTAAGTTAAGTGGTGGTGGCTGGCCTAAGGCCACCTAGTGAGTTCATGGCAGAGGAAAAATTCAAACCAAGGACCTCACTCAGACTTCCTTTTGTGCCACATTTCTAGGCATAGGTCCATGCTTTAAAATGCCATGTCTGAGCACTTGGGTTGTTGTTTTGGACATGGCATTTCCCCCACAAAAGACCTGAAGGAGCGTCTCCACCTCCATCATTCTGCCCGGACACTGAGGTCCAGCACCGAGGGCCTTCTGGCGGTTCCCTCATTGCAAGAAGCCAAGTTGCAGGGAACTAGGCAGAGGGCCTTCTCGGTGGTGGCGCCTGCCCTGTGGAACTCCCTCCCAACAGATGTCAAAGAGCAAAACAACTACCAGACTTTTAGAAGACATCTGAAGGCAGCCCTATTAAGGAAGGCTTTTAATGTTTAATAGATTATTTTATTTCATTCTTCTGTTGGAAGCCGCCCAGAGTGGCTGGGGAAACCCAGCCAGATGGGCGGGGTATAGATAATAAATTATTATTATTATTATTATTATTATTATTATTATTATTATTATTATTATCTATACTGCTGAGTCAGAGTAACTGGCAATCCTCTGAAAACCCAGATTGCTGTTTATTCTGATTTTGGGTCAAAGCATGGGTTTTCCTGAGGAATGAGGCAGGTAAAAAAAAAAGACGAAGTGCTCAGACATGGAGCTTTAAAGTGTGGACCTGTGATTAGAAAGTGTGGGGCAAAAGATGGCTCATAGCCACTATGCTACACCAATATCAAATCTTGCAGCTTGATCACCTATAGGAACTGTAGTAATTCATTATTTTCCACCCAAAACTCAGCTAAGAAGAATTGTTAATGTCCCAATACCAGTTTTCACATCAAATGCAGTTTTTTTCATTGAAATTCAGTTCACTCTGCTTAATTCCAAATATCATCATCCTGACTGAGTGCGGTTTCATTTTTGATGTAATTGAGAAAATAATTGGGAGGAAACCAGAAAAAAACCTGTAGCAAGATATAAAATGTTATATTCTTTATCTAGGCTGCAGAGAGAGCTTGCACAGGTTGTGGGCAGTTCTTCTCAGAGAACAGTAGAGAAAATGGAATATATATTGGGGTGGGCAGAAAGGACAAACAAATAACCTGAATTTTCTTCACTTGTCATGCACCTGTTACCTAAAAAAGCATTCCTTTTTCAAAATACAGATCTTCTGGGAGGCATTTTAATATGATTTTTTTTTAAAAAAAAATTCATACTGTCATTCATGAATTTTTTACAGCTTGTCGCTTATTCACTTTCCCAAATCTAATATCCCACACAACTGTTGTTTAACGCACTTTCATTTGGGATGCACAAAGATTGCATATCTTTATTTGCACTGTAAATGAGCAGGCTTAGAGCCAGGAGATTCCATTGCCTGAAGGACGGTATTGGCTTTTGACAAATAGAACTCAGCTCCAATCTTCAAGGCAGAATTTGGAGCACCTCTGCAAGGGTGGGTTCCTTGGTTTCACAGAACCATTTCAACCTGGGGCAACCCAGGGGAAAACACGGGCCCACCTGCTGCCATGTCAGGTACAGTGCAGCAGATGTAGAAATTCGATTCAGGTATGCAAGCAGGTCCTGAGCGCTGCAGCCCTTTCTTCCTGCAGTTTCCAGGAGCTGGGATTCAGAAGCATGCTGCCTCCAACAGTAGAGGGGAAACAGAGTCATTGTGGTTAGTAGCCACGCAGCAGAGCAGAGTAGTAGAGCAGGTTCAATCCCCAGCATTGCCAGGGAGCTCTGAGAGAAACCCAGATTTTAAATTCTGCAGAGCCACTGCTAGTCTGTGTGCATAAAACTGAGCTACATGGTCTGACTAAGTATGAAGCTAATTCCTATCTTCCTAAGGAGGTACCCAGCACTTGCTATTCCCAATGGGACCTTTTCTCTCATTGCTAACAGCAGGCGTATAAACAGCCTCGGCCCAGTATACCTGAAGGAGCATCTCCACCCCCATTGTTCAACCTGGACACTGAGGTCCAGCGCCGAGGGCCTTCTGGTGGTTCCCTCACTGTCACAGGGAACCAGGCACAGGGAACCAGGCACAGGGCCTTCTCAGTAGTGGCGCCTGCCCTGTGGTACGCCCTCCCCTCAGATGTCAAGGAAATAAACAACTACCTGACTATTAGAAGATATCTGAAGGCAGCCCTGTTTGGGGAAGTTTTTTATGTTTGATGTTTTATTGTGTTTTTAATATTCTGTTGGGAGCCACCCAGAGTGGCTGGGGAAACCCAGCCGGATTGGGGGGGGTTAATAATAATAATAATAATAATAATAATAATAATAATAATAATAATAATTTTTAGGAGGGTGGATTCTGGTTGGGTCCATTGCAGGGGCAAAGAGCTACACTTCCTGCCAATACACAGTGGACCTAATCCAGTTTGGGCTTCTCCATATCACACCTGGTATTTATTTATAAAAAATACCACATCAAACCACAAGTGGGTTGACCTCCAGCCTAAGAAAGTGAAACAGCACCCAGTAAAGCAGCTGGCTGGGTGGGGGGGCTTTGTGCATTGTTTCTCCCATGTAAACTTTGTTCTCTCATGTCAGTGCTATCTGCTATGATCTTACTGATTTTCTCAGACTGCCATATAATTCACTGGGGAATTATAAGATCCATGCATTGGCACAATTTGGCTTGGAAAGATCAGGTGTATTATACAAGACCACCAAGGCTGTTTGGAAAAAGTAGAGACAGTCTTAGTGTTTGAGTTCCAAGATAATTTGCTTACCAATGGATAGCAAGAGAGAGGGCAGTCAATCATGTAGGCAAATGTTTTCTCCCCCATAGGACTTCAAGCACTGCTCAAAACAAATGCAACTGAGCTCAGCTACACTGTTTGTTATCAGCCCTCGAAAACATTCATAAAGCTGTATCAGAATTGGCAAGCTATTAAACAGAATGGTATAACTTCCTAGAAGCGTTTTAAATGAGAAAATCAAACAAAGCTCTTCTAGAAAGTCGGATAAAAATAAATAAGTGAATAAATCCAACATCATTATTCCAGAGCGTCTGGAGCAGGAGTGATAAAGATTTCTCTGATTATGAGCGGGGTACCAAAATCTTCACATGGATACACAGACAGGGCAGATACCAATTCACTTCTTTAGCCAACAGCCTCACCACTGGTTCTTCATGCCTTCCTCGTAATTCCTGTTGGCAATAGTCTTTTTTTAAACACCAAGGGTGGGGAATCTGTACCCCTCCTAGATGCTGTTGGCCTCCAAATCCCATTAGCCAAACTCCCATTAGCTCCCATTAGGCCAATGGTCAAAAAGAGTGGTAGCTGTAGCTCGACAACATCTGCAGGACACTACTTAGGTATCTCTGATGTAATGTTACTGTCAGGGGATGAAAGATTCCACAGAAAAGGCCCCTCTCAGAAGCATCTCTGAGCTCCAGCTTTTGGCCCTGACTTTTCTCTCTGCTCTTCACCTCCACCGGTCTGGGTCCCCTTGACCTACGAGAACAATAGGTGATAGCATTTCCACTTACCTAGAACCCATTTCATGATGAGCATTTCTGTCCATGAGAACTGTGTTGTTTTTACTCTAAATATTTGTTTGGGATGATCCATGGCAGTTTCATTGGGAAGCAGTTTGACTCCTTCAAATCGGTCTGAGGCATTCACTACTAAGAGTCCAAGGAAAATGGTGAAAGAAACGGCGTGCGCCACAAACTTCATGAAGGGGCTCCGGAGTGTCTGTCCCAGCTGAAGACAAAGGACATACAAAGCCATGAAGTCGACTACAACATTTATAACATATGAAAAGCAAGACTTTCTTTAGGTTTACATGTCACAATTTCAATGCCTGAAGGCGTTATTTAAGAGCAAGGCATAGATTTCTGTGGCATCTACTTCTAAGTAATGGATTTGAAACACAAATACTTTACTTGCAGGTATTCTAACACAGTCCTGCTGATAGTACCTACACACGTGTACATGTGAAATTTCCAAAATAAGGGTCGCCCAGAAGTTGTACTTATAAGTCATTACCTCCTGGGACCTAAAAGTAGGGTTGCCATATTTCAAAAGGTGAACATGTGAGTTTTTTTGTTTTTTTGCAAAGTTGTTGGGTTGTTTTTAGCTTTTTGGGGGGGGGGCAAAGTAGCAATTTATTTGCCATTTTTTAGCTATTTTTATTTTTAAAAGTGTCAAAAATGGCACTGTTGCCATGGGCTGCCATACGTCTGGACATTTTCCCCTGGACATTCCCCCCCCAGAAATCTTTTCCGATTTCTGCCCAGACACTGCTAAAGACAGCTGGATTCTGGATATGTCCAGGAAGTCACAAATGTGTGGCAACCCTATTAAAAGTATATATTAGAAGCCCTGAATCTAACAAAAGAAAGAATGTTAACGTATTCAGTACACTGAAAAGTCCAACAAAAATGCTAAAACAATATGGCATCAGTGTGCCTAAAATGGACACACATGCATTTGTTTCATGCACATCTCCCACCTGGGTGACGAACCAATGAAATTGCTTTAGGTGAACACCCTAAAAAGCTGGATTAAAAAACCTATCAAACAAACAGTATTAATTGTGCAATAATGCCAGAAGCTTCATCCCTAAACACTACATATGTGATCAACAATCCTTGTGTTCTGCCCATATCATGTGGAAAGGGAAGTGTGAGAAGGGTGGGTTTGATTTTAAGAGCAAAAACAGTGGATGGACTGGGGTGGCTAATTCCTCCTACTGTCTCTTCTGTATTTCTCAACAGGTACAAATGTCCCTGCACATTTTCCTCCTCAGTGAAACTTTAATATTAGAAGTGAGGTCACATGGGAAAAGGAAGGAAGGGTCATAACTCAGAGGTAGAACATCTGCCTTGCACACAGAAGGTCCCAGCATCAATCCCTGGCATATCCAGGTAGAGATGGGAGAGAAACCTGCCTGAAACCCTGGAGAATCAC
Organism: Zootoca vivipara; assembly: GCF_965207765.1. NCBI lineage: Eukaryota > Metazoa > Chordata > Lepidosauria > Squamata > Lacertidae > Zootoca > Zootoca vivipara. The sequence continues at coordinate 56,542,577 of NC_142584.1, forward strand.
TGACAGTCAGTCTGGACAGTACTGAGCTACATGGACTAATGGTCTGGCTTCATATAAGGCAGCTTCCTTGGGGAGAGAAATTGCAGGTTACTAAGCCATGGACAAATGAGAGGATCTTATAGTCCTCACCCAAGTGTCCCTTTTTGCTGGCCTCCTATCTCTCTCTTTGTATGTGAGTGGGGTATATCTAGGATAAAACAAATTGATCCATAGCTGTTTTATCTACTTTGGTCCTTGCCCACTCCACCATATTGTAACAAATTTTCACTATGAAGTTTCAACATTTTAAAGTTTCAACTTTGCCAATAACCCTTACAACAATGTAATTGTTCAAGAGAGAAATATTATCTTTTAAAAAGAAGAAGAAAGAGAGAAAGAAATAAAAGACTACAAACAAATTTACAAACTTGTCACACTTCTGAAAAACCTAGGGGACATCATAAAGTCTTAAATGGTTTTCTCCAAATGTAAGATCAAAATCTGTTATCTTTATGCCAATATTTCCAAAGTGCTTCTATATTCACTTTAATCATATAAACAAAGGATTCTTTGAAGCCAGAACATCTCTTTTAAAGCTTAAAGCACACACAGATACTTTTGCCAGACCTGAAACTTAGCTTCCACAAGACTAACATAGCAAATTCACAAAATGTTGATATAATTGGAAGCACATTTTTGCATAAAGGTCCAAACACCTATGGATCGATATTCTCATATTGAGTACAGAAAATACTGTCCTGAGGAAAGTTTTTGAGAATTTTATATTACGTATAGGCTGGTTAATATTTTAAAAAACACCTTTCCTCTCATTTCAACACTGCTGGCCGTGAAAAGCCTGAAGGAACCCCCAAACTACCCTGCTTCCCCTATTTTAAGATGTAGTAATAAAATTAGCCATAGTAAGATTTTTAAGCATTCAAGGAATATAAGCCATACCCCGAAAATAAGACATAGTGATAGGCGCAGCAGCAATGCCACCTGCGGCAGGAGGAGGAGGAAAAAAATAAGACATCCCCGGAAAATAAGCCATAGTGGTGTTGTTGTTTTGAGGAAAAATAAATATAAGACGGTGACTTATTTTCGAAGAAACATGGTATAACATACATCCCTTTCTCCCTACAGCACACAACTTGTAAAATGTAAAACACCTCACTGAGATTTACCAAGCCCCGACGTTATCTGCCTTTAGGCACCTGTTTAAATTAAGACTAAGGAGGCCTTTGGTTGAATAATCTTTCTTGAATGGGTATAACTATGGTGCTTTGTTTTGGTTTTGGTTTTACAGTTTTCAGCTTTCTAGACTTTTCAGGTCCTATCTTAACTATTTTTATTTTGACAGTGGTTTACTGCATCTTGTGGTTTTGTTTTTATGTTATTGGAAATTTTAGTGTTGCGAGACAGCTTTATTCATATTTTTAAAAATAATAATCAGGGTGTGAGGGGTGTGTGTGTGCCCTTTTAGTAGCCACAACTGAAACTTCCCCATTTAGTGTGGGGAGGAAAAGTAGTTTTGCTTTTTTAACCTCATCTCCCTGTCCTAATACCTACTTTGTAGATATTACAAGCTGTTGTTGGGGGCTCAAGCAGGCTGTTTCTGCTTCTCCATATTCCTTTGCTCCCAAATTATAACCCTTAACATTCTGTAGCTTAGAGGCTGTCAGGCATAGGCAAACTCGGCCCTCCAGATATTTTGGAACTACAATTCCCACCACCCCTGACCACTGGTCCTGTTAGCTAGGGATGATGGGAGTTGTAGTCCCAAAACATCTGGAGGGCCAAGTTTGCCTATGCCTACTTTAGGCTCTGGATGGCACTGTCAAGCTCTTTATTGGACATTTTTTTAAAAAAACAACATTTAATTTACAAATGAATGCACTTTCATATACCTGGGGTGTGCCCTTAGTGTGCGGAGTCCGCTACCTTATTTTTTTGAATATTTCACTTCCAAAATGATAGGCATGGGACCACTTGGCTTTAGTATTGAGAGGGTATGGTGATGATACTTGCAGTGTGAACACTAATTGTGAAAAGTCAATCCAGTGATTAGAATTTATTCTAGCCAAGGTACTCTGGCTTCTTAGTTCATAACATTTGTTCTGCAGTATCTACCTACAACAATATAGGGAAGAACTGCTACTTTGCCCTAATGACTTTTTGTGTGTGTGTATGTGGTGGTGGTGGTGGGGATAACATTGACCCATTTGTCTAAGCAGCTATATGCAGAAGCAGCACATCTCTGGATTTGTGGAATCTGACACATGTCTACTCAGAATGCCCATTGACTTCAGTGGGAATTGTAGGTAAGTAGACACTGGATTGCAGCCTAAACCAGCAGAGACCCAGGTGTACCTTACACAATCAAAGTATTGCATGCATTGTCACTGACATAAGATGGCATAGAAACTCTTTTTAATATAACTGCTCTTCTCCAGTGATGTCAAAAAAATCCATGTTCTATCAGGGCTGCATCAATATTTTATTTTCTTTGTTAGTCTTATGAAAGCTGTAGAAATCGTCCTTGGAATGACAGCTTTCAAAACTTCATAAAAATATAATTTGTAGAAAGATAAATAATGCAGAACCTCAGACCTTCAGAATCATATCAACGCTTATCCCTTTTCCAAAACCTAATATTTTGGAGATCTCTCTAACTCATGTCTGTTCAGCTGGTGCTTGGGCATGAGTGGGTTAGCAGGTTTCAGTTACTGCCTGATTTTTGTTTCTGTTTTTTTTTCCATTTTGTTAAATGCAAACTATGCCTGTGTGATTACGACACCCAAAATGTTGCCTTCCAGATGCAGTCTGGCTCTAACTCCCATCAGAGGCGGTTTTAGGGCACCGCTGGGCGCTGCCCTGCAGGAGGCACCAAAACAATGCTGTAGAACAGAGTGCGAGAGGCACAAGGGATGGAGGCACATTGAATTTCAAGACCCCAAAGCATAGCTGCCAAGTCTCCCGTATTCCGGGGAAAAACCCCATTTTTCCAGCTGTTCTCAGCTGAAAAAACGGATTTTTTTGTTTCCCCCCGGTTTATTCTGGTGTGGTGGCCATTTTGGAACTGGGCGGAGCATGCTCAGAAGCGACTTTTGATGCTGCTCTGCCCAATTTCAAAATGGCTGCAGTGCGACTTCTGGCGTGGCGGCCATTTTGGAACTGGGCAGAGCAGCATCAAAAGTCGCTTCTGAGCATGCTCCGCCCAGTTCCAAAATGGCGGCAGTGCTACTTCCAGTCTGATCCCTTATTTTTCCGGCAGGAACTTGGCAGGTATGCCCCAAAAGTCTGCCACTGCTCCCATTAACCTCATGATCAGGGATCATGCGAGCTGTATTCCAGTAACATCTGGAGGGCACCATGTTACCTTCAGTGCCTTACAGTGTCACCTTCCTCATGTGACAGTTCTGCTAAATGTACTGCATGTGGCAGCTTGGGTTGATAGCAGTAATTAGGCCTAAGGGAGAGATACGAAACCTGCAGTCAACTATTTGTTCGGCTACCCAGCCTAAGGGGATATGCCTGTAGTAACAGCAGAAGCAAGGTTTCTTAGCTGATCCTTCTAAAATTGCATTCACACATGACCCCTAATAACTAGTAAAATTGGCATTATGCCATCCCTTATTTCCTATTTTCATTTGTGCTTTCCCCACCTGTCTCTAAATAGTGTTCTTCTCCTTCTCATCTCTAACACTTTGGGGAACAAATTTCAAAACAATTTTGGAGCTGGCTGGCTGGTTTCTTCCTATCCCTCTGTCACCCCACAGGAAACCCCTGAGACTTCCTTCTAGCCCTCTTGCAATTGCAATGTCAATATTTGTTTGTGGTCTTAGTTAAGCATCTGCACTGGCATCGAGCCCCACAGGAACAGTGTGTAAATAATGATAAACAAACATGCACCTTAACCAATCTGTACCTTGCTGCAGGGAGCGATCCAGTATGCTATGGCAAGGAATGGAAGGCCGATGGAGACTCCAAAAACAGCCAAGAATTTCACAGCCATGGACTGCTGGCGTAAGCCTGAGAGGTTTTCATACCACATGGTGAGCAACTGCTGCTGACAGTTGGGATGGGCAACAAACTGCAAGAGGAAAAATGAATGTAAGCATCGCCTGAAGAATATAAGAGCTGAGCAAGAAAGCAGGATGAGTCCCCTGACCACAGGGGTGACAAAGCTGTAAATATACAGAGAAACAGAGCCCTTTTTAAACATTCAAAGCTTGTAGCAAAGGCAGAGAACAAATCCCTGGAAAACTGAGAGATTAGGCCCATTCATTTAACACTCATCACCTACCGTGTTTCTCATATTATAAGACACGTCTTATATTTATTTTTTCCTCAAAAAAAACACACTATGGCTTATTTTCAAGGGATGTCTTATTTTTTTCCTCCTCCTCCTGCCGCGGCCGGCATTGCTGCTGCGCCTATCACTATGTCTTATTTTCGGGGTATGGCTTATATTCCTTGAATGCTTAAAAATCCTGCTATGGCTTATTTTATGGGTATGTCTTAAAATATGAGAAACAGGGTATGTCTTATCAGACAAAACATTGCTTGTTCCAAAAGTTTAAATCTAGGGTACTCCCAGACTGGAGTTTATTGTGGAACAGTATTCTTCATCCATACAAGTTTTTTGCAGCATCCACATAGCATTGTTAGCAACAAATTGCCAGTTACCTCCACTCCCCCAATTTAATTCTGATAAACCCTTTTTGCAGAAAATCCAACGAGTTATTTTTTAAAAAAACCCAACCTGTTGGCAATAATCCATTTGGAACATATGCAGCATCTACAATGACTTGTAAGCACCTCCACTATCTCTGCAGATTCTTCTCTTATATCCAAAAGTGATCAGTGTCAATAGCAACAGTTTAAATTGCCATCTCAGGATATATTCACCGTTCAAAAAGCCACAGTCCAAAAAAACACAAGTACTAAAGTATTCCCTTTATGACTGTATTTTCAGCTGCAATCCTGCTGTGTTCAGCTTTCAAAACACACTAAAACATCTCTTGTAGTGCTTCGCGGAAGAAGTCTGGTGTGAATGCTAATGTCAAGGAAGTTATCTTAGAAAGCTTTGTTGAAAAGCATCTAGATGACTAATGGCCATCACTCCATATCGCTGTAGTAAAATTCAGAAATTTCATTAGTTATGAATGCCTTTCCTTTTTTGTTTCCCGAATCCACTTTCAATTTTATTGATGGCTCCGTAGTCTGGTATTATAAGAGATGCACTTTCTGCATCTGGCATCTTCATTATACACTTTTCAGGTAAAGCTGAATGCAAGTCTCTTTACCCACCATATTTTTGTGATTTTAAGTCATTCTAAGTTGTAACCCATGCTGGGATCCCAGGGTTATAGGCAGGTAATAAACCAAAACACTACTACTGCTCTTCTTCCTCCTCTTAATTTCTACCAGTAATCAACTCAAAAGAGCAACATAGCCTGTAAGCAGAGAATGCACAGATTCATTAGCATGGAAGTCCCAAAATAGCTCACAAATTTTGCTAATAGAGCTGCAGGATGTGACCAGAATTTGAAGGGTTGAAAGGTGTCTAGAGTCCTGCCTTTCTATGGTTACTACTGGCATGCCTAGAACCTTGTCCTTATGGGACCAGTTCCGGGGCTTTCAATAAGGAGGACTTGGAGAATATCTAGTAAAAGATGGACAGAGGTCTATTGTTTTTATTCTGAGCTCATAATGCTGCCTTCTCAGAAGCTTGCGAAAGTCTACAATGCTGTGGTAGAAAGAATATTGCATCATTGTCAGAACATAATCATGGTTGTCATCGTCATTTTATTTGTACGCCACCTTTCCACAGTTAAAACAATGCTCAAGGCGGCTTACAATATGAAAAGATTTACATAATTACAAATGTAGCAAAGTAGTCATAAAAATAAATAAAACACATTAAAAACTACATAACCAAACTGAACAGTTTCCACATAAAAATAAATCAACAAAAAAGTTAACATCAGTAATATCAGCAACAACAGCAAAAACTCCCAACAAAACTTCCCCCAAAATATCCCTGTCCTTATGAGGCTTGTCAGGCCTCGCCCTGGGCCAGGTGGAGAGAGGCAGGAACAGGGCTCTCATTGACACAAATGGCCTTCATTGACACAAATACACAATTACATTGGGGGCACTTGAAATCAAATTATAAGAGGCTGCTCCAGTTTAGTGAGACATTCACAGAAAGCAGTTCATCATGTGTGTTGCCCCTCTGGTTTCACTATGCCATTTGTACCAGTTTGTGGTGAAACTGGTATATCCAACAGGTTACAAAGTAAATACCATGGTACCTTGGTTCTCAAACTTAATCCATTCTGGAAGTCCGTTCCAAAACCAAAGCGTCCCAAAACCAAGGCATGCTTTCCCATAAAAAGTGATGCAAAATCGATTGTTCCGTTCCAGACTTTTAAAAACAACCCCTAAAACAGCAATTTAACATGAATTTTACTATCTAACCAGACCACTGATCCATAAAATGAAAGCAATAAACAATGTACTACAGTCACACAATCAATCAATCAATCAGTAGCAGAACTGGGTTCCACGCAGTCACACAAAAAAAGAGCTGCAAAAGCAAAAACACAAAAAAGGGAGCAAAAACAGACAGACCTCAGTGTAACATTCAAAACGGAAGTGTGGCACTCAAAACAGAAGCGTAACACTAAAAATGGAGCACGTACGGCTTCCGAGAAAAGTTCGCAAAACGGAACGCTTACTTCTGGGTTTGTAGTGTTTGGGCTCCAAGCAGTTTGAGAACCAATGCGTTTGAGAACCAAGGGACCACTGTAACTAGAAATGAATGGGCACAGTCTACACACTCCCTCCTACATCCCCCAGCACCTATTTTTTGCAGGCATGTAAAATATATACACCTTATTTTCCCAGAGAATGTAGCAGTTGTTGTGTACTTGCAGCTCTGTCTACTCTTTGGGTTCCTACGGCAGTGTATCTTTTGGATTATGTTTTTCTACCTAACACATAGGTTGGGTGGGACAAGAGTAGGGGACAAATGAGAGCACAGTGGGAAGCTTGAAACCACAGTTGACCAGCCCTTGGCATTGGTCCCTAGTATCTCTCTGTCTAATATTTTCATTGGAACTTCAGAGTGTGGTGCTGATGTCAGCGTGCGCATAACTGTACCTCTTTTGTCCAGCACCAGATACAACTCATTTTCTTTGCCGGAAGAAGAACCATCATAAAAACCTCTGCGTGCTTTTCATTTTTCTTGTAGGCACAATGCAGACAATTAAATCAGCATTTAATCAAACCAATGCCAAAGGCAGTTAGAGTCCAAAATGTTTTGAACAAAGCAAACGAACTGTTTATTAGTTTAAATGTTAAAGCTCCTCCTGGAGGGGATATGACATCTCGCATTTAGGAATCATTAAATATTGTCTAATTTGAGCTCCAAAAGCAGGCTGAGGGTGTATATCTACAGCTGGAGAACTGTGAATGTCATTAAAACAGAGCATGACCTATATAACAATATAGAACAATGCAACAGAATAGTTATTATGTAATAGGGTTGAAAGAGATTACTTAATCGTAAGTAGTCTTCCATGAGCAATGGACAAGCTGTCTAGCAGCATAAGGCTAGGTGACTAGCTAACCATCAGCTGGGCTAGTACTTTCCCACAGGAATTGGACCACATTTGGTCCAGTGGAAATGGTTATTGAAATATTTATTGATTTTTTTAGTGCTGTTATTTATTGATTACCTGGTATACAATTTCCTTTGCAGGAAGCTGGAATCTATATGAGTGTCTTATTTAATCAAGGAAGGAAATACAGGATTTCCAGCTAGGATGTAGGGGTTGGAGGGTACCGGTACCTACAGTGAAGAATCAACAGGTAAGTGTGGTGCTTAACCCTGTCCTGGTCGGCTGATTCTGTCTGCAAATCTGACTGCAAATCACCTCTCTTTTAGACTCCATACCTTGCAGGCAGTGAGCCTAGGTCACCATCATCTCTGTTAATGTTTTTAAGCTGTAAAATTCTGGGTTTTCCCTCAAAAAGTAAGCCCAGGCTAACTAACAGCATCATACAAACACAATATTATGAAAAAGCACCCAAGCAATACAAACAATAAAAATGCTGCAATCAGCTAATAGAGCTGCATAGTCAATGCACAGGAAAAAATAGTTCTATGTCAAATTCAATAATATTAAATCAATAAGCGAGGGGATCTCTCTCTCTCTCTCTCTCTCTCTCTCTCTCTCTCTCTCTCTCTCTCTGTGGCACACACACAAACACACACACCATTTATATAACTCCACCAGTCAATGTTGTTAATGGGGACAAGTCCACCCTAAACACTAGCAGAATGTAGGAGAAGAATCAGGCACACCCTAATTAATGCAACGGTAGCAAATCTCTATGTGGGACAAGAAGCTACAGTTAGAACTAGATATGGAATAACTGATTGTTTCAAAATTGGGAAAGGAGTATGACAAGGCTGTATATTGTCTCCCTGCTTATTTAACTTATATGCAGAATTCATCATGTGAAAGGCTGGACTGGATGAATCCCAAGCCGGAATTAAGATTGCCAGAAGAAATATCAACAGCTTCAGATATGCAGATGACACAACCTTGATGGCAGAAAGTGAGGAGGAATTAAAGAACCTTTTAATGAGGGTGAAAGAGGAGAGCACAAAATATGGTCTAAAGCTCAATATCAAAAAAACTAAGATCATGGCCACTGGTCCCATCACCTCCTGGAAAATAGAAGGGGAAGAAATGGAGACAGTGAGAGATTTTACTATCTTGGGTTGCATGATCACTACAGATGGTGACAGCAGTCACGAAATTAGAAGACACCTGCTTCTTGGGAGAAAAGCAGTGACAAACCTAGACAGCATCTTAAAAAGCAGCGACATCACCTTGCCGACAAAGGTCCGTATAGTTAAAGCTATGGTTTCCCCAGTAGTGATGCATGGAAGTGAGAGCTGGACCATAAAAAAGGTTGATCGCTGAAGAATTGATGCTTTTGAATTATGGTGCTGGAGGAGACTCTTGAGAGTCCCATGGACTGCAAGAAGATCAAACCTATCCATTCTGAAGGAAATCAGCCCTGAGTGCTCACTGGAATGACAGATCCTGAAGCTGAGGCTCCAATACTTTGGCCACCTCATGAGAAGAGAAGACTCCCTGGAAAAGACCCTGATGTTGGGAAAGATTGAGGGCACAAGGAGAAGGGGACGGCAGAGGGCGAGATGGTTGGACAGTGTTCTCGAAGCTACGAACATGAGTTTGACCAAACTGCGGGAGGCAGTGGAAGACAGGAGTGCCTGGCGTGCTCTGGTCCATGGGGTCACGAAGAGTCGGACACAACTAAACGACTAAACAACAAGCAAAAAATATTGAGAGCCACCATAGCAGAAAAAAACTTTTCATGTAAAACCTGCCCACCCATCACAGGCCAATAGAGAGGGACTGCTCTCTGCTACTCTCATTCTAACAGACAAACTTCTGGAGGCAATTGCCTCCGGTGGTTGTTGTAACCACCAATGAAACATTTCAGTCTGTCTCTACCACTCATGGCGCTTGATGCTCCAGGTAAAGGTAAAGGGACCCCTGACCGTTAGGTCCAGTCACAGACGACTCTGGGGTTGCGGCGCTCATCTTGCTTTACTGGCCGAGGGAGCCGGCATACAGCTTCCAGGTCATGTGACCAGCATGACTAAGCTGCTTCTGGTGAACCAGAGCAGTGCATGGAAATGCCGTTTACCACCATAGTGGTATCTATTTATCTACTTGCACTTTGACGTGCTTTCGAACTGCTAGGTTGGCAGGAGCTGGGAACGAACAACGGGAGCTCACCCTGTCGTGGGGGTTTGAACCACCGACCTTCTGATCGGCAAGCTCTAGGCTCTGTGGTTTACTCAAATGTCACATAACTGGAAAGACTGCCCCTGCTCTTCAGTTGGATGTGGGGCAAGGCAGAAGTGGCCTTGAGGGGCAGCATTTCCCTCAGTGCTCCCCAAGAGGTTTGCTCCCTGATTTTGTTACTTCTGCAAATGGAACCACAATTATGCCCTGATAATGTCAAGTTCTCCCCTCATAACACCAAGCCGTTAAACTGTTCACAGATTCTCTCAGAAATAAATGACAGGATCACTTGTCCAGTGATATGCATAACATACGAGATACATGAGCCCAGGGGATATAATTTTTCCTGACATTCAGAAGGTATATACTTCTTAATTCTTTCTTCCATAAAGTTGGGATCATTCTCCAATCTAGTTGAACGCAAATGAAATTGCCTGGTATCAAAGCATGGTTTCCTAATGACAAATCCACCGCAGCTTCACAAAGGATTTTTTATTAGAAGAGATAAAGCTTCTTCAGTTTGCACATTTTACCCCAGAGTGACTCCATCTCTGCACCACATATAATGTGACTGACTGCTAATAATCTTTCGACATGATTAAAGATAAAGATAATGAAAAGGAGAGATAAAGAAAATGTTATTAACATAGTTCATTGTATTTTGTGAGAAAGCAAAAGGAGATTAAGGCTCTTCAAGAGGAAATATATATTATTATTTTTTAAAGGAAAAAGTGTTCAGAGACACAAGCCCCAGGGAGAGTATGACACATCTCTATATAAATGATATCTCAGGGGGAGAAAAAGACACTGAACACTAGAGAACAACAGCAAATCTAACTTGTGAATTTATTGCAGTGAATTTATTGTACATTGGTAGAAAAATAAAACAGTAGCATTTATGGTGCGAGGTTTCAAATGATTATAGACTCTTGTGGGTATATGATTGAGTGCCATAAAAATCAATAGAGGTTTAGGCACTGATTTCAAAGGAATGATTATCTCTCAACCTGGACATAACTGTGACTGTCTGATAAAGGTAGCATCCAGATAACAGACTCACTGACAGCTGACTTAGCAGCAAAATATTATACTATACTACCTGCGCTGGAATATGGCAGGTGTGGGCAACATTTGGGCCTTCAAATGTTTTTGAATTAATAGTAATAATAATACTGAGCGATTTTTCCTCCCCAAAAGTGAAACCCAAAGTGACTTACAACAACAACAACAACAACAACAACAACAACAACAATAATAATAATAATAAATTTTTATTTGTATCCCGCCCTCCCTGGCTAAGGCCGGGCTCAGAGCGGCTAACATAATAAAAACAACACAATAAGCATAAAAACAGACATCAATTAATTAAAATACATCTTAAAATTAATTCAGACAGAGGGCCTTCTCAGTAGTGGTGCCCGCCCTGTGGAACACCCTCCCATCAGATGTTAGAGAGAAAAACAGCTACCAGATTTTTAGGAGACATCTGAAGGCAGCCCTGTTTAGGGAGGCTTTTAATGTTTAGTAGATTATTGTATTGTATTTTTCTGTTGAAAGCTGCCCAAAGTGGCTGGGGAAACCCACCCAGATGGGTGGGGTATAAATAAAGTATTATTATTATTATTATTATTATTATTATTATTATTATTATTATTATTATTTCCAGGCAGGTGGCAATTACCAGGGTGGAATTGAAAGTGGTTAATAATAGTAATAAAAACAAGTGGAGCACATTTGATTATTTATTTTATTTCAAGTCTCTCTCCCCCCCCCCCCAAAAAAAATTCTTAATTTGCTTCCTATCAATGGTGGTGAGAAGGGTGAATTAACTATGCCAGCTTCGGGACTGGGGGAGTTCTGCAGCTGGTTTGGGGTGTGCTGGGTACGGATAAATGATAAATTCAATTCTGTTCACACTTAGGTAGGTGATCCCACCTAATCATACTTTCTGAAACAATTTGTGAACCAAAAGGCTGCCCTCCTTTGAAATTCACACTTCTCCATATTCTGCAATGCACTTCTCTAGCCAAGTAATATGTACACAAATGCATAGACCAGGGCATTGTGTTCAAAAACACACACACACCAATAAACATATCAGTGAAAACAACACACAAAAATGCATTATTATCTGGGGAAATTGCTTTGCAAAAATGTGTGTATTAGGTGAAATGGCATCTAAAAATGTGTAAATTAGGAGAAGTTTGCATCCAAATGCTGACAAATTTCCATGACGGCTTTTTAAAAACAGCAAAACAAAGCTTCAAACTGGTGTTGAAAAGTTTGGGAGAATGATAAACCAGGAGAAATTGAAACTGAGACCTTTGCCCTGTCAAATGTGAAAGCCTTTTGATTTTGTGGATGGAAACCTCCTCCCATCTGCCTGAAACTCATTCATCCCAATAAACCCTTCTTCCCTTCCCCGCTGCTAGAGCACTGAGAGCAGAGGACCAAAAAGAAATGTGGCCAAACCCAGGCAAGTAGGTACTTATTAACTGACATGAATGGTAAGCATACCAACAAATGCAGTGAATCACAGTAGAATAGGCACATCTATTTATAGTTGCAGGGCTTCATTAAATTGGAGGCCCCTAGTCATTGCTAACTGAATTTGAGAGTACAAGCTATTCTCAACATGCCGCATGTTCCAATAATTATTGTAATAGAGAAATAATTGATTGCATTTGGCAGCATGGTACTCAAAGACTGGTTCTGTTATAATTCATCATATATTTTAATCTACTTTAACACTAGTAGTATGTAGGAACAGCTAAGGCAGAAACTACTATGAAATGGAAAGTGAGAAGGGATTTTCGTCAGATCTATGTTTATTAAAATTCAATGAAATACATTTTCTTCACAAAACAAAGGTTGGCGGTTTACTAGACTGGAGTAAAATCAGAAGGGACTGAAAAGTCTAATACAAATTTAGGCTCTGGGAGTCAACCCCTTTCCCCATTGTTTTCTCCTTTTTAAAGAATGAGCCAGTAACCTGTTGCAAAACTGAGAAGTATTAACTATAGGATCTTCGAATAATTACTTTATTTAGCTATTTCCCTTTCCTAGAAACTGACATCAAGAAAATGTGAAAAGAGGCTGTTAATGGCTTACAGTGGTACCTCGGTTTATGAACACAATTGGTTCCGGAAGTCTGTTCATAAACTGAAGCGTTCATAAACTGAAGCGAACTTCCCCATTGAAAGTAATGGAAAGTGGATTAATCCGTTCCAGACGGGTCCTCGGAGTACTCAACCTGAAGCGTACTTAACCCGAAGCATGGGTGTAATTGGTTTCTGGAAGTCTGTTCATAAACTGAAGCGTTCATAAACTGAAGCGAACTTTCCCATTGAAAGTAATGGAAAGTGAATTAATCCATTCCAGGTGGGTCCGTGGTGTTCGTAAACCGAAAATTCGTAAACTGAGGTGTTCGTAAACCGAGGTTCCACTGTATTTAGAATGCAGCATACAAAGGGACACTATCAAGAAAACATCAAAACGAAAGTCTTCATATTATGGTGAAGACCTTCTTGCAAAAAGACAGGAAGGAAGGAAGGAAGTCAACCACTGTGGCTGCAATCCTATGCGCATGCACCATAACTATGAGCACACAGCATTTTATTGTGCAAAATTGTCATGGTTAAAAACTGCAGACTATATGCTGTAGAGAACAGGGGTAAATATGGCTGGCCTTGCTTTGGCACATCAAGAAAAAGGACACATTTCTCATCTTCCTTTCACTCTGCAGGCATAGTCAAAGTGTTCCATAACTTTAAGCCACCATCTCACACAGACTTCATTGTGCTTTTTGCTCCCTGTTGTCCAACTTTTGAATACATGATTTTTTTATTGCCTTTGTAGCCCACACACAGCCTGAGCACATTATTTATCCCTTTTATGTAAGATGGCAAATTTTGCATGCTTCGAGTTGTCAGTCTGTTTTACTTCATAACCTTCACAAGCAAATATGAACAAAAGTTTCCTCTAGATTTAGAAGAGCTTTTGAATTTTAAGAGAAACTGATAGGTGTTAGCATCAAGAAAAGGAACTATGCACTAACATTGGACAGGCCAGGTTTAAATAATGCCACAGTTGGCCTCACCTTAAGAATGTTAACCACAGTTCATCAGTTCAGTGGGTTACTTTTCTTGCCTTTGCCCTCACTCAATGAAGCACGGCCCCAGTGAGATCCAATGATTGGCCAGTGGCATTTTTAGTCAATAAAACAGCAAGCGAACAAAGTTCAAAATGCTGCAGCTGAGCTCTGACTTCATTTTTGTATTTTACTGACTGACTGGCAATGCCTTGCCCTTACATAACATGGAGGGCATGGCGAAGGCATTCCAGGAGGTTCAAGGAAAATGCTGTTCTGAAAAAGTCTGGAAGGTTCCGTGAGATTTGACCAAGTTCCAGAATGTTCTTGGAGGCTACTGAAAAATTAGCCCACATACTTTCCTGAAGTGATCTACTTCATTCTGTTTTCCCTTTTATGGCATAAATGAACAATGTGATACCATTCTTAAAATGTTTACATGTATATATATTGCAATTTATTTTATTTTTTATTGTATTGTTTGCTACTTTGTTGTTTGCCATCCTAAGGTCCCTTGAGGGGAAAGGTGGGGCATTTTGCAAACAGACGAATGAATTAATTGATATCACAGTCACCCACACTCATATACACTACCTGTTGAACAGGCAGAAATGTTTTACATTTTCGTATTATACCCTCCTCCTGCTGAATATTCACACCACAGTGGCCATCCAGTTTAGTGTTGGTAGCAAAAGAATTGAGGATGAATAACTTGAGTGACACCACTGCTGTGGAGTGCTCTCTCTCCACCTTCAAAGTTTTGGGGTGCCAGGTGAAGCCCCTTGTGCTCCCCAACTTTTAACATTCCATGGTTTTACTTCTTAAAAGATTACTTTTTGTCTTCTGCTTGCTGGCTCAGTGTTGTTTACTGATTTTATGTTGGCGTATGGCTTTATGCTGCTTTTCATTAATTTTGTGTTGACATTGCTTTTACAAATTGTTTTTGGAGCTATTGACCAAGTTTCTATTTTACTGATATTAATCTACAAATTGCTTAGAGAAAGTCAGAAATGCTTACAGAAATAAAGCAATAGCTGAGAAGGGTAGTCCATGACAGGGTTGGGGTTCTCCAAATATACACAGTGCCTCAGATATTTGCCTGGTTTGCCCACCCTTATGTTTGACCCTGAGTTAGGTAAATATACAAGATTTGGAATCTCACCCTCCATTAACTCTTAATGCCAGAATGTTTCCCTTCTGCTTCTTGTATTCACATTAATTTAGCATCACAGTATGAAAAGAACATACTTTAAAGGGTTTGCTGCTCCTGGAGAAATATATGTAGACTAAATTGGGAGCAGCCCAGGTCACACACTCCGCAAGAGCCACTAATTGGTTTCATTAATCCTTTTAACTTTAGTAATCAAATTTTTTAATCTGTGGTCTGTCTGGGTTGCCATTTTATTTCAATAGCTTTCTCCATACCCTATAAGGCAATGAACTCTTTTATGAGCAGTGAAGAAAAAGGAAGCTTAAGAATACAAATAAAATGAATCACATGTGAATAACATGCTAAATGAGATATCCATGCCAGTGAGGACATTGTGATTATTTATGTCGACTCTGAAAAGATAAGTATCTAGGCAAGAAACCACAAAGGGTGCAGAGCAATGCAAGGAAATTACAATACAGTTGTTGAAAAGCAATGCAAGGAAATTACAATATAGTTGTTGAAAAGTTTGGAACAGGATGAATGAAGGCTGAGAGTTTCTGCTAGGGAGACTGACAAGCTAAGAACGAGTGTAGGAGTCACATGCTTAGAGAGCTCGCACAGGAAACTGACCCAAAGGCAGAGGAAGAAAGAAGTGGGGTTTGAAGTACTGTGGATATTTGAAGGAGAACTGGGGCCAGTGGCAGACTTTGGGGTCCCAAATTTCAGCAGCACCCTGTGCAATGGCAAAATTCAGTACCTTTCATGCGCCATTCTAAATAATAGTTGCAGTGTCCCTGCCGGCACCCCCGAAGCTCTGCACCCAATGCGACTGAACGCCTAAACCTGCCTCTGTTGGGTCCTTGTTCTGTGAAGAAAATGAGAGGAACAGACCTCTGCACTTTGTAGCATCTGAACGTTGCCTGCCAACTGGAGCTTAAACAGAAGGGTATGGGCATTTGTTCCCAAATTATTCATTTTTGCCTTTTCCCCAGTATTTATGTACAGTGGTACCTCTGGTTAAGAACTTAATTTGTTCCAGAGGTCCGTTCTTAACCTGAAACTGTTCTTAACCTGAGGCACCACTTAACTAATGGGGCCTCCCGCTGCCACCGCACGATTTCTGTTATCATACTGAAGCAAAGTTCTTAACCCAAGGTACTATTTCTGGGTTAATGGAATCTGTAACCTGAAGCGTTTGTAACCTGAAGCATTTGTAACCCGAGGTACCACTGTATTGGGTCAGATGCTAGCCAAGATGGCTGTGCACAACATCCAGTATCAAAGGCAGCATGCCTCTGAACATCAGTTTCCGGGATCAGGAGTGGGGAGAATGTTCTTGTGTTTATGACACGCTGGTGGGCTTCCTATAGGCATTTTGCTGGCCCCTCTGAGGACAGAATGGTACATAAGAAGGATCTTTGGTCTGATCCAATAGGACTCATTATATGTTACTGCTATTTATTAGTTGTTGTTTTTAAAATGTTCTCTGTTTATCTTTACCAAGATACCTGAATTTGCTTCCTTCAGCTTATTTACCCTCCTGGCTGCAGCAACTGTATTCTGTTTCACAGAGAACTGATTTCTTTTCGTATGCCTGGCCTCTCCTTGGCCACTGTATTTTCTTTCACTTTTGCAGCTACCTCTTCCTGTCATGCAAACTGAGATAAGAGACTTGAAGCAGAAGTGACTAACTAAACACCCTCCCCACCCAATAAATGAGCCAGTCCTCCAACATGCTGAGAGAGGAGGAGAGGAAAAGAGGTTTCCATGTGGGAAGGGGGAGGTTCAAGCATCTTGAGTGTGTGACCAATGCAGTGAAAAATCCAAATTTAATGGAGCAGGCAGCCGTCCGCTTGGAGCATCTTCCCAATCTTAATTATTAATAATGAAATTATGGGAGGGGGGACGTTTCCTGAATCAGCTCTGTATTTTAAATAGAATTTGCAAAGCCATCTGGAGAACTGTTTAAATTTTATTAATTTTTTTTCTCCCCAAAACCAATTTATGTGCCTAGTTGTTAATTAAACTGAGAGGAGGTGCTGTGCCTTTCATGGCGAGGAAAGAATTGTACTGGCAGCTGTGGGAAGCTGGAGCTGGGCTCTGGGGAGCTGCAATTTGGTGGCATAGAAAGAGGTGCACTTGACGTCGAACGAAGATGATGAATGGCTCACCTCCTGAGGAAGACTACTGACTTCATACTGGGCTATATTAAACGAAAAGTGCTGGGGAGGGGGAAAGCACATTTTCATTACAAAATGGCTTGCGCCTTTCATACTTACAACATAAATTCAAGGTATTCCATAATGCGTTTAACTGATTTTAATCTTGCATTTTCATTTTGCTGTAACCCAGTCTGGAAGGAAATCCAATAAATAATATAGTCATCCCCACCACCATTGATTTTATGTTCAGTTCTGGCTCCAGTTTTTGGGGGGTGGGGCTTGGGTAGTGCTGCTGTTAAGAATTTTTAGACTCTGGACTTGTTTTATTGAAGGGCGTGGTTTTTTAGATGTTAATGTGTATCATTTCACTTACCACTTAAATGTGGTAAGCTAGTTCTGCAGGGGGGGGGGGCTTCCTGTTCATTCTACTGAATGGGGCCCCAGACCTGTACTATACAGAATGTAGCTCTCTGTTTGAAGAGCTGTCCAATCCAAATCCAGTTTAAAGATAAGGAAGAAGGCAGCTGGCACCACTGCCTCCAGTCAAGGTGTCATGTGTTGGCCTCTCTTCTCCATCCTATAATTGTTTACATGCCCCCCCTCTGCCCAGGAGCCCAAATGCTCATTGCTTTCAATGAGAGAGTTTAAAGCTTTCCTATTGAGAACTGGAACAGCTGAAGCCACATCTCTTATTGCTGAAAGAATGCCCCTTGTGGGGCGGCATTCCAGTCACAGTTAAATGCTAGCCAGAATCTCTGCTGACCAACCCTCCTGGCCTGGTGTCTGATGTACAGTACAAGCATCTGAAGGAAGGTAGGGAGGGAGACTCCACACTTGCAGAACACATGATCCAGAACCCTGGGCAACCAGGGGTTCAAGATCACATTCCAGATCGCCTTTCTGTCAGATGTCTGCACTGCACACACACACACACACACACACACACACACACCATTAGGAGGGGCTACTCATCATAGCCCAGGCACCCCCAAACTTCGGCCCTCCAGATGTTTTGGACTACAATTCCCATCTTCCCCAACCACTGGAATCATGGGAATTGTAGGCCAAAACATCTGGAGGGCCGCAGTTTGGGGATGCCTGTCATAGCCCCATGTGTGTTCTTCTGATCCATGAGTAGAACACTCAAGTAGGGCTAGAATGTTGGAGGTAGGCCCTTGGCGAGAGGATTGTTTGAAGTTCATTGTGGGCTTTTTCTTCTGTTTCCATTATCTGACACAACAGCAACTTTTGACGGCGTGTATAAAAAGCTGCCCCAGTGCTACTCCTTGACAAGAACCACCACAACAACAACAAAAATCACTTTCTTATCCGTACAGATAAGATGTACCCACAGTCCCAAGGTGGTTTGTTTTGTTTTGTTTTGTTGTTTTATTTTGTTTTGCAGTTATGGCTGCATGAAAAGGCAAGATGAAAGTACAGATTTCGTCTACAAAGGTCAGATTATTTATTTTAGTAATATTTGTGATGTTTTTCCCTTGGTGTTTTATAAAGATAGAGGCCATGTTGCAGGATACTTCATCTACTCACTATAGTACTGGAGCTACTTGCATTCTGAGAAAAGCAAAATAATAATAATTCATAGCTTGGACTTTGTTATTTTAAACCTTTGCTTATCTATATACTACTACTGAATATGTGGGAAGTAATCAGAGCCTGCCTTGATTCTATATATATAGTGGTTCAATGGCAGTATCATACCCATTGATGTTAATCTGAGGCGTGGTTATTGGAAATGCGTGTGCATATGTGTGTAAATGTGTGTGTACACACTGGTCTGTTGTCATTCTGGTGACAGACTGCAGGGTGAGGAAAGCAATGGAGACAGGTAGCTTGTGGGGTGAGTGAGCAGGGCTTACAGTGGGGCAGTTTGAGCAACAAGGTAAGGTAAGGTAAAGGACCCCTGGATGGTTAAGTCCAGTCAAAGTCGACTATGGGGTTGTGGTGCTCATCTTGCTTTCAAGCTGAGGGAGTCAGCGTTTGTTCACAGACAGCTTTCCGGGTCATGTGGCCAGCATGACTAAACTGCTTCTTGTGCAACGGAACACCGTGACAGAAGCTAGAGCACACAAAAATGCTGTTTACATTCCCGCTGCCGCAGCGGTACCTATTTATCTATTTGCACTGGTGTGCTTTCAAACTGCTAGGTTGGCAGAAGCTGGGAGCTCACCCTGTCGCAGGGATTCGAACCGCCGGCTTTCTGATTGGCAAGCCCCAAAGGCCCAGTGGTTTAGACCACAGCACCACCTGCCTGGCGATGAGCAACAAGGGCAGTGTGGTGGCACAGGTGAGCTGTTGAGATTGGCAAGGAGTAAGGGGAGGGGCATACAGGAGGGGGCTTGGGCAAGGAGTAAGGGAGGGCTTTGATGAGGAGTAAGGAGTAAGAATAAGGGGAATGGGAGAGGCTTTGGGGCCAGAGGGTTGGTGGGAGAGTAGTGGGGATGGCAAGTGAAGCAAGCTGAGTGTATGTATGTATGTATGTATGTATGTATGTATGTATGTATGTATTTGTATGCATTCTATGAAATATATAATACTGATCCTTTTATATGTGGGATTCTCCACTATCATTTAGAGTGCTAAATTCTAAAGCACAGAACACTCACCAGTAAATCTACTTTGTTTTCCAAGAATTTGATAAAGTAAGTAATAAAGAGATGCTAATAAGCTCCTACAGCAAGTAGATATCTATGGAATAAACAAATATGGTCATGGGGTGTGTGTGTGTGTGAGAGAGAGAGTATTGACGTAAGTAGAACAGTTTCTGCTGATTTGAACGCACATTGTGTCAAGCCCCTCTTAGTGTTTCCAGAAGATTAAAATACTAAAAACAAAACAGAATGCCACTCTCTTGTTTTGCTCTAATCTTTTGAAATTCAAGGCTGTTGGAAGCCACACAGAATGCAGAGCCTGAAATTAAAGAAATATTACATCAAAACAGCAGCATCCAGTACAATTCTATGCATGTTGACATAGAAATGAGTTCCACGGACTTCAATACTGCAGCCTTTAGATTTTTTTTAAAAAAATATTTAACAAAATTTATATGCTGCTTGATTGAAAGAAAACCTCTAAGCAGTTTAATTTTATATCATATTTTTCCAGCCTCAACAGGTGGGTAAATGGATAGAGAGAACAGATAAAAAGAGTATGCAACTGGGCACAAGACTGAGTTCAGACCACAATTTGATGCTTTGGAAAATGGCTTGTGTATAGGTCCAAGCCACCTCATAGCATCAGCTTGGGATTCATCCGAGTCTATTTCATTCCCATGATTTCACCACTGGGAATTTTTTAAAAAGTTTTCCCTCCTTTTGACAGAAGTGGGGGGGGGGGGAAATCTACAGGCCTACTAACTCGTCCAGAGTGGATATGGCCTGCCAAATTATAGGCTAATAGTTCCAGAAGCCTTTGTGCTTTGCATATTTTTTTAAAAAAAATTAAACTTCTACAGCATTTGAATTTGTGTGTGGCATTGGGTGGAATTTGCCAACAAGGGTGCCCCTCCTAATGGCATGACTTTCTGCCAAATTTCAGGATAGCTTCAGTTGATTTTCATGTACAGTGGTACCTCGGTTTATGAACACAATTGGTTCCGGAAGTCTGTTCATAAACTGAAGCGTTCATAAACTGAAGCGAACTTTCCCATTGAAAGTAATGGAAAGTGGATTAATCCGTTCCAGACGGTTCGGCGGCGTACTCAACCTGAAGCGTACTTAACCCGAAGCATGGTGGAACTGGTTCCGGAAGTCTGTCCATAAACTGAAGCGTTCATAAACTGAAGCGAACTTTCCTATTGAAAGTAATGGAAAGTGAATTAATCCGTTCCAGATAGGTCTGCGGCGTTCGTAAACCAAAAATTCATAAACCGAGATGTTCATAAACCGAGGTTCCACTGTACTGTAGAGGCATCCATTTAAGACTTGGCGTAGGTGGAAAATGAATTATTTTGTATCCTCTAGTGTTTTGTGAGCAACTAATATTTCACCTTCCAGCTTAGAAACATTGTTATTCACTTTTAGCAGATGTTTGTCTGCAGCATTATTTTAAATGTATACATCATTGAAGTGCCACAAAGTTCCACTTTGTTTTGTGTTACCTCACAGAGATCGTACTTCACCTCTGGCAAGCCACCCATGCTGTTTTGCCTCAGGATTTGAGATTTGTCTGAGTCCATTGCACACCCCTAACAGACAGGTGTAAGTCATGGTTTGGCCAGACCTCTGCACGCAGGAAGACTAACACAGAGATGGTTTCCCAGCCCATCTTCCTCTTTAATGCAAGTTGCTCTCTTGATCTTGCAGAGGATGTTTTCACTGCACAGCACGCAACAGTTGACTGCAACTGATTGCCAGTGGCTATAGGGAAAAATCTTGAAATGAAGCCCAGGTAACTCCAAAATGCTCTGAAGATCAGAAAGGGGGAAGGGATCTTAGAGGATCTTTAATTCAATGATTACCAGGTGGAATATCATCAGTTTTAAAGGCCTCTTTCTTAGCAGTGCTGCCTGGATCAGACAGCTTTTGCTGGAGGAAGCATTAACGACTAAGGAGGCTAGAATGTTACATAATAAAAGAGGTATAATAAAAGTTATATAATAAAAGAGGTAAGATACAAAATACGGTGATACACACAGCTGTTATTCTGTGAATGGAAGGGAGGAGAGAAAATGACCCTACTTTATACGTGTTCCCACGTAAAATTCTGTCTGAGCCTGCAAAAGTATTGGAACAAACATATTGCGTTGTTTACGTTTGTTCCTGTAACTTCCTACTAAAATCCTGCAACCTTTTAATACCGCAAATGCTCTGGGTTGTCTGGTTGTTATTTTCCTTCCTCCCCCACCACTATAGCACAAGACTGCTCCCCCAGATGGCAATAATGTGGGGAAGCATTGAACAATTAATGTGTGGATGGCCCAGTTTAATACCCACCACTTTTGCTGCATCCATGGTATGTTGAAGAATACACCTAAGGTAGGTAAAAAGAATCCCCACTAGATCAGAGAAGCCCCCCACTTTCCCACTTCTTGAGCCACTTCTGGCACCTCTGATGATGTTGTTCTGTCCCCCAACCCTTTGAGGCAGATTTTTTTTTGGGGGGGGGGGGACAAATAGAGCTGCAGCAGCAAGGGTGAATCAGTGGAATTGATTCCAGCCCTTCTGTTCTTCTCTCCTGGATCCAAAAGCCTTCTGTGAATAAAATAACACCACTGGATATTTTACTCAGATGAAGCATTGGATGGTTGCTTAATCTACTGCTTACACCAGTAAGAGCCTGGCAATGGGTTTGCACACACAGGTTGTTAAGACCACTCGTACATCACAAACTCATTAAGCTCATGTAATGCATAATGGCAAAAAAAGTAGTGTGAGTCACTGAAATTTGCATTTCAAATACGAGAAACTCTCACCGAATAGAATATTCCATAAACTTAGCGTACACACTGATTATGGAATCCAGGTGCAGCTGTTCTTAAAGAAATTCTGGGAGTGGCCTTGCCACCTACTTTCCCCATTCCTTTTCTCCTTTGAAATGGGGTGTTAGAAGGGGGATAGGGGAGAGAAGAGGGGAATAAGAGGGGAAAGAACTTTTGTCCTTTCCACTGAAATCTGTTCCACTTGCAAATGAGCATAATTGGATATCACCATAGATAAACAGATTAGATAGGTAGGTAGGTAGAGATGATAGATAGATAGATGATAGATGATAGATAGATAGATAGATAGATAGATGATAGATAGATAGAGATGATATATAGAAACATGATAACCTAGTTTACTGAGTTAGTGGGACCAATGGTGTTTGGTAATTTCCTGTGAAATTTGGAGAAGGGGCACATGGATTTGACACACTATATTCAAAGAAGTGTGGTCAGCAATGATACGGTAGTACAAATTTTTGCAAATTGCTTAGGCAGCCTTTTTTGAGTAAAAGGTGGGGTAGAAATGCCTTATAGAAATAAAATGAGCAAATTGACCTGATCTAGCAAGCGCACACATGGATGCTGCTCTCGCACACTGCACAGGTTAGCATCAAATATTAGCCATACTCAGAGTAGATCTATGAAAATCAGTTGACTTAAATAGCAAGTTCATGGATTTCTCTAACTATGACTTAGCTTGTTGTCACCCCAAATCCAGAACAGGATCCATGTACAAAACCTGGCTTCAACGGATATTTTATCCATGCTGGGTTGAGGTGATGTTTATCACCATAAGCAATGCAGTTTATTGAATGGCATTTTTTATTTATGCCAGCTGACTTAATTATGACATTTCTTTTGATATCCCTGAAAGCCTCTGGAGTCCTTAAGAACATTTGTGAAAATAAGCAATGGAATGAATGGGACAACACAAGATATGAATCAATGCAGATTGTGGCTGGAATATTAAATAGATTGGTTCCCATGGAAATTCAGGATGACAGATTTGTATGAGCTAGTGGAGTATTCAGGTAGCTCTAAGCTACATTGTGCAGCTCTATTCACATCTGCAAAAGAAGAGAAATATTCACTCAGTCAAATATGGGCTACCTATGATCTGGCATTTGGACATTGAAGATTTTCCTTTTGGTGAATTAGTTCCAGCAAACTAATAAATTAAGATAAAAGGATGGGACTAAGTGATGTTTGCAACATAACAAGTCTATATTTCTTGAAGAAAAAGAAAAACTCTTGAACAGGAACATGAGACCTGTGCAATTTTTTAAAAAATTGCTTAGGCTGAGTCTGAAATTCTGGCTGCTGAACCAATGAAAGTGCAGATATGTTTTAGAAAATGGAATATTTTATTGATATTTGATTTCTGAGTACACTGCCCCAGAAGCCATGTTTTGAATGAAGACAGAGTTTAGAAAATTTCAAAACAAAATAAACCAATTTAGCCACTTTGGGTTTATAAGGGGAATCAGGGTATAGATGAATTAAATAAAAAAGACTAAGGGCTGGTTGAAATGTGTGGAAAATATCAATGGCCCAAAGAGTTTCTGGTAAGCAGACAGTAACAGTAGTGGCGAGAGAAATATACTGTTTGGTCGAATTTCACATCAATCAAATGTCCTACTTTCTTTGTTGCTGCAGTTACACAAATGCCTCTGTGGAAGTTTTGAATCAGATACTACTTAGTCTTGAATTGAAAATCAAATGCATTTTTTCAAATTAATTTATATTTATTCTGAATGAAATTTGACACCATTTTTCCTTATCTAAGCTAGAGAGAGGGAGACTTTGATATTGAGGTAGGAAGGGTTGGTGTATTCAGGCAAGCAGTCATTCAGATCCTTTTCAGAACAGGACAGTGATATACAAGGACTGCTTTATGTGACTATCTCTATATATCTCAGGTGGTTTTTCTGCAGTGGTCACCTCACAAATCAGGTGATAATGCTTTAAAAATGCGCGCGCACACACACACAGGAAAAACAAAAAACCCCAAAAAACCTCCCAGTAGCACCTTAGAGACCAACTAAGTTTGTCATAGGTATGAGCTTTTGTGTGCATGCACACTTCTTCAGATACACTGAAAATGGAAGATCTGTCATAGCATGGGTAAAAGTTATCAGATCTACATGGTGAACCAACTTCATGGCTGTCATAAAATGTGTACTGCTCTTTAATAGCACAACAAACACCATGAACACACACACACACACACACACACACACACCAATTTCCTTTGATATTGCAACTGCTGAGCAGGCAGAACAGAAAAAGCAGGCATATTTTATGAAGGAACGCTTTCACTACTGATGTGCCTTTCAAGGCAAGCCTGATAAACAACTGATGGGAGAAATGAACTGAAAAGAGAATATGACTTAGCCAGCATTTCGGCAACATTTAGACCCATGCCCAAAGTTCTTTGTACTCAAGGGATTGTTTAATAATTGGTGAGAAACAGTGCATGAAAGAACACAAGGCCGAATAATTCTGTGAAAGTTGTACCCACAGTTCGAAAATGCTCATTGTTTCTTAGCCTCTTACGTCCACTATAGTTGATTCTTTTGATAGTAAGGTTATTTCCCCAAATGGGAAGGTCAGAGAACACCAGTGGATTGTGGGAGAAACCATCACTGGTAAACCGTAAAACATGTGCCACTTGGTAAAATATTTCTGTCCATTACAAGGCCGTCCATTTGACAGCATGCAGTAAGAGCACCCAAATGCATTGGGGCCAGACTGAATGGCATTCATTCGAGCTTTATATTGGGCCCCCATTTCTCTGCCTATAGGAGGTTCTTGTCAACGTTCATATGGAGGAGAAAGTGCCCACAAATGGATGCTTCTCATTCACCCTGCTACCAAACACTTCTGAAATGAAGTTAGTCTTTTTTTGATGGCCAGTCTATTAGTACCGGTATAGTGAATTTTCACACCACTGGGAGCATGGCCACTGCATCACTATTTAGTTGCAAGGCATCAGCCAACATACTATGAGCTATGTAGGCAATTATATAGAAGACCAGTCCAAAGGGAAAAGATAAAGTCTCTGCATTGGGAAAGTGTGAGACAAATATGCCCCCCCCAAAACCCCCCCCCAAAAACCAAAACCAGGCCCTGTTTTAGTTGGAGTGGTGCTGTGCAATTTGCTTAGCTTAAGATATGATCCAATCCTATTTGCATATCTCTTAAGATTTGGTTCCTATTTTTGCAAGCATATCCCACAGTTCCTTGTCTGAGTCAGCTTTGCTTTTAATACCAGCAGCGATTGCCACTGCTCATTAGGCAAAGCAACCAGCCATCTAAAAAAGTGTATTAGCTAGAGTCATGTGCTGCCAACTTGCCACCTAGGAAAACACACAAGCCAAAGCTCCTGTCATCTTGGGCCATTATCCATAGCATCCTGCAATGTTGTAACAACAGTGAAAGTAACCCAGAAGGTGATGGACACTGAGCTGAGTGTGCGAAACATCAATATGTGAGCACCCAGGTACAGTTCTGCGATGGGATGGGATGAATCAGCTTGGAGAAAGCATTGCTATATAATGGCAGCTCACATGTAATAGGTTGTTCAAGTGCCTGAGAATGTGTTTTGGGCATTAAAGTCCTTACACACCCAGTACATAACCTTTAAAAAGGTATCAGCATCCATCCAGGAAGCAATGCAGAGTATCTCCATACAGTTAACAAATAAAACAACAACAACAACAATTATTATTAGCTGTATGAATTAGACACTTTCTGCACAAAAAGTGAGCCAAAAGCAACTCACAAAGTGAAACCAACATTAAAAACATTATAAACACTTTGACAGATTTATGGCTATGAAACTTCCAGTTAGTTTCTTAAAGGGTTCAGATCTGAATCAGTGTGATTCCTATAAGTGTTTTGCTACCCACAAAAAATGTTGCAGCAAGGGGTGGGCTCAGGACAACTTTTAATGTCCTGAACAGAGACATCACCTTGTCGACAAAGGTCCGTATAGTTAAAGCTATGGTTTTCCCAGTAGTGATGTATGGAAGTGAGAGCTGGACCATAAAGAAGGCTGATCGCCGAAGAATTGATGCTTTTGAATTATGGTGCTGGAGGAGATTCTTGAGAGTCCCATGGACCTCAAGAAGATCAAACCTATCCATTCTGAAGGAAATCACTGAGTGCTCACTGGAAGGACAGATCCTGAAGCTGAGGCTCCAATACTTTGGCCACCTCATGAGAAGAGAAGACTCCCTGGAAAAGACCCTGATGTTTCGACAGATTGAGGGCACAAGGAGAAGGGGACAACAGAGGATGAGATGGTTGGACAGTGTTCTCGAAGCTACGAACATGAGTTTGACCAAACTGCGGGAGGCAGTGGAAGAGAGGAGTGCCTGGCGTGCTGTGGTCCATGGGGTCACGAAGAGTCGGACACGACTAAACGACAAAACGACAAAACAACAAAACCTGCACAATAGTTTGAAAATTAATTTGTAAGACTAATAAGAAGAATTATTTGTCTTGGAACACATTCTCCTATCTACTCCCTTCACCCAGCAGCCCACTTTCTAATCCACCCTTTTCCTCTGAATGTAGAGGACTTGCCAAATGAGTGGTTGAATCAAGATCAGAGCAGGCATAAAGAGACAGTTCAAATATCACACAGCGGTGCTAGTACTTGTGAATCCTGGTTCGTTCATTTCCCCAACCCCCTCCAACCCCTCTCCCTGCCGATGTTTCAAAGCAACACTACCTCAAATCCTACAACAAGGATGATGGATAAACGCAGGATCTCTCTGGGAGAATTAAAATGGAGGGCCCTGCAGTATTAGAGTCTGAACTAATTGCTTTGATAACAGGAAGAGGCCGTCTCTGGCCACAGCTGTCGAGAGGCAGAACTAAGCAGGTGGTGGGAGTTGGAGGAAAAGGAGGGAACAGATGTTAGCTACAAAATTTGGAACATCTCTACAGTCCACTTACAGTATCCCAATTTCCATCACAGTACATTGTACAAATAATTAATCTGAACCACCCAGGCCTAGGAAAGAAAGAAATTATCAATTTGCATAGCTCATGCTCGCAACAGAGAACCATTGATAATACCCTGACTAGAACAAAGTAATTTCCCATGCTTTTAACAGGCTGTTGCTTTCCCTCTCTTGGCCACTTTTATTTTCAGTTTTCCCTTTTAGCAGAGGCAAAATAATGCTGTGGCCGTTTCACAAGGACAAAGTTCTGATGGGGTTTTTTTTTTTGTTCCCTTGAAAGACGGAGAATAAATTGGGCAAGCATTTAAAAAAAAATGAGGGAAGCTTCCTAGGTGAAAAATGCCAGGCTTTCATTCACATAGCACTTGTCCACAATAAAAAAGAGAGAGTTTATAATGATCCTGCTAGGGGTCAAGCTATACATTAAATTTCTGGCTGCTTTCCCTTTTTTCAGAAAAAGCAGTCACCTGGGAGCCCAATTCAGGCTCGGATAAAGGTGGGAGGGGGAGGGGAGGGGGGAGAGGATAGGATTAACCCTTCCTAATCAATTATTTCCTGCCAAAATTCACACCAAATTGTTATTTGCCCAGCACAGAAAGGGTTAAATTATTATTTCCCCACTGCACTGCCATCCTGATCTGAACTGGGTCCTGACACACAGCTGCTTTATTCCTTTTCTAGTTTTTGAGAAAAGCAGTCAGCACTAAGAATGGTTGTATTTGTGTCTCTGTGTGTGTCTGTGTGTGTGTGTGTGTTTAACATACCAGGTGACTTGACTCTAAAACAAAGCAGGTTTTCTTGCATCATCCATCTATTTCTTTCCATTTCTCGTCCCTCCCCCTCTCTTGGCATGCTCTGCCAGTTTCAGATGAAATTATTTGCAAATGATTTTATTCTGAGAAATGGAGTGGTGATCCCTTTCTCCTCTGCCAAATCTATATAGTCTAGGAAGCCAGAAGCATATTTTGTTGCACAAATGGACCACATTATAGCTAGTACTTAGGCCCCAAAGCAATGCAGCATTGAACTGAAAGAGATTTTTTTCACAGTTACGGTAGGAAGCAAGGTGAATTCATTCATTTAGGCCAGGGATGGGCAATTCAATCATTTTTGCAATATGATTTGCAATCTACCTTATTTCTGCATTAATCTACTGCTCTTAATTAAATTAAATTAATTGCAAAATTAAATATGTATTATTAAACAAATTTTCTCTCAAAATGCACATTTTCCCATAAGTTCTCAAACCATGATCTATGTCAGTACATTTGGAACATGTGAGGAAAGGTGATGGGCAATAGAGTTCCCCTGGTCCATTTGGGCCAGAATTCACAAAAATCAAATTCATCAAGCAGCCTAGGTGAGGCTTAGCATTGTATACATATACGTAGATTGAATTAATAAGGGTCAAATTCAACATCACGCTAGGATGAACATTCCATCTTTGCAAGCATTTCCACTTGCCAAACGGAATGATCCCTCCTCTCCTCCCATCACATGCTATTTTGGGGTTTTCCTGAAACCCCCCTCCCAGTCAATTTCAGGGAGTGAATTCCCTCCAGTCCATATTTTTTAAAATAACAATACTCCATCTGTAATGTTAGGCTGATTCTTCACTGTACACTATAGGTCTTGGACTTGTATATAAGTCCGGGGGGGGGGGAGCTTTTTCCTTCCAAGGGTTGCATTCTTTTCTGGGCAATCTTCTGGTTGGTGGTGCCGGAGGCAAAAGTGAGCAGGGCAATAAAGGTGAATTTATAATTTACAGAATGCTTGTTTCTTCCCACTCCCCTCTCCATCCTCTGTCCAGGCAAGCACAAGCATTATCAGAGTTGAAGGACACATTCCAGCCGGGCAAAAATGCTCAGGAAGGGTTCAAATCAGGGAACTGAGGGCTGTGCCATGGCCAGATGAGAGTCCCAAGGATCAAACACAGAAGCCTCAGGTCACCCCTGTTGTGAAAGAAGAAGATAAATGCCAAAAGCTGGACATTTACCTGCTCCAGGGTTCGGCAGCACACACTTTCATGGCTATTACTCTCCCCTACTGCCCTTCGCTCTTCCTTATTTGCCAACATTGCTTTCAGTTTCCCCTTCAGTTTTGTATGTGTGTGAAAGCTTTGAACTGAAATCCATATAGTAATTCCACTGGTTTATCAGTTTGTATTTGGCTTTCAAACAGAAAAAGGAAAGAAAAAAGACAACAACAAAGCGGCTCATGGGATGCTTACCTTTTTGACCTCGTATTTAATGGCCAGCTTGATTCTGCTCAGACTTGGGCGATGATGCTCAGACCATGTTTGCATGTTCACATCTCCATTCAGAATAGCCTCCACTTCTTCTGTGTCCCTGCAGAGATCCAGCACACCCACCACAAAATCCTTGCATTGCATAGATAACTTCCTATAATCATTCTAATGAAACAGAGAAAAACAAATGTTTTAAACATCGCAGCTTGAATTTACTTGGTTCTACAGCCACCTACAACTTGAAGGCCACAATATATCTGTGTACAAACATAATGTATGTCATCTGATGAAGCGCTTGCATGAGGACATATGAACGGGGTTCTTACTGTCTGACTACTGTACTCCCCTGGGCCCCTGAAAAGTTTTGTCTTAGGTTCAGAAGACCCCCAAAAGCGCAGCTGTCACCAACCTAGTGACCGCCAGATGTTTGAGAGGCTCCTACAATGTTCTACAACTTCCATCAGCCCCTGCCAGCATTGACCCGGCTCACCAAAATGCCACCCCACATTATTTTCCCATTTAAACTGGATTTATTGGGTTGTATCCAACACTGCCAGACCCTCCAAGTGTCCCTACTTTCGAGGGACGTCCCTGATTAAGAGAAGCCAGCCCAGTTTTTATTTGATCCCGGAATGTCCCACTTTTCCTTAGGATATCCTCATTTTCATCGGAGAAATGTTGGAGGGTGTGGAGTTATCTGACCCCCCCAAACCATCTGAAGGCAATCCTGTATAGGGAAGATTTTAAATGTTTCATTATGGTTTTTATATATCTTGGAAGCTGCCCAGAGTGGCTGGGGCAACCCAGTAAGATGTGTGGGGTATAAATAGTAAAATTATCATTATGGAATGGGACGCCCCTATTTTCATCAGAGAAATGTTGGAGGGTATGCACTGCGTGAGCAGCACTCACTTATTTTCCACCCAACCCTGTGGAACAAATTTTGAGAGTCTGGTGGAGGCTGCAGGAGAGAGGAGGTGCAAGTTCCATTGCACAAGTGGATTTCTGCTGTGTTAGTGGAACAGCAGTGCTGGATAAAACCCAATGTTTCTGCAGAAAATCCAATGAGTAAAAATATCCATAGAAATTGTAAACCTGATTTACACTGGGATTGAGGGGTGGGAATATGAGATAGCCTTTTGATAAGAATGATTTTGTATGAATATTGTGAAACACTTGTATGCATTAGCAGCACCAAGGCCACAATAAGGCGACTTGTAGGAACATCTTTCTCCCTGGTAGGTGTGTTAAGGGTGGCATCCCTATTCATGAGCAAGGATCAGGGTGATAAGCATTAGCTTATGATCCTTGCAGCATGAAGTGGTACACTCTGGTAAATGTGTTCGATTCGTCATCTGTGGTTTACATGATCTCTTACTTTTGAGAAAGCAACATTCTGCACCTGAAATTACTTGAAAGGACCAGGAATGTTTGCTTCTGCAGGCACACAGATATCTACCACTATTTTTTTCTCTAGAAGGTACAAATATTTTACCAAGAGGAGTGGTAAACTATTAACAGTGCATACAATAAAAAGTTTGATCCTATGAATCAATGCTTCATTGCACGTTACTTTGATTCATTTTTTCAAAAAGCAGACAGTGAAAGAGTTATGGAAGCAAGTCACAACCAGGCTTCCCTGTTGTTCCAAACTATGATTGCAACAAATACAAAGCACATAATTATTATACGAGACAATCTGCATACAGATGTAGAGAATGTAGCGAGAATCAAAATTGCCCAAATAGGTTACAGGTGTTAAAGAACCATATTGTGGAAAGGTCAAACTGCCTCTTCAATATGTGCTAGTCCCAATTCTGTTCTGCAAATGTAAAGGCTTCTATATTGCAAATGACAAAGGTTTCCTGTTTATGACTAGCAATCATAATGGTCAGCATTGCTTAGTTTAGAGCATGATACAAATGGTTAATTCAAATTAAACAGTTGCATAAACTCATATAATCATAGAGCTGGAAGGGACCACGAGGGTCATCTAGTCCAACCCTCTGCAATGCAGGAATCTCAGCTAAAGCATCCATGACAGATGGCCATCCAACCTCTGCATGGTAGCCAAAAATCCTTTGATGAAAATAAAAGAATGTGAGAACAAAGATCATTAGAATGGCATGATGATGTACAATAAAGATTCTACACAAGAATCCTTTGAGGGAATAATCTAGGCTTCAATGCTATCCTACACACATTTATCTGGGAATAAGTTCCACTGCAGGCAATAGGGCTTATTTCTGAGTAGATACATAGGGGAATGCACTGTTCATTTTTATTTAAAAAAAGTATCTCCTAAAAGATTTCTCAGGCATAAAGGCGTTGAACAGAATTTTCTTGCAAAGGCAGTTGTTTTGGACTCTTAATCTAAGCAATTCTCTCTCTCTCATCATCATCATCATCATCATCATCATCATAGTTGATAGTCCAATCAGCAGAAGCAGTGGAGTGTTTGGATCATCACTACATAGTTATGTGGCTTCTGACTGACCAGACGTTCGCTGCCAGGCCATTGGTGTTAGTGGCCAATTAACAGCCACACTCTAGCACAAGGTGACCTCTGCCTCATGATGCTCACTGGCAAGGACACAGAGCACACACCCTTCTCCACATGTGACCATTCAGACCAGGTGTCCCCTCCCTATGAGTAATCTGCTTATGAGCCACCACTGCACATGGGGATGTAAAACCCTAAACTGGAGACTGAGTAAACACAATGACATTCAAGCAAGATTAAAGTTAATGTTGACGCAATGACAAAACCCTGATAGATGGTCCCAAACCAGCAAATACAAATGGCAGTCACAATATAATCTTTCACAGCCTCGAGAGATCTTTTCAAATTAGCTTTGATGAGTTAATTAAATTCAGAGGCTCACATAATTAGGCAATCAACCAAAACCTAAGACTGCTAAACCTGTTTGTTGATGAGGTCATGAGTTGCTTTTCCTTACACTTTTCTGGATTCTTTGGAAGTCTTTCCAACACTCTTTCAGAGGGTACCATTCCTAAAAAAATCTGCTTTGTATTTCCTTGTGCTGAGACCGGGTATATTTTTGTTGTTGCTGCCAGTATCTAAATTCACGGTTATTTCTTGGTTTCTAATTCACTGATGTTCTGCATCAATACACTTCTTCGGTCTAAATCTAGCTTCTTTTTCTATCCAGTTGTAGTATGCAGTGAAATGCTTGGGTGAACTTTCATGCTGTTTCAGATTGTCACTCAGGTGTTGGTCCTAGTACCCCAAAGTAAAGAACTGCCAGTGGCAGAGCCGCCATTTGGAAATGTTTTGCAACAGAAGCAAAAGCCTTGCTGGTACTCTCACAGTAGACAAGTCATCACCAAGTCACCTTCTCACCATTGTCTAAAACACTTTCAGCATAAACTTTCCAGATATGATGCTTGTTCTCATCAAGAGGAAAAGCCACATCCTTGATTTCACTTGGCTGATTGGAAGCCACTATATCTACAAATGCAGGGTGCCTTACTTTTGGCCACAATGCAGGATCAGAAGTACTACTACTGATAGGTCTAGCAGTTTGGAGTCCCTTTTCTTTTATTATTTCAGGAGGCCTCCCGTTGGAGGCAAAGCTCCCACCATCTTCTACATTAATCAAAACTAGATCATCTACCCTGTCCTCCTTGAGCACTCCCACATTCAAACTATCACTGGTTCAAGAATGCACTTCTTCAGAAGGCTGAAGGATCTTCTTCATGCTACCTGCATCTTTATGCAGCTGCCTCTGTTATTCTGTTTTGTGTTCTGAAGCCCGGACAAATTTTTAGAAGACCTTTTCACAAATCCCCCAGTCAATGCAGTATGTAGGTAGCATCAAGCTCACTTGTGCTACAAAACTGGTTGGCATTCAAAGCAGTTGCCAGATTGGTCATCTGGTTACTACCACTTTACAGTATTTGAGGCAACAGTAATTTTCAAAATTTAAGTTTGAAATTCTTTAAGTTTAAAGAAAAGGCCACAAGGAAAGAACACTGAAGAAGTTACAGCTTGGGCAACTGTAGTATATGGTGAGACTGTTCCTTAAATACTAGCTATACCACTTCAACAGAGGGCCTACTTCTTGCAGGTGAGGAGGTAGTGTGGTGCTCAGGATGGAGAGCTTGCAGCAGGAGTCATTTTGTTTGTGTGCTGAACATAATAATGAATAAAGGCCTACAGCTCTCTGAGAGTCATCCTTTGAGAGCCACCCACACCACTGGGATTCTAGAACTGCAGCAGGAGTGCCCTGGAAGCAGAGCAGCAAACAGGAAGTAGCTTAATCTGGGCTATTTTCATAGACATTGCTAGGGAGAAGCTGGGGAGTAGCAGGCCTCCTTTGAAGAGGCCCTGAGTCTCCTGAGCCTCTGTGGTGTCCAAAATACCCCAAGGATGTTGAAAAACAGAAACCTCCCAATTTGTCCCCATTCCTGCCCATTTAGCACATTTGAACCCACTGCTGTGGAGGGATGCATTGTACAATGCAAAACCCCGAGTCTCTTGGAAGTATTGGCACAAGGCTATAACTTTGCATTGGCACAGCAGGACCTAGTTCTATTTGCCTGGGATGGCAGCCCTGAACGTGAAGCCAATCCTTAATTATCATGGAAAACGGGGTGTGAGAATGTTGATAGATGCTAAAAAATTTCTCTATTTATAAACTCACAAGACTTCAAAATATCACTCGGAGCCACATGTTTGCATCATTTGACTAGGAATAATGTGAAGTAGCTCAGAGCATCTCCCCTTGCCTGCAATTTCTTAGAGCATCCAGCTTTATAAATAATGCTGAGTGGTTTATTAAATTTGACAGTATTTCTGCAGGGAGAGTTGATAAAGATCACGAAAGGGCATGTGAGACAGAAAAGTGCCAAGGAACAAAGTGTTGTTATGCCATTCAAGAGATCAGCCTTAAGACCCTGCAGGCCCGCAGCTTCTTAAGTAACATCTGAAAATACAGCTTAGGACAACATTACACGAAACAAGCAGGCATGGATATTGTAAAGCTACAGAGGTGTTTCTGCTGATGTGAATGCAAATATATACTGCATCACAAGGATTGCATAATGTATCTGAACTAAGTGAGTGGAAGCTTTATGCATACTCTGCATGATCTGCAGGCAACCATGATGGTGGCAGAAACCATGCTGCTCTTAGCCAGTGTGCGTAGTAAATAGAGTGGAGACCCAGGTTCAAATCCTTGTTCAGCCACACAGGGCCACCCCAAGACATTTTGGGACAAGGTAGACATTTCGCTTACAGAAGCTGAGTAGATTGGTCGCTGAATCTTATTTCACCAGCACTCCCTGCCTCTCATCATTTGCCACCTAAAACAGCCTCCTCACCCTGCCTAATGGTAGTGTTGGCCCTCAAGTTCACTTGGCATCTTTAGGCTAGCCACTCTCTGTCATCCTAACCTACCTCAGAGGGTTGTTGTAAGGATAAAATAGAGGATGTGAACAGCTCTGAGTTTCTGGAAGGAAGGACATGATAAAAATGTAACGAAGACCATCATTTTGAGTGCAAAGTACTGGCTAACAGTATAATCTTAACCATGCCTCCTTGGAAGCAAGTCCTGTTGAATTCAGTGGGGCTTACTCTCAAGTAAGTGGCATTAGGCTTGAAGCCTAAGTTAGAAATTCAGGTCTGATGGAAATGCACAAAAGTTACTGTACAGTACTTCAGTTCTGGGCAAGTCTGCCTGCCAGACAAATCAACTTACAATCACAGAAATAAGGTGAGCCCTTCTATAAAGAAGTAGGGTCCTGACTTGTTGCCAATTGTGAGCTTGCGGAGGCAGGAGGGGAGGGGATGGGGAGAGGACAAAAAGAATGTGGAAGCCATAAATTGTAGACTCACTTCTAAGACCGAGATTGCAGGCTGAATAAGTGTTTGCCAGGTGCCACAGATAAACAGGCCACCCACCTGGGGTTCTGCAATAAAAGAGCAATGGCTTTACCCTATTTTTTTAAAAAAAGTAGAAAGCCATGTTATGTTTTGAAAACAGACACATCAAAACACATTGATAGTTTTAATGAAGATTCAGATCTGTATGTGCTTCAAGTCCAGCAGAAGCAGAGGTTAGGTGGTGTATGTTTTGGACTAACCGGAGGAAAACTTACAATGTTTCTGATTACTATTATTTACTATAGAACAGGATCCACACAGCAGAAACAATCAGAACATTGTTTTCTTGTGCAAAATGTACAATATCAATTTTACAAAACTCAGCCATAATGAAAGGTTTTCAAATTAGTCATTTCCTGCTCCTTTTGACCCCCTTTTGGATGTGGAGATAAAAACGCCTAATTTTGCTGTTTGGAGAAAGCGACTGGCACTTGCCATTCATTGCAATTTAGCTGAGTACCTTGTAATTATCTGCTGATTATGTTCTAAATGAACTCTGTAATGCCTTTACATCTGTTCAAAGCCGCACACATTTTCTCGATTCAGAAGGAGCTGAAGGAACGTTGCTACTTAATATCGGTTAGAAGGAATACAATGAGAGCAGCCAGCCTACCTTGGCTAATTAATGAAAGAAAAACTGCTTAAAAAAATTAGATGGATTGAGAGGCTGTCAGTGGAAACAGTGAGAGAAAAATGGCACACTTGCTCTTGACAGCTGCTTTCTTCTGAGATGTGGCAGAAATCTAGCAGTGGGAGGTTGGGCACTAAGAGTCATACACTCCTGCATTAGATTAGAAAGAAGAGCACACACTTTGCCAGTCACAGACTCTCTCTTTTTTTGTGTTCCACTGACTAGACATAAATCTGCGGAAATCTGCAGGCAGCAATTCTTAAGTGTGGAGTCAGTGTGATATGCACTTCCTTTACATAAGAAGAGCAAAGGGTGTGTGTGTGGGGTGTGTGTGTGTGAAATTCACAGCAGTAGTCACCCATGATAATTCTATCCTCCTTGGTTTGCTGAGTGGTAGCACTTAGTATATTAAAGTGTCATCAGTCCAACTTAGCAAGGAAATCTAAGCATGGAAGCAGTCTTCATTTCTACTGAATTTGGACTCATTTGAGACTGGGGGGGGGGCTCTCTTTTCTAACACAGAAAGCATTTTACAGCCTTTTGTGCCCAGGACCCCACGAGGAAGAGTCAAGACATGAGTTTGGCTTACTGGGTAGCATGCAAGAAGGAAGGAGCAGGTCCTGTTGCTTTCTTCCTAAAGTTTCACATAGGTTGTCAAGTTCTGACCCAACTACCCCTGCAAATACTTTTGAATAAATAAATACAGGCCTTCTCCTTTCTTCGCACCAGTTGGTCTCACCAGGTGGTGTGGTAGCAGCTACTGGCCACAATGTATTTCTGTTTTGAGCAGGGATGCTACAGAGGAAAGCTTCAGACAGCCATTTTCACCTCCCAGCATCCCACATGGGCCCAGAAATGCATCACTCTGGGATCCAAAGATGGTAGGTGTGACTGTTGGGGTCTTTGCTCTGCAACACACACCCTCTCTTAAAATAAAAAAAATGACATTGTGGATGGCAGTTACTGATGGAGTGTGGGGTTTTGGGGGGGTTGGCCGAGACCTCCCAGACCTGTGGCCCATTATCTGGCTCTAAAGGCACCACTGAATGCTAGTGCAAGGGAAAAAAAATAACGTTTATCTTGACTTCCTTGCCAATTTTCCAAAGAAACACATCATTTCAAATATCTCAAGTGCTTATAAATATTTGCCAAACTGCCTTAAGATGAAATATGTGGAGTATGCTTGGCCAAATTGGATTTCCTTCCACTTATTTATTTTGCCTATGAGTTGCCATATGTTTGGAAAGCAGTCAAGTACTGAGTCTGCCTGCAGGAGAATGGGCAAGAGTAGAAAACTGCTCTGCATAAGGCAAGAGAGGATTGGGAGAGCACTGATCATTTTTGTTACATGAATATCTACCTTCAACTATGAAGGTCATTTCTGAGTTACAGGTACAACACCATTACTGGCCCCAACAACATCAAACATACCATCTCAGGCTATTTAATTGCTTATCTTCTAACATTGTGTATGCCATCAAATGCCAACAGTGCCCTTCAGCTCTCTATATTGGACAAACAGGCCAAACCCTACGCCAAAGGATAAAGGGACATAAATCTGACATCAGGAATCACAAGACAGAGAAACCAGTAGGAGAACACTTCAATCTCCCAGGACATTATATACAACAGACATCCCCAAACTTCGGCCCTCCAGATGTTTTGGACTACAATTCCCATCATCCCTGATCACTGGTCCTCTTAGCTAGGGATCATGGGAGTTGTAGGCCAAAACATCTGGAGGGCCGCAGTTTGGGGATGCCTGCTATACAATATCTCAAAGTAGCTGTTTATTACAAAAGAATTTCAGAAGCAGACTAGAAAGA
The DNA here is from genome assembly GCF_965207765.1 of Zootoca vivipara. Taxonomy (NCBI): domain Eukaryota; kingdom Metazoa; phylum Chordata; class Lepidosauria; order Squamata; family Lacertidae; genus Zootoca; species Zootoca vivipara. The sequence goes on from NC_142584.1 coordinate 56,580,850, forward strand.
GAAGTTGCTGAATTGCAACTTATTACCAAACTTAAAACCATGGAGAGACCTGGTCTGAATAAAGACATTGGATTCTTATCTCTATACATGATAAAGTTATCTTTAGCCATCTCACCCATTGCTTTTTCCTGTAAGACCAATTGCAGTCGTTAACAGTCGTCAACAGGTTTACCACACCTATTAGCCAATCACCCATTCCCACCACCCTTCTGAGTAATACCCCTCCCCACCCTCTCACTATATATAAGGGTCTGGTGTCTTCTGTTTCAGTGTATCTGAAGAAGTGTGCATGCACATGAAAGCTCATACCTATGACAAACTTAGTTGGTCTCTAAGGTGCTACTGGAAGGAATTTTTTTTATTTTGTTTCGGTCATTTGTGAAGTCTAGCAGGCTGGAGAGCAGAAGCAAGCCATGATATTTAAGGTAGGTAGGGTGAAAATGCCTGTTGTCTTTGTTTTCTTGCCAGGGATACTGGAGTGGCTTGCCGGTTCCTTCTCCAGGTGGAAGAAGTAGTGATGTATGGAAGTGAGAGCTGGACCATAAAGAAGGCTGATTGCCGAAGAATTGATGCTTTTGAATTTTGGTGCTGGAGGAGACTCTTGAGAGTCCCATGGACTGCAAGAAGATCAAACCTATCCATTCTGAAGGAAATCAGCCCCGAGTGCTCACTGGAAGGACAGATCGTCAAGCTGAGGCTACAATACTTTGGCCACCTCATGAGAAGAGAAGACTCCCTGGAAAAGACCCTGATGTTGGGAAAGCTGGAGGGCACAAGGAGAAGGGGACGACAGATGACGAGATGGCTGGACAGTGTTCTTGAAGCTACAAACATGAGTTTGACCAAACTGCGGGAGGCAGTGCAAGACAGGAGTGCTTGGTGTGCTATGGTCCATGGGGTCACGAAGAGTCGGACACGACTAAACGACTAAACAACAACAAGGGTGAAAATGCTTGCTAACTTGTAGGTGGGGTAGGACAATTATTCAAAGCAGGGATGTTCAATCATGCAGACAGCTGCCAGATAGACTTGGATCGCGGTTTGCTCTCTACCACTGTAAGTCTTGTCTTTTCTGCTATGCCCCCAACCTCCAGACAAAAATAGGAAAGGGATATGTTAGTTGGTGAGCACCCACCACCAGGATTCTGGGCAGGAAATGCCACTCCAATTACCATTTGCTAACAAGGCTTGTTCCAGGGTGCACAGAGGCTGGGCAAATTGCCATTTGCTCATCCACCCAGTGGGCTTACTGTGATGGTGTACTGGGTACCAGCACTGACACAATCCATAGTGGGCACCTATGAGCCGCCAATTGTTTTGGCATTCCCTGCATTGAATTGTTCTGGGACATAGTGATGATGTCAAAATGGAACGTTCCTATCTGTCTGCTTCTCTATAATTAGGAGACACAGAACAGAGACTGGTGGACAGATGCAGGCAATCACAACCAGCAACTGCTTACCTGCATCAGGCTTATTTGCCAGTGACAAGGAGGCCTGCTGTTGGAGCTTTCATTGGCTGAAATGACCCACAACATACTCTGTGTAACCAACATGCACTCTCAGATACACCCAACTTTTTTGGTGCGTATGGCAATCACTGGGTCCAGGTAGCAGCCCTACTTTCACTTTACAGAAAATATTGAAATGTAATTAGACCAGCTATCCCAGTGGCAGAAAAAGAAGCCTTGTACTTTCACCTTCCATATTTTCAGCCTTAATTTGCATTTTAATTATATTTCTCGGTGTTTCTGAGATCATTTGAAAATACTGCTGACAACTGTTGAAACTATATTCTCCATATGTATTCTCTGTATCTACTCTGAACGTGCTGAATGCAAAGCGGATTGGAAAAACTTGTTCCTCCAAATTTTATAGATAATTTGAAGGTCCTGTTGTTCCTGCCTGTCTAAGCAGGAAGAAGCCAAGAGAAGAAAAGATTTGTTTACAGTACTATATTTATAGAACCGCCCTAAAAAAGAAGTTCTTTGGGCAGCTCACAAAACAGAACACATTAACATATAGTTTTTATTGTTTTATATTGTAACAATTTATTTTTAAAAAACAAAAAACCCTGAAATCAAGTTAAAACACTTTTAAAGACACAATTTAATACCCAAAGGCCCAGACTGTGAACCATAAGGGATTAGATAAATTGGATGAATAGAAAAGTATTTACCTGGAACTGAAAATGCTATTAAGATGACTCCAGGTGAACTTCTGCTAGTCCTTCATTCATCCTTTCTTTTTATATCACCCTTCAGTGCTGGTTCCTAGGGTGGTGCCTAGTTTATTATTAAAATCTCTTTAGAAGCACTTTTATCATTTCGGTCCTGCATAAAGACTTTTGGGGGCAGGGCGGGCAGCCGCTATGGCGCCCCTGGGATCGCGCTGCCCGGGACGCCCCGCCCCCACCGCCCCTATCTTCCTGCGCCCCTGGGTTTATGGTCTGTATTTTGTTTTATGTGATTTCATGCATTCTGTGCCCTTCCCTGTACCCTTCCCTGGTGTCTCTTGAGATGCAGAGCAGGTGACATGCATTATAAGCCAGTCCTCCCTTAAGCAACTGCCCTTGAGATGCTGTTGTTCTGCAACTCCTACCAAGCTGGACCATTACCCATGCTAACTGGGGCTAATGGGAGTCCAGAAACCTCTGAAGAGAACCTGGTTGTTCTAAATATAAGCATCCTAAAATAACAGGAGTTTTTTGTAGCTCCTATAAGCTTCAAACAAAAAGTAAAACTACATTCTAAAATGTCAATAATTCTATTAGATTTCTAAACATATTCAACACCTCACCATTCTTATACACACAACAGAGAGGAATATCTTGAGGTTTATGAGGCAGTTTTATAATGAAAGCCACTTCTTGGTTGTTAAGGTGTTTGTCACCACACCACTCTAATCTGAATTGGCTTTCAATTCCACATCACAACTAATCCACATGCCTTTGATTCTCCGGCTAATTAGAATGCTTTTCTCTCTCATAGATATCTCCAAGCATATTTGTGTGCTTATGCTAAAACACCTGTTTTTAGCCGATAAACAACAGAGTCTCTGGATATCAAGCTTAAGCTGCGTAGAGTGCATTAGGCAAGCACTCTAGTATGTAAAGATCGGAAAAAATATCCACATTCATTGAGCATAATTCATTTTGCACCTCATGCACATTATACCATTAAAAGAGCACAAAGCGGGAGTGTTGTCCCCTTGGGGCCTTGTATCATCCATTCTGCTAACTGTCAGGACTTCCTGGGTTGTTTTCAAGATACACAGGAACATCCACCTTTCTTTAAAAAGGAAAGAAAAGTGTGCCTCTTGGTAGTGAATAAATGCCTAGAGAAAAAGATTAATGATTCACCTGAGTTATAGAAGCACAGTGATTTAATAGGAATTGTGGCTAAGTTTGCAGGATAATATATGACTCTCCAACTTAACAGTAGCTCAGGGATGGGGAACCTGACTTACAGCCAGTCAGCCCCAGCCAGCATGGCCAATGGTCAGGGGAGATGAACGTTGTAGCCCAACCACACCAGGAAGGACACAGGTAGGTAGTCATTACATGATTTGTCATTCCAGATGATTCACACGTGCACATATATGAACATATTTATCCTATATTTCATGATGAAATATGCTTTGATAGCTTTGATTCTGAGTTGCAGCCACGAACTGCTTCCATAAAAGAAAAAGATTATATCCAGGAAGATGTTGTGTAACATGAAAACTATTTGCAGTATTTGATCTGTGGCAGTTGATTAAGACCATCAGAGGATCAAAATAAGAGTAGACATGTGTGAAGTCATGTTCAGAGCAAAACTGGTAGTGGTACAGTCAAACCTCGGTTCCCAAACACCTCTGTTTTGGAACGTTTCAGCTCCCGAACGCCACAAACCCGGAAGTAAGTGTTCCAGTTTTCAAATGGTTTTCGGAAGCCAAACATCCAACGCGGCTTCCCCTTGAGTGCAGGAAGCTCCTGCAGCCAATCAGAAGCAGCGTCTTGTTTTTTGAACCTTTCAGAAGCTGAACAGGATTCCAGAACAGACTATGTTTGACAACCAAGGTTTGACTGTACTGAAAATGTTCCCTCAACACATGTGCCACCATATTGCATATATTAGTCGTCAGGTGTAGAAGGCACTTAAAAGTTCAGTGTGTGAATTGTGTATCAGTCACTACACCACTTAAATCCAACCTTGGATTTCAATATGCAACTAAGGATGCAATCTTATACACACTTGCCTGGGAATAAGTCCAATTATTGGCCTCCCTTTCTCAATTCTAAAGAAGTCTACTTCTTGCCTGAGACTGCAACAGAGACAAATGACACACTAGGCAGCAAATGGTTCTCTAAACTATGCTGATATATATTTTTCTGCAATGAATCTTGCTTTCAAAAGTGACCATTTTAATTTCATAACCTCAAGTCCCTGAACCTTGCATGGAGGAAAAAGGCCCTTCATATACAGCTCATCTCTTAACAGAATCCACAGTCCATAGACTTTCAAGGAAAAAAAATGATTAGTTTTATTCCAATCCTGATATAGCTGGTGATATATTTATAGCTGTAACAAAACATTTCATCCCTGTAACGAATTTTCAGAGTCTGAAATAGCATTCTGTTTTTCCACTGGGAAAAATATACAGAGTTCAGAAGAGTAGTTCACTGGCTTGACAGTATTGATGTTTCACTGATATAGGTCGGAGTAAATAAAACACAATCAGTATTTAAATGAGTTCAATAGAGCTAAGCTATACACTTACAATTAAATTAGGCATGGGTGCCAGCTCATGACATTTTGCTGTCGGAAAGAAGAGCCAAAATAAAACAGTTTCCGCTGCACCCCACTAGGCTCAACATTTTTTAAAAAAGACTTGTTGTACCACTCAGACACCAATACCTGCCTTCATCCTCCACTCTTGGTGCCACCTGAATATGTCAGCTTTCATTTATTTCTGATTCTCCCTTTTCCAAGTTTAACTTAAATTCTTCATGTTTTCGCATCAGCTAGCATTTTTAAAAAAGTCCTCTTGGGAATTCACCAGTATTTTAATACTAATTTATCCTAATACACATTTGTATATAGCATGTTGGGCAGGTAGTTTATATGATGTATCTTGGGACTCAGCTACACTAGGCAAATACATTGTTATAACTGTGTTATAAACATGTGGCACCAGGTGGTGCTGTAGAGCAATAATCTGTTGCCAATGGAATTTTCAATAAAGAGCTCTTATGTTTCTTACTGTAGCGTTTCTTTCACCTGTATAGATCCAGCCCAGGTATGTTATTTTAACCACTATATTCACTTTAATGCACACTTTTACCCTAGTATGTGCGTTGTTCTGCACATCAAGTTGGCTGGAGAACAAAAATTTGGAGAAGCATGGATTTTGAAAGAGGGTTGCATTTCAGTTTGAGTATTTCTCTAGGAAGTGCGAGTTAGGTAGGTTCATCTTAAAATGTGAACTGAACCAAATTTATCCCCCACCACTGCACCTGAGGCAGCTCATCTCTCCTTCCTGCATGGGCGACCTGACTCTGACTATGTACTTAGTTCACTGCCAAACAGGGACGTACCTAGGGGTTGGTGAAACTGGCCCCCAAATCACCCCAGAAATATGAGTAAAGTTGCTGGTTTAGACAAGAACTGGGAGCTCAGCAGTAGGAAAAATGGAAAGCTAGTATGAAGGTAGACCACTGGAGAGTATGGACTATATGACGTATGTGTGTGCAGAAATGAACCACACCGTTGTGGTGAGATCAAAAGCTATCCATCCATATCACACTGCGGCACAAAGAAGTGTGAATATTTTTTGCCCTTCCTCCCAGTGTCGGAGGAACCCTCCCTGGCACCCGGGGCGGGATGCGAGGGGCAGGGCTAACCGCCCGGCAGCACATGCACGATGTCCATATGCCCGTACGGATGCCCATATGGATGGCATGCACGAATGGTAGCCTGTACGGACGCTGCACGAGCTGTGCCGATACTGACTGCACACATGCTCTTGGCTGCTCTACACCTGGGGGGAGGCAGCAGGCCATCTTGTCAGCACCCGCACCCCCAGAGTGGTACCCGGGGCAGACCGCCTCCTCCACTCCCCCTTCGTACACCCTTGCTTCCTCCTCACCCCACCCTCACTTGGGTTGTGTAAAATGTAGTGATTTCTAATGTGGCTATTGTGGTAAAGTGATTTTTCAGGGGGCCACTGATACAGCTCCTTGCCAAAGGTTCAAAGGGCCCTAGGTACACCTCTGCTGCCAAACAGTAACTAGCATCCTTTGCACCTTTTGAAAATGAAGCCAAAGAATATTGTGTGATGATAGAGTGTATCTTCCCTGCCTTCAGTGTACCCAGGTAACATCAAAAAGATATACAATTCCCCAACTCTTCATGACCAATGCCACCCCTTGCCTGGTCGCAGTGACAATTTCAATATTGTCATGACTTCATAGCCAGGGAGTCTACAGCACGTAAGGGCCCGGAGATGTTCTCCTAAACAGAGTATACCCTGGAGAAGATTTGGATGGAGATATTTCACTGCTCTGTGATGCAAGCTTGGATGGTAACATTTCAGACAGCCTTACTCAACACTTACAGTGGGCAGCAACAGTCTAATTAGCCAAAATCAGATTCATAGCAAAAAACGATTCTAAACGGGGATTTGCTCCAAATCCTTCTTGCCATGAAGGAGTAGCGGCTTCTTCTTCAACTGTCAAGGGAGGGGGCGCCACAGTCTCTAGGTTGAACTGTTCTCTTAGAAAGGCCTTCCAAGAAATTCAATAGTACCACTCTGTACTGCAAAATCCATTGCTTTTTGTCCTAGGTCAAGCAGTTTACCAAGGTAAATCAATAAAGTTGTGTTTCATCACTATGAGACATTGCCTGCAAACTTAGATACTTCATTTCTTTTTGGAATGTAGAAATGTAGTCTAAGCATTATTTGTGACTATCAGTTCAGCATGTGGTTCTGTGGGCAATAGTTTGCATGTTAGAAAAAACTTTGTAACTGTAATGCAGGGGTAGCCACCATGACGCCCTCCAGATTTTGCTGTGACCCCCAACAACCCCCACCATTGACCATTCTGACTGGAGCTGGAGTCCATCATCATTTGGAGGGCACCATGTTGTAAGAAAAGTTCAGCAATGATACAGGTCCTATGAGGGCTGTACAATTTCATTCCTTGGAGATTTTTTCAGTCAAAAATTGGAAAGAGATCTGTTGGGAATGCATTGACATTTTAGAGCACGGAAGAGGATTTCATGAACCAGTGGGTCCTGCTATTTTGATTGGTTGCTATTTATTACTTTGCCAATTAGCTTTTAAAAAAAGAATAATACATGTGCATTAGATTTATAGGATAAAGTCCTGTCAAGAAGCAGAAATCAACTAAGCATACGAAGCTTTATCTAAGAGCTAAACTTTTTTTTCTTTGCAAAAGAGGCTCATCTGCTTCAGCTCCAATATTTTGTTTGCTTTGAGAGGTAGTCGCTAGAGCTGCAAACCCAACAGCCACAACTTAGCAGAGTAGCTCCATCCAATTGGAAGTGATGGGCAATGTCCCATATTCTTCCTTTGCCTTGTGCTTTTGCGGGCATCTGGCAATAGGCACACAGGGAACCATGTGCTGCTCATATCTACATTTTCAGGAAAGCCTGCAGCTGAGCACTGCTCCCCAAGGCCCTCATGAACTTATCCTTCCATCTGTCCTATATGAACAGGATGACACGGGGAACATTCTTCTAACATTATACTCCTTTGCTCTGCCTTCGAGAATGCTTCAGAGTATGAAGCTGAGGAAAGAAATGAGCATGATCTTACTGACACAAGGAAATCTGTCTATTGTCACAGCCTGGAAGGAAGAGAACGAGTGTAGCTCTTTGAGAAGGACTGAGCACAGAAAACGAATGTGCACTTATCTTTTCCCTTCATGATTCAATGGCGATTAAACTCCTGATTTAGTATCTGACTTTTTAACAGTGGCATCTAAACAAAAGAGCTTTCACTCCTGATTACTGTATATATAAAGTATAATTAATTTCTGATAAGGGATTATGTTTTTGTGGCCACTCAAGCTCCTTTCATTCAAGTGCCTACAACATAATGGCATTGCCCACAGTGTAGTGCTGCAGCGTAACATGTTGGTCTGTGTGGTTGTGATGTATGCAAGAATAAGAGACCTACAATGTATTTATAAGTTGTTCATCAGAATCTTGAATATGCCCAAAGAATAACACACTATCAACCTATAGGCAGTATTTGAAGTATAGCCCATCTCATCCTTAGGGCTTGGGGTAATGGACATACCGTACATCCACAGAATCATAAAACTGTAGAGTTGTCAGGGACCCTGAGACTCATCTAGTCCAATTCCCTGCAATACAGGAATCTCAACTAAATAATACATGACAAACCTCTGCTTAAAAAGCTCCAAGGAAGGAGAGTCCAATGCCTCTCATGGGAGTCTGTTCTACTGTAAAACAGCTCTTACTCAGAATCTCCTGTCTTGTAAGTTAAATCCATTGGTTTGGGTCCTGGCTTCTGGAACAGGAGAAAACAAGCTTGCTCCATCCCGCATGTGACAGCCCTTTAGAAATTTGAAGATGGCTGTATTATCTCCTCTCAGTCTCCTCTTTACCAGTGTAAACATAACCATTTCCCTCAACTGTTTCTCATAAGGCCTAGTTTCCAGACTCTTGATCATCTTAGTCACTGTAATCTGCACACATTCCAGCTTCTTAATATCCTTCTTAAATAGTGGTGTCCAGAACTGGACACAGTACACCAGGTGTGGTCTGACCAAGGCAGAACAGAGTGGAGTATAACGTCCCTTGATCAGCGCACTATACTTCTGTTGGTGCAGACTAGAATAGCCAGGAGAATGCCACTACCTGGTATCGCTAATTGTGTACAATTTGATGTGTCATAACAGAGATTGCGGTCTCCAGCCAAAGTCAGTTATGATTCTATAAATTCTATATACAGGTCCATAAATAGTGGCCATCAAACAATGGCTAGATAGTGAAGATTTTGGAATACAGGTGTAGATGATGATGATGAATATTTGTAAACCACCCTATACCAAAAGATCTCAGGGCAGTTCACAATATAAAATTACAATATTAAAACCACAAGATACATAATAAAAATAAGAACAAAGACAACCCAATAATCCCTCTTTCCACGACAACCATTTCACAACAGGTATTATAATTGTTGTTTAGTCATTTAGTCGTTTCTGACTCTTCGTGACCCCATGGACCATAGCACGCCAGGCATTCCTGTCTTCCACTACCTCCCGCAGTTTGGTCAGACTCATGTTCGTAGCTTCAAGAACACTGTCCAACCATCTTGCCCTCTGTCATCCCCTTCTCCTTCTGCCCTCAATCTTTCCCAACATCAGGGTCTTTTCCAGGGAGTCTTCTCTTATCATGAGGTGGCCAAAGTATTGGAGCCTCAGCTTCAGGATCTGTCCTTCCAGTGAGCACTCAGGACTGATTGCCTAAATCATCATCATGATTGTCCATCGCACAGACCCCAGCCATAGAAAAGAGTTTGGGTGTTAGCATGGATACTACATAAGTCAGATGAGGATGAGGAAAAAAGACAATCCACTGTAGCCATAGGAGTAAAGTGTGCCTTTCAAGCTATTTCCCCCCAACAAAAATGGGGGCATCTTGCTATAAAAAGTACCGTAGTCAACCTAATCACAGGGACATGAACAGAGACTGAGAGTCAGGCTGGAACCCACAGAACACATGTATCTCATGAGTATGAAACCCAGATTGCTGAAATGATTATTAGTACTTTTATTAATAATTAAATTTATAAAGCACCCTTCAGTAAAAGACCACAAGGCGGTTGGCAACATAGAACATAACAAAAAATGCCAATATACAAAACCATATCTATGCAATACAAAAATAAATACATAAATAAACCAGTTATAGAAACCCAATTCTAATACTAAATACTTGATAAAATGCAGATTCTCATAACCTAATCACCTCAGTTACCTAATAAGAGTTATTACCTAATCACCTCAGTTACAATTATAATATATATCTAATGGTCACAGCTTAAAAGTAAGGACTGGAAAATCAGTAGCAGGGTATCTAAAGTACAAAAGCAGTGTAAAAGAATACAATCTTCTCTCTACACAAAAGTAGCCCTTAATTCCTATCCCTCACAGAAAAGGATAGATTCACCCAGCTCTCACCTGGGAACTTTCCTTCTCTGTCCCAGCCTCTTACCCTGGAATAACTTCACTACCCTGCATCTCACTCAGGGCCCTTCCACCACCGACCCGCCACGGTCATGTTGGTGCTGTCCTTGGCTTCAATGGCATCCCAGAAGGGGAGACACCCAAGGCTAAAACCTTGTGATGTTTCCCCCTTGAGGAGACTCCCACCGGCATTGGCTTCACACTGGGCAGCCCACTGCCTGCCTACTAACCAAAGGCATACAGATCAAATGCCACAAAAGAACTTCACCATCATTTCACATTGTCTCAAACACAATGCTTCACTTGATAGATAGCTAATCTATCAAATATCCAGCAATCAAGTTATGACAAATCATGTGCTGTGGGTACTTATGTGAACCATCAGCCCCCTTTTTTCAAGTATTCTTCCCCAAACAGTATGGACCTTATGTCAAGGTGCCTAAACTTTGGCTCTCCTCATGTTTCTGGACTATACCCCACTATTGGCCATACAAGCTGGAGCTAAAGAGAGTCTAACAACCTCTGGAGTGTCACGGGCGAGCTACCTCTACTTTATGCAAACCCCCTTTAACTGCCTGACAGTAGAATCCTATATGCACCCTCTACAATGTTCAATGGGATTTACTCCTGGGTAACTGAGTATAGGATTTCAGTCTGAATTAGCTCGAGAATGACAGTAGGATCAAAGTCGAAGGAGACCTTCACGAGTCCTGCATTCAATTGATAAATCTCTCTTCTAGATAACCCACCATTGCGGAGTACTTCAAAACTCTCAGGAAAACGTTTCATCCCAAGCTATTACCTGTGGTTGCTAGGCTCTGTAGTGAGTGAAATTGGTGCCCATTATGCCTCAGCATTAAGATACCATTCACTGAATGAAGTCTTATTCAAGCCTAAGTGTGGCAAGGATGTTCTTCTATCTTGGAGGGAGCAGTAAAGCAAATTGGAAAGCAGATGGAAAACCACCAGCCACCCAAATGCACGGGGGGGGGGGGGGAGTTAGCACAGAGAGCAGCCAGCAATCAAATGCTGTGCCCAGCCAAGCTATTTGTGCCAATACTCAACTCTCCAGGAAATAAAAAGCACAATATTTCTAACATAAAAGTGTCTGCTAAAACAGAGCAGTTTCTTTTTCTGAATCACCCTCCAGCTACATGACATTCATTTGTGAGGCAATGTCTGCTGAGAGACAAACTATTATTTTTCTTTTTTAATCTGAAAAAAAATCTACATTAAGAGAAAGTTATTGATTTGCAAGATTTGGTAAAATGCATTTCAGAACCCCCCCCCTCTTTCTGTCTCTGACCATGGTAGCTGGGTGAGATTTTAATAACTGCTTTCAGTACAGCATGTCCAATGTATCGAGCACATGAAATCTTGTTTATTTTGTGCGTTGCTCTCAGGTTGGACCCAGCCACACTTTCAAAGCACAAGATGGGGGAGAACCCACAAATTATCCTTATCCTTAGCAAACTGCATTCTGTCCCAGCAAGATTCACTGGGCTAAAAGAGACTCCTGACCCACCCCAGGACTACAACAAGCCTTTCCAGGAATGTGCCCCACTCCTGCCCTGGGGCACTCTCTAAGATTGTAACAGCATGTTAAATAGATTCTCAGGTAACCCCACTGCTTATTTCTGTCCAGCATGAAAGCCAAAGAAATTTGCCTATGAGGGATATCAGCAATCATGGCAAGACATAACCCATGGTTCCTGGTGTCAAGGACACTGCTGGGCATGCTTGCAGCAGGATCTGAAGATGCCATAAAGCAAGCAAACCAAAACACAGCCCTCCAGATGTTTTGGGACTACAACTCCCATCATCCCTAGTTACAGGACCAGTAGTCAGGGATGATGGGAATTGTAGTCCCAAAACATCTGGAGGGCCCAGTTTGGGGATGCCTGCCATAAAGTATGGGAAATGTAATTCCCATGGCTTCTACATTTCCCAAGGCATTTTTTGCACCTATCTTACATTTGTATCCCACCTTTCAACCAAGCACCTCAAAGTGGGAGACTCCAGTTTATCTTCCTAACAACTCTACAAGGTCAGGTTAGATTAAGTTAGACTGGGTTAGACTTGGCAGTGATCTGCCAAGGTCATTTTTGTGAGCTTTATGGCTGAGTAGGAGTACAAAGATTTAAAAACCAAGTAAGTAATTCAAACAGAATAAAAGTCAAGATGGTCTTTTATTGACAAAGGTCTACAAATGTGCTCATCTGTTTATGAAATAAAGATCCTAAAATAAGAGTGGCTTGCTAAACAAGTCATGCTCAACACATAGCTTGCCATTGTATCCCATAAAAAGGGGCCAGTTTTCAAAGCATAGGAATAAAGAATAAACAAAGCTGAATATTTTCCTGAATTCAAAACAAATAACTACTTTCCAATATGAGTTATTATATTGCATGTTGTGTGTGGCTCTTAAATTCTATTTATGTTCTGTCAGTACTGTAAAACAATTTCCCAGATTTTCTTCAACCATTCTGTATTTCAGGCCGCCTCCAATGATAACAGCAGTGCACAGCCTCACCTGCTTTTATGAAGTTCGTAGCAACTATAAGTCTACCTATTTGTTTCTGCTTTTAAATAACAGTGAATTGCTTTGGGATTTGCTGTAAGCTGATAATTTGTAATATGTTATATCTCAGCACTTCCATAAGGTACAACCACTATGTTCCATAAGGTTCTAACACTCTGTGTTAGGAAATGAAATGAATGCAGCTACAGAAATGCCACCCCATTTCACCCCATACAAATTGGTATGGACATTCATCTTAACATATTTTTTACTTCAACATTTTGTATTCATAAATCCTATATTTCATTTAATGGTTACATTTGTATCTTGTCTTATCTCTACATAGCCCAAGGCAGCACACACAGTTCACCCTCCCATTTTATTCTCACAACAAGCCTATGAAGTATAATAAGCCAAGAGATAATGATTGAACCCCAAATCAACCAGTGAGCTTCATTGCAGAGAGAGGATTTTAATCTGGGTCTCCCAGGTAGTCAGAGATTCTTAACCCATTCATTTTAAGAACTATGCTACGATGGCTTTAATGAACATTTTCAGCTATGTGCTACTGATCTTTTTCAGTACTGTACAAGACTTTTGCAGAAAGTTTGTGGTGTATTCTGTCCCACCCCCACACCACAATCAATATAAAAAGTCTGACTGCATTGAACAGTTTTTTAACAAGGTTTTGTACAGCAAAAGTGCTTGAGCCTCAGTGGTAAAATGAACTGTTCCAGTAAGTATCTGTCACACTTAAAAATGAACATCCCTCAACCAAGGAGCTCATACTGACAAAATTAGATTATTAAACTGTGCACTGATAAAACATCTGGTATATATTGGCAGGAAACATCGCCATAACATGCCTCCCATGGCCAGGTGGTATTGGAGTAAAATTGCATGAAGGCTCATTGAAAAGTGTTCTTTATTTTTGTTACCATTAGCTAGAATGCATACTCATAAAGAAGTCTTTTATAAACATGCCCTCCACCCCACATTCCATCCTCCATGTTTCAGAGCTTTCCCTTGTAACTGTTTTTGACCTTCACATGTTCAGTTCCTTCTTTTAGCCCTTTACCTTATAAAAGGGAAGAGTATATGTTATTCATTAGCATTAGATCAGGAGTCTGGAAAATTGTGCAGTTTGCTTATGGGCTCAGTAAACTGTACACCTGTGGATGGATAAGTTCAGGAGAAAATGACAACTTTCTCATATGATTAGGAAAAGACATAACTTCAGAGGCATAAATAAATGTACGTTTTCTTATGTGCTGCACCAGGTGTTTGGCTCCACTTGTGAATCATTTGGGAAGGCTTCAGGGAAAGCTTCCTTTACCCCTTCAATCATCATTTTCTAAAATGTATTTTTGCCAGCTTTAAGTTCCATTCACTCTAGTGAAATGTTACCTTGGTCATTGCAGAGCCAAAGATGGCAGGACCCAAGTGGAAGCAATCTCTAAAACAGGGGGACTTCCAGCCCTCCAGACTCCAGCTCCCATCAGCTCCAGTCACCATGGACAGCGGATTCAAGGATAATGGGAGTTGTAGTCTAGCAACATCCAAAGAGCTACAGGATCCCCACCTATGCGCTAAAGGTTGCTATCAAGCATTCATGGTGGATTAGAATGAGCATTCTGCTCTTTACTTGAACTGGGCATTCAACAGAAACTACTTTAAGACAGAAAGCAGAAGGTATGCATATGCATTGATGAAAAATGTCAAGACAGGGGTCGAATTAACTACATGAACTAACCAAGATTTACAGTCCTATTCTCAGCTTAATAACTAATCTGAGCCAAACCTTATAATGAAAGAAAAGGAAATCCATCATCATAGATTAGTGGTAGAGCACATGCTCTACATACATAATATCCCAGATTCACACAAAAAGGCTCTCAGATTGCTGAAAAATACCTCCGCCTGAAATCCAGTGGGTTGTTGCCTGCTAGGGTAGGTGTTCCAGGTCCAGACAGACAGAAAGATCCAGCCTGACAATTTCTCCCCTTCTCCCACAATTATACCAGTTCTCTGACAAAATCTTAACTTTCCATATCAGAAAGCATTTAGCGTGGTATGACAGCCTGGAATTTAGAGTCTGCTCCTTCTCCACTTCTCTCCCTGCCTGGTCCAAGTTTGGTCCAAGTACGGAAATATCACATTTTCAGAAAATGGATTTTGCCATAATGCAGAATAATGCTTGCCCTTGAATTTTGCACATATCCCTATATTGCTGAGGACTGTAGTAATTAAGACACAACTAATTTATAATACATTGACAGAGTGTTTGCTTCCTAGACCAGTGAGTAAAACAGCACATGGAAGCATGTAGGAAATCAATTACTGCAGGAAATGTTTTTGTACAATATTAAATAGCATATTTGCTGAATGATATGTGAAAGTATCTCAGCTTCAATCAAATCCACATTCTTTAAATTTATATGCAAGATTCATTTTCCTGCAAATTATTCACCTCTCTTTCAGTGTGTCATGGAGAATCAATAATTAGGCACACATTTTCCCCCATAGTGGGTGGAAATCATATGCATGTAAAAAATCTGGTCTGCCTAGTTTTTCTGCGGAAAGTCATACCTCAGGGGTGTTCACATTTGCAAATCAATATCCATTCCAGAAGACAGAAGAGTGGGAGGGAGAAGCTTCTGAAGACATTGTGGGAGAAGAAAACAGGTGGCTGAGGACTCAGGAACTTAATGGGACCTTAGGGAGGTTGTTCCTTACAATGGAATAGGGTACAGTGACAGTCCTTGGTATAATACAGCCTCCAACAATGGAAAAGAAGAGTTTGTGAAGATTATTATTATTGATTAGATTTCTTTTCATTCATCTAGACTCTAGAAGTCCCATGATGGCTCTGTAAGAGAAGGTAGTCTTTCAGATATTTGGGGTGTTAGTGTTAATATTTTAGCTATCCTTAGCTGCTATAGCAAGGACTAGTGGGTTAGTTTAAATCACATGAGTGTCTGAGAGAGTGTGGGAACGGAAGTCTGTCTAATCTCTTCCTTCTGAGTGTTGTTTATTGTATGTTACTTTCACTTCTGTCGTGTAGCAGATGTGAGTTATGAAGTCTCTGTATATAGATTGTAAAGAAAGTAGTTTAGAACTATCAATGAGTCTTTCTTCTCGCTACAAGATGCTGGAAGACCTGTGTGCTCTTTTTATGAGGAAAGGGTCGCATATTACTGGCGCTCTGGACTGAAGGGACATGCCCGCCAGAGAGGGCCACAGAAAGATGCTCCGGAATATTGGGGAGTATGCTGTAACCCCCAGAGTGTTTTTCCAACAGTTAGTTGTTAGGGTTTTAAATTCTAACACGAGCACTTCTTGTATTGGGCCTGGAAACAAACTGGTAATCGGTAATAAGCATGCTGAATTCTATGACACTTACATATACTGTAAGGTAAAAGGTAAAGGACCTCTGGACAGTTAAGTCCAGTCAAAGGCGACTATGGGATTGTGATGCTCATCTCACTTTTCAGGCCAAGGGAGCTGCCGTTTGTCCACAGACAACTTTCCGGGTCATGTGGCCAGCATGACTAAACCGCTTCTGGTGCAAAGGAAACACCATGACAAGTGGTAGAGCACACAGAAATACTGTTTACCTTCCCACCACAGCGGATGGTGCTGTGGTCTAAACCACTGAGCCTCTTGGACTTGCTGATTGGAAGGTCAGCAGTTTGAATCCGCTCAACAGCGGTGAGCTCCAGTGGCAAACAGTGCTGCTTGGCTGCCCAGGGCGGCACCCCTTGGGGGCGGGGCATCACTCCGCACCACGCATGTGTCATGACATCACGCCGCATGACACATGTGCCAGGACGGACTTCACATGTCCGCACATGTGCAGCCCGTCCAGATTGGCGCTGCTGCTCTGCTCAGCCGGCATGCTCTGAAGCAGAGCCGCCGCCCAGCAACCCATTCCGTGGGGCACTCTGCTTCTTCCTGCTCAGGCGGAAGAGGCAAGGGGCGGGCCAGGGGCCGGAGGTGCTGCCCCCGCGTGCTGCCCCCATGCTGCCCCCGCCAGAGTGGAGCTAGGGGCAGCCCCTTGCTATGCGCCTGCTGAGCTCTTGTTGCTTTGTCCTAGCTTCTGCCAACCTAGCAGTTCAAAAGCACACCAGTGCAACTAGATAAATATATGAACTTGGACTAGGTGTACTTTTCATAGCTCTTACAAGCTGGTTAGTGACTCTGAATTGAGGGGAAAGTTAGAATATTCTTTTTTTTTAAATGTAAAATACTTTTATTCCCATTCTTCTGGTGCAAAACCACCACTAAGACCAACTTCCAATGTTTAAAAAATTACAGTTTTATATATAAAAAAACAAATATAAATCAACCTACGTAAGAGGCAGGTTCAATAGCTGAAACATAAAAACCACTACTGTGTATAGCAAAAAGCCTGCCAGAATAATAAAAAAGTTGTCAATAACTGGCAAAAATGGAGAGAAAGAGGTAATATTATTACCCTACTTGCAACATTTGTACCTAGATGTTGCATAGTAAGGGGTGGAGGGGGGGGTCTTGTGGGGGAGGCACAACTTTGGAGAGAAATGGTGAGGCCAGTTGCAAGAGGCTATTCACTCAGATGCCAAAAGTTGAAACTAGAAAACTAGACTGGTGTCAGAATGGTGAGGCAAGGCAGTCTAGAACCAGAACATGTAAGGTATATTTGCTATCTGGGATGAACTTTGCTCAGAGGAAGTTCTAGGAAACAGAAACTAAAGTAATTAACCACAGTCAGGAGGGGAGGGGCAATGAAAAGAAAAGAAAAATTCTCTCCTCCCACTCCCACCCCCCAACCACAAGCAATGCAAAGGTTTAATAAGCAGAGCTCAACTCATTGACATTCTGTGGTTCCGCTCTGCTTGTGGCACAAAGCCTTTTACAAATATATCATTTCTTCTCTTCACAGAGCTTCCTAACATTTATTTTATTTTTAATTGTAAAGAAAAGAATTGAAAGTCTGCCCCATTTGTGCTTACAGGAGCAGAGGGGTCTTCCATCTGACAAGCTGAATTGCTTGTGCTGACAGAAGGTTTGCCATCGTGCTAAGTTGAATTCCTCCCTGTATCTCCTTGGTCGTCATAATCTTTATGGTTTGTCATGTCTTTATGGTTTGTCATGTCTCGAAGCTACAAACATGAGTTTGACCAAACTGCGGGAGGCGGTGGAAGACAGGAGTGCCTGGCGTGCTATGGTCCATACGGTCACAAGGAGTCGGACACGACTATACGACTAAACAACAACAACATGTCTTTATATGGTTGTCATGTCTTTATAGTCCAAAACTGTTTCCCTGAATGGTTATTATAAATTACCTGGACATAATATTTATTGAATTCTCTATGTTTCCCCATTTCATCATCTGACCTGCTGAGACAACTTCAGGTTTTTGGTGTGGTTTTTTTTTTATTATATCATCAGCTTGTGGAAGCTCTCTTGGAAGCAATACACAGTATATAATTAAATACCTCCAGGAAGCCTACAATTTACCCATAGTCTATTTTTCCTCAAACCAATATTTGCAGCCACCAGGGAGTTTGGTTCCAATCATAAAATCATTTGCTCTCAAGTAATCTTGTTAAAGTCAGTGAAGCCATTCGGCAGTCTAAAAACTTTGAAAACACAAAGGATTGCAATCCTCCTCATAGTTCATCCGCCCAAATCCCACACATAGACTTCAGGCCCTTGCATGCTAGGGGTGATGAAGGTACACCATATAACCTGTTGAGCCCAGTGGGAGTTCAATTGGGTGTCAGGCTGTAGGACCTTACTTAGCAGACCACCACATGGAAGACAGGCAGCCAGTCCACATGGGCAGCATCTTAGGAGGTCACGTGATCAATGTTCTGCTTCTGTGTAAATCCCTTGTTCTGCTATTGCTGTTCATATTCTACATGGTTGTATGTTTTATTGTTGTAACTTGAGTCCTTATGGTGAAGAGTGCGAAAGAAATTCTATTAAAAAATAAATCAACATAAATGTGGCTGGCATTCAATACTTATTTATCCCGCATGCCTGTTTCTGCTCACTATTCCTCTGACCTTGCCTTGCTGAGACTATTCATTGCCTGACATAAGGGTTTAGCTCACTTTATGAACACTGAAACTGCACTGTAAAGAATTTTGGACCATGTGTTAACAGGCACGATAGAAAAAGGAGGTTGGACTTCAGAAGGTGAAAGCCACTTGAGGTTCAACTAACAGCACAATCTTAACCACATCTACTCAGTATTCAGTATCTTACTCCCAGGGAAGTAAAGTTAGGATTGCATCCTAAATGTAATTAAGATCAAGAGCTGCTTATGAGGTTATGCTAGCATACATTCCTGGTCAAAATAAAATAATAAAAAAATTTAGTTCCAGTAGCACCTTAGAGACCAACTAAGTTTGTCATTGGTATGAGCTTTCATGTGCTTGCACACCATTCCTGATGGTGGCATTTATAAACAGTGTAGACTCCACTCTGCTGGTGTGGGTTTGGAGAAGTAGCACGTACTAATGGGTGTGACTTGAAATCTTATAATAACATTTCTGACTGGTGAAGCCGCATCCTGTTCCTCTGTGATTCTGTAATTGAATTTGCTTAGATTACTAAATGAAATGCTATGGATGTTGCTTTCTTTATCACAAGGACTCAAAGTGATCTTGAAACTGAATGCCCCTTGGCGTAGGGGGAAGGCCCTGTACTCAGTACAATAATAGATTTAGGTAGGTAACAAACAAGGAGAGGCATATTGCCGCTCAGAAATAAGAAGAATGCATGATTCAATTTCTGTTCGGCATTCTGTAGTTTATTTCTGGGTTTTCATTAAGAAGCACTAAGGTTTGACATTTTGTATGACATTATTCACAAGGGCATTGCCGCCAGAATGCTTGCTAAAAATATAGTCACCTGAAGAGATGATCAATGAGCATCCAACCATTTTATACTTAATGTTTATTTCACTTCCTTATTTACGAAATGAGCCGCCTGCTTGCTGTTGGAGGGGGGTGAAGGAAATCTCCATATTCTTTCATACGAAGGTGACAATTTATACCACTTGCATTGGGTCAAATTGTGTTCTTACTCCTCAGTGACAAATTTCCAGGCTCTTATTGAATATGTAATCAACTTACTCATGCAAGAAACATATTCAAGGAACTCTGTTGATTATTGAGACAAGGAGGCTTGTACCTGAGAATGGAATTTGTCTTTTCTGGTTAAAGATGAGAATTTGCTGCTCTTAAATTAAATAGAACAAGGCATTTCTAAGCTGAATCAGAGAACAAATGCCTGGATTTTTTTTTTACCAAATTGCTGTATAATTTTCATTTGCTACATGGCTGTCAGCTGCTCTGAAATGCACCTGCCGAATGATATTGTGACACACAGGTCAAAGTAATTATATATTTCTAAATGTTACATTTAGGGTTCAACCCCTCCTAAATCAAAACTTAATTCATTTCAGTGGGATATGTGTAGGAGGAACTGCATTTCATGGACTGTAACTTTGGTTTCTTTGAGAACAGGTTTACTTGACTTTCTGAACTTGCAATTGGAAGTGCACCATATCATTCTAAAATTGTTTAAAGGTAAAGGGACCCCTGACCATTAGGTCCAGTCGTGACCGACTCTGGGGTTGCAGCGCTCATCTCGCTTTACTGGCCAAGGGAGCCGGCGTACAGCTTCCAGGTCATGTGGCCAGCATGACTAAGCCGCTTCTGGCGAACCAGAGCAGCACACGGAAACACCGTTTACCTTCCCGCCAGAGCGGTACCTATTTATCTACTTGCACTTTGAGGTGCTTTCGAACTGCTAGGTTGGAAAATTGTTTATTTGATCTTAAATCAGTCTTGCTGTGAGTTTGATCAGGACTTCAAGAAGAATTCACTTACAGAAATTAAGACACTTCTGTCTGATGCTTTAAAATAACCATTACCCTTTTTTAATGGTTTTTTTTTAAAAAAAACACACCATTAAAATCTGTCTGATGCATTTTAAAATAACCATAGCCCTTTGAATTAGAAAGCTTCCCTCTGTAAATTGGGATACATGGCCATCCTAGATGCCCTGAAGACTTTGGGTCCATTGGATCCCAAGTCCATAGATACCCCAGGCCTTTCAGCTATACTAGCAGGTTACTGCAGCAGTGGAAAAATACAAGACAACTGTCCTAGCTGGTATGAAAATTCAAGAAGCAAGGAGATATCTGTTAGGGGTGTTAGTTACAGGTAGGCAGTCATGTTGGTCTGACATAGTTGAGACAAAAAATAAATAAATCCTTCCAGTAGCACCTTAGAGACCAACTAAGTTTGTCATAGGTATGAGCTTTCGTGTGCATGCACACTTCTTCAGATACACTGAAACAGAAGTCACCAGACCCTTATGTATAGCTAGAGGGTGGGGAGGGGTATTACTCAGAAGGGTGGTGGGAATGGGTGATTGGCTGATAGGAGTGGTAAACCTGTTGACGACTGTTAATGACTGCAATTGGTCTTGCAGGAAAAAGCAAGGGGTGAGATGGCTGAGGAAAGCTTTATCATGTATAATGAGCAAATAAAGTATTAATAATAAATATAGTAATTGTTAATAATTTGATTGTTAATATAGTATTAATAATATATAAATTATAAATAAATAGCAATAGTATTCATGGACATAGTTCTAGCTGGAAATCCTACACAGTATCAAATACTGATTTCTCAATTAAGTATTGATGGGATTGACACCTATGCTCATTGGAAGAAACATGGCTGGGTAATCAATATCTAATTTGAGGTGAAGGTCTATTGCATAATATATTTTACTGTTATTTTCCCTACCAGCAGTCAACATGTCCACCACATATAACTGCAGAATTCCTTGCAATTCAGACCCCTGTTTCTGATGATTACACATTTTCTGAAACTCATTTCTTATCTGGATTGATTATTATTTTTTAAAACACCTCTGGCAGCCAGAGGCATGCTAACAGAAATATGGGGGCATTCAAAGCAAATGCTATTCCTACTGCAATCAACAATTCTAGATACTTGGTGGTTTCCTTTTCAAAATGAAGGCAGTACAGCTGTCATATGGATTCTTGCCTCTAGCAGCGGTCAGGACCATTTTTTATCCCGCTTCCTTCCAAACTCCCAGGTACTGAAGTCACAGAGTTTGGAACCAATCCATCAGCTGTGCTGACATCTTGACACACTCGAAAAAGAAAGGGCTTTTTCTTTTCTTTTTCAGAGCTGTTCTCCCGGCCCCCCAAAACTTCTGCAAAGACTTAATGTGCAGAGGAACCATGTCAGTGGTTTTTTGTTTGTTTGTTTGTTTAAAGGCAGCAGGTGGATTTCAGTGGCAGGGAAAAGAGGGTGAAGGAACTGAGTAGTAAGCACAATGACTGTAGGATTTCTGATACCTACAGAGGGCTACCTATTGATGGTACCTGACTCCAGGTTTCACCAGAGCCAATGTATCCATTGAATAGAAGGCCTGGACTGTGCACAGTCTCCCAGGAACCCAAAGGAAAACTGATAAAGAGCTTGGAAGGTACTTCAGAAACTGAAACGGCTACATTCCCAAAGACAGACATTGGGGAACAGGATAATAAATCAATGCGGATTAAGCATCAGACTGTGACCATTTCAAGCACCCTCTGAGAAACCATAGCTAGAACTCTACCCTTCTTAACAGAAGCATGAATAATGCCAGTAAGATTTGAGATACTATGTTTGAAACTAGTTTTTCAGGATTTTGTTCTAATGTAAAAATATGTTGGGTTCTAATAGGGATGGCTCCTTCATGGATCACTGCCTCGTGTGCTCACTGGAAGGACAGATCCTGAAGCTGAGGCTCCAATACTTTGGACACCTCATGAGAAGAGAAGACTCCATGGAAAATACCTTAATGCTGGGAAAGATTGAGGGCACAAGGAGAAAGGGATGACAGAGGACGAGATGATTGGACAGTGTTCTCGAAGCTACCAACATGAGTTTGACCAAACTGCGGGTGGCAGTGCAAGACAGGAGTGCCTGGCATGCTCTGGTCCATGGGGTCACGAAGAGTCGGACATGACTAAATGACTAAGCAACAACAACAACAATAGGGATGGGGGGATATTTGTTTCATTTACATTTTGAAATGCACAGGCCTCATCCGTTGGCCAAAATTATAGGATGGAACAGAGCCATGATTTTAAGTGTAGGCAAAGCTGGCACGGAATGGAAACATCCACAAATTCTAACAACCTGCCAAGCAGAACCAAGAAGGGTTCTCGTTTCCACATTCTGGTGATCATTGCTAAATGAGTGACCCAAATCAAATTGATTCATGTTTCTTTCATTCATACTGTAAAACCATCATAATATGATCTAGACTGAAATAAGATTCCTTTATAACAACTTCTAGAACGTTATCCTGAGCTCGCTGAGCCCAGGGAGGACAAATAGCTGGTAGTTTAATTCTTTATTTACAAAGCGCACATTTATGGTAGCTCTTAAGATGCACAGAACACACACACTTCCAACAGCTAAATAGTTGGCATCCCCTCCCCAGGCTTGTGCTCCAAGCTGGACCATGCCTCTGTCCAAACTCAAGTAGTATCCTCATCTGACAGGATGCAGGCAAGCAACCAGCATGGAAGTTGCTGCTGAGCCTTCCTCTTTAAGCCCAACCTGGTCCTGGGGGACAGCAGGGAAAGGGATGGATGGGATTCCACCCCCACCCCTCCGGCCCCTTTTCTTCATCCCCTTCTGGTGCATCCTGCCCTTCTTCCCTTGTCTCCCGCTGCTACGACTCTTCCCTGTCCTCCAGCCCCAGCCTTTGCCTTGGGTCCCACACCTCCTCTTCCGTCCCTGACTGCTCAGACTCTTCCTTTTCCTCCAGCCCTAGCTGCTTCTTTTCAAGAGGAACAAAACCATACAAATCACTACCCCCTTCCCCTGGACCAGCCTTTGACCCCGCTTCCTCTGCCACACATTCCTTGGAGTCCTGCCAGTCCCTGATACATGTGCTTTCTCAAATGGTCAGACAGGAGACACCTTTAATGTGTGTATGCATTTAAGGTGTCATGTCTTTTCTTTATCAGATAGAAGCTGCAGGGACCCAATCAGAGATGTGTGTGTGTGCATGTATGTATGTATGAAAATAATTTTAACCCTTTCCCTCCATGGTACCATCCTACACCCCTCTGAATTTGCCACTTTGGCCTTAATAGCAGCTCTCTTCTAAGGATGAAGAGCTGTTTGGGAAGGGATTTTCACTGGGCTCTCAGCACGTGAAGAACAGATCATTTCCCTCCACTGCCCACCGTGGTTCTGATCCTAATCCACCCCCAACCTCATGGCTGCAATTTGAAAAACAAAATGTGGATATTTTAAACGCATACTTACATTTAACATATAGTTTAGTTTGGTCTTACATTTTCTTTGTAAACTCTATGTTGTGTGTGTGTGTGAGTGAGAGAGAGAGAGAGAGAGTTGGAAGGGGAGAAAAGATTTTCATCTTGTATTACCTTAAATTCTGTCTCAATGTTGGCTAGTCTTGCCAGTTCGTTGCTTAGCTCTAAAGCGGTAAGAACAGGGTCTTCACTAGATAGAGCCAAATAAGCAGCACTTGCTAATCCTTTGTAGGCATTCATTCTCGACCGCGAATGACTGAACGAATCTTTCCTTTGCTTCTCAAAGCATTCATTGCACTTACAGAAGTAGTCATGGGGCCTTTCTATCCGTGCCCCTTTCAGTAGCAATATATGAACAATTTCATATTCCTGGCAATGAGCAGCAAGTATGATAGGAGTAATGTCATGGGAAAAGCGCGTTCCATCTTCATCATAAGCGTAAAAATCGTCGTCTCGTAGCTCTTGCTCAAGGGGGCTGAGAGTGAGACGCTGTCCTTGTGCAAAGGCCGGGTGGTTCAATATTGCTTCCACAATGCGCACATATCCTTTGCTGATGGCTAACAAGAGTGCATCCCCAACGCGAGCCAGATTCTCCTTCTTCAGAAGAAGTTCAGTGACTTCCAGGTGTTCATTGCCCACTGCCAGCTGCAGAGCATTTTGTCCCATGTAATCAACACAGTTGAAGTTCAAAGTTTTGGATTCCTCCAGCATTTTCCGTACCACCGGGATGTTCCCATATTCTGCTGAATCCAAGAAGCGCTCTTCCTCAGGTGTCAAGCTGGTGCCCTTCTCATTGAACATGTAGGCTGGGCCTCGGGTGGCCTGCCTCCTCCCTTTCTCCCGGAGGGTGGTGTGCCGTCGATGCATGATTTTCAGATATGTGGTTTTTCAAGCCTGGGTGGAAAGAACAGAATATAGTGGGTTTCTAAAAGGCAAATGTTGTCTGTCTATCCATCTATTGATTACCTTGTGCTCGATCTGACTTTTATTTCCCAGTGATATCCATAAAAGGGTTCAGCAGAAAGTCTTAGGTCCTTAGCTCTGCTATTGAAACACATGTTTGTCATAGTCAGAATAAACCCCTTGAAATTAATGAGCGTAACTAACAGGTCTATTCATTTCAGTGGGTCTACTCTAAGCTGGGTGAAACCCAAGGAACCTAAAGGTTTCTGAGACTGAAAGTAGGATTAGTTTAGTTGGCACCAATTGGAGATTTCATTTAAGGTTAATTGCTGGGGGATGGTGGAAGATTTTTGAGAGCAGAGTTAAGGAAGGCTGTGTTAAACCTCTCCTCCTCAGTTACTACAGTTCCTGTGAAAAATGGTCCACCCTGTCCAACTTTAAAATAAAAATAATAATTCCATGTTGCAACTACTAACTATGCAATTAAAGTGAAATCTAGTTTGAGCTTAACTTCAACTGGATCGTATCCATTATTTTAAATCATAAAGTTTCATCTAAAGCAGGCACACAAATGCTTGTCAACATGACATGTTTTAAAAGGATTTACCTGCATCTTAATATACTGACCTGTAATGAATATTGGTCATACTTATAGGGTGAAGTACAGATTTGATTGTTGCTGCAGTTAGGAAGTGGCCGTTAAAGGATCATGTGTATATCTGGGTTTGTTTCACTGAGATTTTCCTTTTTAAGCAGAATTTTACTATCACAGCACACTTTAATTACATAGAAACTTGGGATTTGGATTCAGAGCTCAATAAAGTCAAAAATAATGTTTGGATTTTGGATGACACCTTCAAAGGCTCACAGAAAGTGGAATTCAACACAGTAAATTATATGGTCAGTAATTCAATACTACTTGGAATCATTCCAGGGGCAATTAAGTACTGATGAAAGAAGGGCACAAGATTCAATAATTTATGGCAACATTCTTTTCCAGGTTCTCAGCAGTTTTACAATATATCGTTTGAAAACTGAAACTGTAATAGTAATATATAAGCCACGTCGCTTCTCTGAAGTCATTAATCTCCCTAATAGATTCCTACATCTGAACGTATATTCTCCGCTGAGATCTCATGTCACAATTTAAAACCAAAGATTGCAAAAGGTCACCTATTAAGAAGATTTCCTTTCTGGAGAATCCCTAGGGATCTCTGAAACATCGCATCAAAATGCAGGTGTTCACTGAGTGCTCAAGTGTGATTTAGATGATAAATGGCTAGGTAGCTCCAGTGGAATCCTGGAATTGCAATAGTAATCATCAGGTGAAATTATATTGCTAATGAGAGAAAAGACCTGCTTTATATTATTTTAGTTGTTATTTTTCCTATATCTAGCACAGGAAAGCGGGTAGAGAACCAAATATGAATGAGCTACCTCTTTTCTGTGTCATGCTAGGTCCATGGTGGTAGAGCAGAGATGAAGTTGGGTGAGACTGAGACCTCCTGTTCTATTTTAAACACACACACACACACACACACACACACACACACACACACACACACACCCCTTCCCTCTGATTAATTCAAATGGAAGGGAAATAAACCAAACCAGCTCTGAGGCTGAAGTACTTTGTCCTAAATTACTGGAGCATGTCAGGGGATCTTACAGCCTCTGGGATGCCCTCCCTGTGACCATAGGATCACAGGTTTGATGTCTAGGAAAAAGGGAATTATTTTCTTTTAAAAGCTTGATATAATTTAATTCTTTTAAAAAACAAGAACAAACCACAACCAGGATGGTTTAGAATATCTATCTTGTGCTATGGGATTATTTCAGACACACAGCTCCCTGGAAGCTGATAGAATAGTCAATTACCATACATTCAGGTTTTCCCTGACATTTTGACTATTCAGCAAAATTAGCCCTGACACCATTTTTACACCCCAAAACCAGGACATGTCAGGAATTTTCCTGACGTATGGCAAGCCTAATTTATGGTCCATTGTAGACATTGTCAAAGAGGTACAAACAAGAAGGTGTGCTCAGCACCCACCCCAAAGGGTCCAGACATATTAATTACTTTCCATAATCACATTTATTGTTAAACCAGGTCAACAGAGGTGGGAGGGGTAGGGAGGGAGGAATTTGATAGTAGCGAAATTTATTTTTGCCATCAGCACAGCCATTTCCCATTGAGAATTGAATGCCAATATTTATGGCTAGCTTTTCCAAAGCTTTGGGAGGCTCAGTTCCAATTACTTGTCAGATGCACTGGCTTTTTAGAACATTTCAGTAGCTTTCCAAATCGCAAAGGATGAACAGCAAAGCCAAACGGATTCAAAAGAGGCCTAACCATCTGAATCATGAGGGGTAATAGTGGTGGTGAGCTTTTAATGAAACAATGGCCAGGTGTGGACTTGAACAGAGTTGGAGCCAAGAACCAGCATGGCTGGACATGTACCCAAGGGCCCAGACTTCAGCAATGACAAGGGCCTCCTGGACCTGCTGCAATGAGAAGGTACCCAGGACCTGAATAAGGTTGCATGCTTACCCAGGACCTGAATAAGGTTGCATGCTGCAGACATGTGGGAAGCTATGGTTGTTGGGCATAGGAAAGCAAATGACAGCCCCAGAGCTTAGGGGGAAACCTACATATGCTCCCAAACAAGGAGATTGCTAGAGCAAAATGTATGGAAACCATCCTGTTAAAGGGGTAATTTCTTCAATATGTGACTTTCATGGGAGCTGAGAAAAAGTTTGATTGAAATGAAGTGGGAAAAGCAGACAAGCAAAAGTTATGGTAAAAAATAAGTCAACAAGGACCAAGTCCACCATCTTGCAATTGCTGATCACTTTCCTGGTTTTGTATTACTTATTGATCGCTTCCTACTCTCTACAAGGAGAAATCGCACATTAGGCTATATTCCCACAATGTCTGCACACTAAAGCAGAAAAGCAGGGCTGCAGGCATGGGGCAGTAGTGCAGCAGAGCCATTCTCCTGACTGGGAACACTTAGCTGGAGGGGAGCAGGGCAATGGTTGGGTTGGAGCTGCCCAGGTAGTGAGAGTGCTGGATTGGCCTCCCAGTGCACCTGGGCATACTCGACCTCACCATTGCCCCGTTGCACCTCAAGGAAAATGGCAGCATTGCCATTGTTGGGACAGCACCATGCTGTACTGGCTACTCTTGCAACCAAGAGTCTTGTGGTACCTTCAAGACCAATATATTTATTAAATCATGGATGGGCAACCTCAGGCCCCCAGCCTACTTACAAAAACCCTCTGCAAGTGTTCAATTCAGACCTCTGTCAAGAACAACCAACCTGCCCCCGCTCTGGCGTTTTGCTGGGTGTGAAGAAAGATGGAGAAGGGGGTGGCACAGAGAGAGAGAGAGAGAGAGAGAGAGAGAGAGAGAGAGAGAGAGAGAGAGAGAGAGAGAAATGGGGTGAAGCTAGCCATTTTTGGTTTTGGCCTCGCCTTATTCCTGACTTTTGCCTCACTAACAGCCAGCATGCGACCCCGTAAAAAGACAAGCCACAAATGAATATTGCCTTTATCGTATATAAAAAAAGGTCCACTTCTTCATCATAAGAATAAGGTCTAAAACTTTTTGGACCAGACTCAACTTCATGGAATGCATAAAATGTCATCTCACGTTGGCAGGTATATACGGAAGATTATGTATGTTGTTACAGCTTGTGCTTAATGCGTTGCCTTTCTCTCTGACTTCACTGCTTATACACTCACACGGTGCCACACGCCTGGTACATGGCTGTAATATTTACCACATTTATTTATTTTTCTACAGTCCTTCCTTACATTTCTAAGCATTTGCCATACAAAACATCTGTTGTGCTCGCCCTAGTGTGGTAAGGCAACATGAAGCTAAAATAATTCAAGCAAAATTGTTATTGAAATTGAACATTCAGGCTGAAAACCTGACCAGAACACACAGGTGATTAAATCCCATTGGATGCTATGGGACTTCCTGCTGACTCCAAGAAAACATGCAAAGATTTATGCTATTACAGTATGTAGTGTAGCCCAACTACAGAGATGAATGAATTATGGCTCTAGCTCTAGCTAAAAGGGGGGGGGGAGTCTTCAAAAAGAAAATGATTATCTTAACTTTGAACACTTCCAGGCATAATGTTTGGCCATCAATTCATGTTCTATTAAAAATATATTTGAGTTGCCTTTGAATTATGACTGGAGATTAACAGGGCAAACTGAAAAGTCAGTGACAGGAGATCTACATGCTATTATGTTTTTTGTTTTTCAGTTCTTGCTCTGCCCTAGTTTGGGAACTAATCATATGTACAAAGTGAGCATGATGCATTCTTTTTTTTAAAAAAAACCCCTAATTGTGACTTGATTGCACCTATCTTAACATTTTTGTTTAATGGTGCTTTGCATTTAAATTACACTGTATTTGCATATTTTATGAAGGCTGTTAGTGATCAATCTCATCAGACACAGCAATTAAGACAAGGTACTTTTCTAGGACTGGTGTATTGACATTTGATGGCACTGGTGAACAATATTGTGATAAACAGTACTCTCCCAATCCTGCTCTAGTCATATTTTGTTGCTAGAATAACATCAGTGCCATTTCTCAGGTTCAGTGAGGACTGCATAGCAGTCAGAATGTACAGTCTTTCACACAAGATGTGTGTGAATCTCCCTTGCTGCATAGGAACATAAAGTCCATTGATTATAATCTGACTTTTTTGATTAGCTTTGCCTAGGTCAAAGTTATTCACAAGTGAGGAGCTTCTATGTGAAGAGAGCATAGAGCTATATTCAGCATTAGTTCTACTAAGAATAGACTCATTGAAACTGAAGACTTAAGTGAGGCCACATTCACACCATCCATTTAAAGCACTATGACACCACTTTAAATTGTCATGGCTTCCCCTAAGAATCATGGGAGTTGTAGTTTATTAAGAGTGCTATGAGGAGACCCTATTTCCCTCCCGGAACTACAATTCCCAGAGTTCCCTGGGAAGAGGAATTGACTGTTAATCCATTCTGAGTGTTCATGTTCATCTCCTATTCTCCTACAGAGAAGCCACATCCATAGATGTAAAGGTAACATATATAGATTACACTATTGTGCCAAATTATGCATGCCTTTGACCAACTGATTTCAATGACACTTGGATGTGCATAATCCCCCCAATAATTTTTTTATACCTGAATGAACTTATTATTATTATTTGTTTATTTATACCCCGCCCATCTGGCTGGGTCTCCCCCGCCACTCTGGGCGGCTTCCAACAAATACCGAAATACATTAAAATATTACAGATTAAAAACTTCAATTTTAAAAAATCAATTAGCAATTTGTAAATGTAGTTTTCAAATTGATAGCATACTAAAACAATTATAAGTATGAAGTAAGATCATAGATGCTATGCCAGTCCTTATCCCTAAGCATATTAAATGAAAATAAAAGAGGGAAATGAACAGGGACTCTACATACTTCCTTGGTTGGACTCAATAGGGCTTGCTTCTGAACAGACATGTGTTTGTTTCCACCACATGCCACTCATTCTAAATATTTGTTCCAGATCTGATCATGCATAAGCAAAGTTTCATGCCTAGTGTATATAATTTTTCTTTTTTGTTGTCCAACCTGATGTCCAGTCATTTCTTTATTGATGAAACTTGTTTGCACTTCAAGAACTCTAAAAAAACACCTATGGATTCAGTTTAGCCACAAAGCAGCTCCAGGGTTCCCTTTTTCACCATCATTTAGCATGGACTAAAACTGCAAGAATATAATTTTAGAATACGGTGATAGCAAGAGCAGCTTATATGGGTTGGTTTATCTTCCCCTTCTGCTTGTTGTTGCCAAAATGATGTGATTTTGAGAGAGACCCAAAGCACATGATCCAGATTGGTTTGTTGTATATT
Source organism: Zootoca vivipara (assembly GCF_965207765.1). Classification (NCBI taxonomy): domain Eukaryota; kingdom Metazoa; phylum Chordata; class Lepidosauria; order Squamata; family Lacertidae; genus Zootoca; species Zootoca vivipara. The sequence continues at coordinate 56,611,800 of NC_142584.1, forward strand.
AGATCTCCATCACTGATCACTGACAGTGACACTGAACATGACTAAGTTAACCCATCTCTATACAAGGGTCCCTTTTGGGGTGGGGGTGGGGGGAGGGAATATGCTGTGCCACTTTTTCAGCTCTGCTGCTCCTGCCCTGCTGTCTCCATCAGTCCACCAGCCCCCTGCTGCTACTGCCACCATCTTCATTTCCGAGAGTGTAACAGAGACACTGTGCAACTATTTTTAAAAAGAAAAGAGTGGAGAAGTAAAAGGGATATTGCATTGACCAGCATGTAGGACAACCTGTGTGCATGTGGGACAAAATAATCATTTCTAGGTTGTCCCTTCTGCTGATGTATGTGCAAGAGAGTGAAAATGTAAATTCTACATTTCTCTGCTTCAGACAGAACCCAAGAAGCTTACATATCCACAAAAGCAAAAAGCAGCACATTGGTACCTATTTCTTCACTGAAAGTGTATAATTTGCACACAAGTATCATAGCTCTTGTCATTGCACTACAATGTCAAATATCATTCAGGTTCTATTAAATAGGTCCTCATGGAGTATGCTCCAAGAGATCCCAGGGACACAGCTGTGTGGAGGTAGAAATATGGGGGGGGGATGTTCATGTATCGCTGTTCAAGCCCATTACCTTCCTAGTGTCACAACAGCCATTCTAACTCTTGTACCTCCGATATTGTATAGCTTCTAGGAATACAATTCAGTGTAAGTACTTTCAGACATGCACACAAATATTGGCAATTGGGCCTAGGGTCAGCTTATCAGTAAATCCTGCAGAACAATGTACGTCCTGTTTCATTTGTCTAGCAATTATCCATCATGAAGAGCATAGGCATATATGTCTATTTAAAGTAGTACATCATGATAATTTTGCTCGGGCCTTCTGCAGTCGTGAAGGCAATGCCTTCAATGAAAGCACAGGAATTTTGGAAGAAAGCCAGTAGTAATCATGTGGCTGTTTCATATTCATTGACTTTGCAGGACTCATCAGTCCTTGGACAAATGTCACTGATGGATCTTCACCAAAGTCTATGTACATAGGAAATAAGATAAGATTCACAAATTAATCAATGTTGTACTTGCTATCAGAAACCCCATTAATTTCATTTCAGTCCTCCCCCTTTTATGGCCTACCTACAGTTTGCCTGGCAGATACTTATTCTCATCCTTCTACAATGAATAACTGAGGTTTTACTTCATGCTTCATCCCTAGTTGAGAAACATCTTCGAGCTTGTTCGTGTTACACCTGGCCTTATTCCTCATAAACTATTTGAGAGCAACTTTCTACTCTTCATGCCCCCTTCCCCCTTTTGAAGCCTTCCACTCTTTACCATGAAGCCTTCAAAAACCATATGATTAGGATTCACATTGTACATTGAATCAATTGAGAACTATCCTGACTACTATTATACATCACTTTCACGTGCTCTTTCATTTTCCCTTGATTTTTTATAAGAGATATCATTTGGAACTGAACCTTTCACACACTTCTATTAAGTTATCATCATGCCAATGAGTTGCAGGTGCAGAGTCAACAGCACTTTCCTGTTTGGCCTTCAAAATTTGCCATGAATAACCATGTAAGCATATAAGGTGCTTTGCACTCTGTACCGGTAACTGTGCACATTCCGTTACTTCCAGAGTGTGGGTGAATTCATGTACTGCATAAGCCCCACTAACAAAAATAGTAGTATCAACTTAGCAGTATGTTGTTATTCTGAAATGCTATACAAATAGCAATATCCAGAAGCTATTGTTCAAGCAATTCTTGTTCCTATGCAAACTATTGTAACTCTTCCAATATTTCTGCGTCATTTCACTGAAGGTTATAGCTGCCCATTTATTTCAGTTTGTTTTGCTCAGATCCTATTTGAGATCCAAGCTTTATATAGAAATTCCAAGATAAATTATTTCAGCTGGATCATTTTTTAAAAATTTTTTTCCTGTCATTTCATATCTTATCCATCTACTATTTTTTTTAAAAAAATTAAATTAAATTCCTGTTTTAAAATTTAGAACTGAGAATAAGAAAGAAAGAATAAGAAAGAAGAATAAGAAAGAATATAATTTAACCTACTCATTTAAACATATAGCAAAATATTATCTATGCTACTGGGAATATTATTTTTGTTGAAAATGTAGAGTCTTGTCTTCCTTAACAATTCCCCCCCCCCAGTGACCAATATTAATTAAGCTGCTATAGTATGACTTCCTGAAAGTAATGTTAAATCTAGACAAACTGAGTTTTGTGTGAAACTGGCCTTGGAAAATATATTTTTTCCTGAAAATCCTCCAAGTTTGCAAACTATCAGAGTACAAATAGTGTTTATTCAAACATTTTACTTTTTTATAATAGTCACAGGAATTATGTTTTTCCAGTAGATGGCAGCATAATTTTGGCATTATATCAGACTCTCTAAATATCCTTAATCTTCACGATAAATGCTTTTGTAAACCCGTTTTTACTAGTCAACATCAGATTAATTAACTAACAATTTCCTTTTCTAAAACTTTGAAGGAAATACAATTAAAATAAGAACCGCACTTTTCTCCAGCCCTAAGAAGGTTATGGATAGCACTACATAATCTCTCCTTATCCAGTGTACCTAGCACTGATTTTATTTTAGAAGTAAAAGCCCACATTGAAGAAGCAGGGAAACAACCAGACATCGCTAAGAAGTGTCAAATTACCCTTTTGTGTTCTATGGAGAATAAATCTGCATTGTTAATCTACACAAAGTTAGGTTTCATTCAGACAAAGGGCTCACAAGATTCCTTTATGAGAGAGAGAGAATTTGCACTTTAGAAGGCACGAGGAAATATTTCCCTGGGAATAATTAAAAACTGATTCAAGTTGCATTTCACCTTAAAAAACGACAGCAGCACGGACGCATCCCCTATGCCTTATACAAAAGCACCCCCCCATCTTACATTTATCATCCAAGGCGTGGGATCCTTTCCCCTCTAGATGTCTGAAGTCCAAGGTTGAACGGCAGGCTCAGCGAGCTCCATGCTTGTCACTCCGGTCGGCGAATCTCTGTCCGTGGTGCTGAAAATGTTATTTAATCTGGGCAAGCGGGACCCTTCAGAGGCAGAAGCTGCAAGGTTGAGCGGCTCTGTCCCTCGTGCAGCAATAGTACGCTGAGCTATGGATAAACTGCAACATTGCTACCACCTTCGCTCGACGGAGGAAATTTCCCAGGGAACCTTAGGGATTTAACCGTGCCTGGCTGATGTGTGGTTTCCTTCTCTTCTTGCTCTTTTGCTGGCTGCTTTGGCAGTGAGAGAGCTTACCCTCCCACCCATCCTACTCGCCTGACCCAGACCTGCTCTATGTGTGCAGCGTCTATACCCATCTACACTCCTCTGTTTTCAATTATTATATAATGTATTTTTTATAAAAAAAAAGGTTTCCCCTCATTCAGTCCGGAATGATCCCTTACAGTTTTGTTTTGTTTTGCCTGGGAAATAAAACAGGCATGCAGGGAAACATTCCTGTTAAGCATCACAGAAACATCAAAGGAAAATACCTGGTATGAAATGATACTTTGGCAGCCATCTGTGGCTTTACAGCACTCACACCTCCCATACAAGCTGCATTTAATGATTTTCTTGGGTATCTGAACCTTTCACAGCAATTTTCATTTCTTTCTTTTTTACTTTGCCCAATAGGATAGTTTAGGCTGCAAAGGTAAAAGCTAGTGATGAGACACACTCCTCTCTGGTCGTTCAACTCCAAGCCTCACAGGAGCAAAAAGAAAGAGTAATCTTAAAAGAGGTGGATCTCCCACCCCAAATCTCAGAACTGGCTCCAATTGTTGTCTCCAGACTTTGATGTTGAAACACCCATATCTGTCTCTCTAGGAGACCACATTCCACAAAGTCTAATTCACACCTGTCTAATTTCCCTTTCCCATCCCTCTCCTTTATCAAAATAAAACTACCTGACCACATATTCCCGTTTCCTAATCTCCTTTGTCTTGTCAACCTATTAAATAACCTTGTAAGCCTATTCCTCATTATAGGGAAATTGATTTAGCGAAGGAGTAAGCAACATCCTTCTAAAGGTATGCTTGCCTTCACACATCTAATCCTCTGAGGATTTAAGGGCTTCCATGAGTTTATATGCAGAACACAATCTCCTCTTCATAACAGTGGCTACTTAGTATGCTGTAATACCGAAGGGGAGGAAGGCGAAGAATCAGGAACTCTTTCAAGCAAAGCAGAGCCACAAAAAGATGACAAGACTTTAAATGGCAACTTTTCAAGAGCATTATGGCTCTTTCTCTACATTCTGTGTGTCCCTCAATTATTTAATTGACTAACAATATGTTTTCATTGTCAGTTTCTGGGACTCATCCTAGAACCAACAGCACATTTTCAAGCATTTTTACAAAGTGTTAGGATTCCTCCAATCTCTCTCCCGCTGGAAAATTTGTTTTGGTGGGCAGCTTAGGCAATCCAGTAGTATAATGTAAAAGTGAAGGCTATAGCAAATCCAAGAAGGATCACTAGCAGTGCACCAAGTGGAAAGCATTGCCACCAGCAGCATCTCACCAGGAGTTGTTATGGCAGATGGTAATATTTTAAAATATGCACATATCTGGAACTAGTGCATGGTGTGTTGCATCTGTATCCATCTGTAATTTCATTGAGTTGGATTCAGAGTCACCCCTCTGTGAACAGAACTCCTTCTTCCATGCATGATGCAATCCAGTGGATTGCCCTCTATCCCTCAGCACCACCTCCAGTGTTGCTCTGGAGGGAAGCTCAGTGCTCCCAAGAACCTTTTCAGGGGGCACTAGTGGCTGCAGGAGGTAGGTTGAATTGTTTAAATTAAATCACCTCCACACTTCCTCCAGTGGAAGTGCCCCATAAGTAGAGTCTTCTGTATCCAGTCTTGTGTATTGTTTTTAGCTCCATGTTTAAATGCTGTGATGCGGGACAGATACGATGTCTTATTTTGCTAATGTGATGGGTTGGCCAAATTTTATTTATATGTATTACAAATTATTTGATTCTAAATACAACAACAGTTACATTTGTTTCAAGCCACCATGCGTGAAAAGTGATGGAGGCTGCAATCCAAGGACTGCCCAAAGTTGGCAGTGGTGTATACAGTCATACCTCGGTTTAAGTACGCCTCGGTTTGAGTATTTTCACTTTAAGTACTCAGTTAAATCTTCCATATAATTATCATCATCTATAGATACTTTAATATAAATAAATAATCTAATAATTAGATGGTAATGATTACTTTTATCCTTAGTACTGCTGGAGATTCCCAGAAAGTTTATTATTATTATTATTAATCAGGGCAGGTAGGCACACAGTGTTCCTGATGCCAATGTTCTATTAGTCTGCAAGGGAAGATCACCCACTAACTCTAGAATGAGTTATGGCTGCCTTGTCTGGATCACAGGCCTGAAAATTCAGTTTTGACTATTAACACATATCAGATGGAGAGTAATTTATATGCTAATAGATTTTTTTAAAGGCACACAAAATGCTCAAAAATAGATGAATTTATTTTTGTCATATTAGGATCTTATTCAAACCATATTTTATATTATGAAAATGTAGCATTGGATCAGTATGTGCTCTGAAGTACTAGTGCACTTGGGGATTTCCTTTAGGAATAGTATTCTAGTTATAGTCACAATGAGCTGAAATGAATGATAAATTTTTATAAGGAAATATTTTAAACACCACCCCAATTTCAGAGCAGAACACCTGGGGGATAAAAAAAAGCTCAAGACAGCAAGCACTTGGCTGACACTCATGATGCATAGAGTTTCTTTAAAGCCACAAAGATCATCTACGGGCCAATAAATCATGACATATTCCCCCTATGCTCAACAGATGGTACCACACTTCTAAAATATGGTGGCCCCAACCGCTCCACTTAGTAATAGGGTTATTTGTTGTTGACGTTTTGTCGTTTAGTCGTGTCCGACTCTTCGTGACCCCATGGACCATAGCACGCCAGGCACTCCTGTCTTCCACTGCCTCCCACAGTTTGGTCAAACTCATGTTCGTAGCTTCGAGAACACTGTCCAACCATCTCGTCCTCTGTTGTCCCCTTCTTCTAGTGCCCTCAATCTTTCCCAACATCAGGGTCTTTTCCAGGGAGTCTTCTCTTCTCATGAGGTGGCCAAAGTATTGGAGCCTCAGCTTCATGATCTGTCCTTCCAGTGAGCACTCGGTGCTGATTTCCTTCAGAATGGATAGGTTTGATCTTCTTGCAGTCCATGGGACTCTCAAGAGTCTCCTCCAGCACCATAATTGAAAAGCATCAATTCTTCGGCGATCAGCCTTCTTTATGGTCCAGCTCTCACTTCCATGCATTACTACTGGAAAAACCATAGCTTTAACTATACGGATCTTTGTCGGCAAGGTGATGTCTCTGCTTTTTAAGATGCTGTCTATGTTTGTCATTGTTTTTCTCCCAAGAAGCAGGCGTCTTTTAATTTCGTGACTGCTGTCACCATCTGCAGTGATCAAGGAGCCCAAGAAAGTAAAATCTCTCACTGCCTCCATTTCTTCCCCTTCTATTTGCCAGGAGGTGATGGGACCAGTGGCCATGATCTTGGTTTTTTTGATGTTGAGCTTCAGACCATATTTTGCTCTCTCCTCTTTCACCCTCATTAAAAGGTTCTGTAATTCCTCCTCACTTACTGCCATCAAGGTTGTGTCATCTGCATATCTGAGGTTGTTGATATTTCTTCCGGCAATCTTAATTCCGGTTTGGGATTCATCTAGTCCAGCCTTTCACATGATGAATTCTGCATATAAGTTAAATAAGCAGGGAGACAATATACAACCTTGTCGTACTCCTTTCCCACTTTTGAACCAATCAGTTGTTCCATATCCAGTTCTAACTGTACCTTCTTGTCCCACATAGAGATTTCTCAGGAGACAGATGAGGTGATCAGGCACTCCCATTTCTTTAACAACTTGCCATAGTTTGCTGTGGTCGACACAGTCAAAGGCTTTTGCCTAGTCAATGAAGCAGAAGTAGACGTTTTTCTGGAACTCTCTAGCTTTCTCCATAAACCAGTGCATGTTTGCTGTTTGGTCTCTGGTTCCTCTGCCCCTTCGAAATCCAGCTTGCACTTCTGGGAGTTCTCGGTCCACATACTGCCTAAGCCTGCCTTGTAGAATTTTAAGCATAACCTTGCTAGCATGTGAAATGAGTGCAATTGTGCAGTAGTTGGAGCATTATTTGGCACTGCCCTTCTTTGGGATTGGGATATAGACTGATCTTCTCCAATCCTCTGGCCATTGCTGAGTTTTCCAAACTTGCTGGCATATTGGGTGTAGCACCTTAACAGCATCATCTTTTAAAATTTTTAAATAGTTCAGCTGCAATATCATCACTTCCACTGGCCTTGTTATTAGCAGTGCTTTCTAAGGCCCATTTGACTTCACTCTCCAAGATGTCTGGCTCAAGGTCAGCAACCACACTACCTGGGGTGTACGAGACCTCCATATCTTTCTGGTATAATTCCTCTGTATATTCTTGCCACCTCTTCTTGATGTTTTCTGCTTCTGTTAGGTCCTTACCACTTTTGTCCTTTATTATGGTAATCTTTGTACGAAATGTTCCTTTCATATCTCCAATTTTCTTGAACAGATCTCTGGTTTTCTCCATTCTATTGTTTTCCTCTATTTCTTTGCATTGCTCGTTTAAGAAGGCCCTCTTGTCTCTCCTTGCTATTTTTTGGAAATCTGCATTCAGCTTCCTGTATCTTTCCCTATCTCCCTTGCATTTTGCTTGCCTCCTCTCCCCCGCTATTTGTAAGGCCTCGTTGGATAGCCATTTTGCTTTCTTGCATTTCCTTTTCCTTGGGATGGTTTTCGTTGCTGCCTCCTTTATAATGTTACGAGCCTCCATCCATAGTTCTTCAGGCACTCTGTCCACAAAATTTAAATCCTTAAACCAGTTCCTCACTTCCACTGTGTATTCATAAGGGATTTGATTTAGATTGTATCTTACTGGCCCAGTGGTTTTTCCTACTTTCTTCAGTTTAAGCTGGAATTTTGCTATAAGAAGCTGATGATCTGAGTTACAGTCAGCTCCAGGTCTTGTTTTTTAAACATTTTGTTTCAACCCTTATATATGGTGTTTATTGACCTGACTAAGGTCTTTGACACTGTAAATTGTAATGCCCTGCGGACTGTCCTGAAAATCAGCTACCCAGATAAATTTGTGAACATCATTCGGCTCCTCCATGATAATATGACAGCAACAATCACAGATAACGATGGCTCTCATAGTGAACTATTCACAGAAGGATCAGGCATTAAACAGGGATGTGTTATTGCTCCAACTCTATTGTTTTCATTGCCATGATCCTACACATTGTTGAAGGGGAACTCCCCACCAGAGTAGAAATTATATATCAAACAGATGGAAAGCTCTTTAATTTGAGTAGGCTGAAAGCAAAGAGTAAGGTTACTATAACTTCCATAATAGAGCTTCAATATGCTGATGACAACGTTGTGTGTGCACACTCAGAGGATGACCTCCAAACCATCTTAAATATCTTCACAGAAGCTTATGAAAAGCTTGGCCTATCACTCAAAATCCAAAGTGCTGCACCAACAAGCACAAAGCAAACCCTCTGCAGCACCACAAATCTAATTCAAGAAAAATGTGAGCGCAGCTTTCTCCCGATTGAAGCACAAAGTGTTTGAGGACCAGGGCATTCACAGGGAAACCAAAATGCTTGTTTACAAAGATATTGTACTGTATGCTTGTGAAACATGGACCACTTATAAATGTAATCTCCAACTCCTTGAAGGATTCCATCACCAGTGTCTCCAAAAAATGCTACATATCACTTAGGAAGACAGGCAAACTAACAGCAGTGTACTGGAAAACAAAGATCACCAGTGTCGAAGCAATGATTTTTCAACATCAGCTTTGTTGGACTGGTCATGTTGTGTGGATGCCTGGTTATCATCTTCCAAAGAAATTACTCTATTCTGAACTTAAAAAATGGAAAGCATAATGCTTGTTGTCAACAAAAGAGGTTTAAAGACTCTCTCAGAGCAAATTGGAAAAATGTAGTATAAATACAGACAACTGGGAAACACTGGCCTGTGAGCACTCCAGTTGGAGAACAGCTTTTACCAAAGATGTCATGGACTTTGAAGGTGCTCAAACTCAGGATGAAAGGGAGAAACCAGCTAAGAGGAAGGCACATTTAACAAACCCTCATCATGATCAACTCCCGACCGGAAACCTATATGTCCCCACTGTGGAAGGAGGTGTGGATCCAGAATTGGCCTCCACAGTCACTTATGGACTCACTGGTAAGACCGTGTTCATGGAAGACAATCTTACTTGGCTACAAGTGATCACCAAAGAAAGAAGAAAAGTTAGTTGGGATATAAATTACCAGTCTCTCTTCTGAAACTGGTGTATGGGCTGGGAAACCCAGCCAAATGGGTGTGGTATAAATAATAAATTATTAAATTGTTATTATTATAAAGATTTTTAAAAATGATTAATGTTGCTAATGTTGGAAGAACAAAACCACTGCTCAATTCCACTACGTGCTGCTACAAGTCAAAATCACTTTTTCCCCCCATTTCACCCATTTAATATTTCCCCTTTCTTCCCCCCAAAAGCAGATGCAATGCACAGATTGCCAGATGGCTATTCTTTCTCTTGGGCATACAGTATATTAATTTACCTTCGAATTCTTCTTCATTTCCCCTCTGTGTTCTTTCTCTCCATTGCCTTTTCTCATCAGATGTTATGCCATGTTCCCAACAATCTCTTCTAATATGTTCCTAAAATCTCCAATCACTTAGGTCCCTTGGCGACTTTTTGTTCCCTCATTTGGGTTCCTCTTTGATTATACACTTAAAGAGTATATTACATATCTGGAGCGTATTTTCTCTCTGTAAGGCTGAGGTGGTGGCATAATGAATTCCTAACATTTAGACTGTTGATATCATTCCTGCGTGGGTTAGCATGCCATAACCTTGTGTAAAACATCTAAATTAAGAGATAATACCGACCATCTTATTTATACATACAGGCGTTTATGAATACACACCACATTTCCTTCAAAGTGCTAAAGGCAACATAAAAGGCTTTTCCACCTCCATTTTATCATCACAACAGTCCTCTAAGGGAGGTTAGACTGTGTGTGAGAGAGACTGACTCAAGGTCATATAGTGAGCTTTGTGGCAGGGCAAGAACTAAAGTCCTTCCCCTCTAACCTGTGCGTAGCCAAAATGCTGTTTTCCAGATGTTGTTGGGCTACCACCCTCATCACCCCTAACCATTGATCATGTTTGTCAGGGCTGATGACCCCAACAACTTATAGAAGGCATTACATTGCCCACCCCTGCTCTTATTACTACACGCTACACTGTCTCTCTTAATAACAAAATGTGACTCTGGTTACAATGTTTCCATTCAACATCTAAAACAGCCTTCCCCAACCAGGTGGCATCCAGAAATGTTGGACTACAACTCCCATCAACCTCTGCTGGTATAGGCAATGGTCAGGCATGATGGGATCTGTGGTCCAAAACACTTGGAGGACATGGCCCTTCTATAATAAAGTAACAGACAGAAGTTAGGAATTAGTTCCTCAATAAGGGTTCTTCCTGAATACGATGTTTGTAATCTAGCAGGGTAGGTAGACTGTTACAGAATATTTGTTTTGTAATTAGTGAATTCTTTTCAAAGTATAAAAGGTAAAGGTACCCCTGACTGTTAGGTCCAGTCGTGTTCGACTCTGGGGTTGTGGTGCTCATCTCGCTCTATAGGCCGAGGGAGCCGGCGTTTGTCCGCAGACAGCTTCCAGGTCATGTGGCCAGCATGACAAAGCTGCTTCTGGCGAACCAGAACAGCACACGGAAACGCCGTTTACCTTCCCATCGGAGTGGTACCTATTTATCTACTTGCACCTTGACGTGCTTTCGAACTGCTAGGTTGGCAGAAGCAGGGACCAAGCAACGGGAGCTCACCCCATCACAGGGATTCGAACCGCTGACCTTCTGATCAGCAAGCCCTAGGCTCAGTGCTTTAGACCACAGCACCACTCTCTGTGTACAAATGTACAAAGTGCACAAATGACATTAACTGTATTTTCCTTTTTTTAAATTCTGTTATATCTTATTCATTAATTAAATAAAAGCACCCCCAATCTGCCAGATTTTCTATCTTGTCCCACAGCAGGTCTCCCATGTACACATGAGCTCTGGATAATAAGCTGCGGGTGTTTGCTCAACTAAGCCTGAGTAATAAATAGAACTCTTCAACTGGCAGTCTACAAAAGTTCATTTCTTTTGCTACGTATTCCTTTTACAGAGCTTTCTGATCTGCTTCATCTTTTAATCGTCAGCTTCCCCCTTTGTTCAAGTGGCCTACAGCACATTTGCTATAATTTTAAGGGGAAACTACTTTCTTCTACTTACTGTTCATTGAAGACTTCCCACTACAACTCCAGTTCCTGCGCTGGTGAGTAAAAGACAAAGAAAAAATATATTTTATGAGCTTCAAGCAGCCTGCAGCACACAATAAAGTTGATTGACATCCCAGAGCCATTCTTTCTCTTTTCATTTCTTTTTTTACCTTAAAAAATGTATGCATTTTAGCAAACGATTTTCTGAAAATCTTTCCATTGATGGCAAATGATATCAATGACCCGTAATAGTAGGGAGAAAATGAATTTCTGGGAAAACCGGAAACCAGTGTTCAAACACAGAAAGGTACATGACTCCTTCAGATGATCTGTCTATTATTCTGATTTTACACAAAGCTTGCCTGGAGGTTATACAGTGGAACCTCGGTTTATGAACACCTCGGTTTACGAATTTTTGGTTTACGAATGCCGCGGACCCATCTGGAATGGATTAATTCACTTTCCATTACTTTCAATGGGAAAGTTCGCTTCAGTTTATGAACGCTTCAGTTTATGAACAGACTTCCGGAACCAATTACACCCATGCTTCGGGTTAAGTACACTTCAGGTTGAGTACTCCACGGACCTGTCTGGAACGGATTAATCCACTTTCCATTACTTTCAATGGGAAAGTTCGCTTCAGTTTATGAACGCTTCAGTTTATGAACAGACTTCCGGAACCAATTGTGTTCATAAACCAACGTACCACTGTACTACCGTGTTTCTCCAAAAATAAGACACCGTCTTATATTTATTTTTCCTCAAAAAAACACACGGTGGCTTATTTTCAGGGGATGTCTTATTTTTTAATTAAGTATAGTACAGTTTAATCTACAAGGTTAAACTGCCTATCACTATGGCTTATTTTCGGGGTATGGCTTTCTTTTTTTTTGGAGAAACACGGTATGTCCTTTCTTTATCTATCGGTCATCCTGATTTGTTTGCGTGGAGGCTACACATTATTACTTGGTTTTTATTTTCATGCTTTAATAAGGTTCTTTTTTTAATTTTCATGCTTTTCACTTCCTTGCTTGATTGCCAAAATCAGTCCTGCTTGGGTCAGGCACAGCAGCAAGATGGAAGGGACAATCCATCTGTCAATCACATGAAGTCTTTATGACATCACTTGTCAAAGGTGGCCAATGGGGGTAAGGGGAGATAAAGATCTGACTCCCCATGCCTGAAACCCCAAGATTATAGCTCGCAATAATGCATTAGTACAGTATTTTGTTTGTTTTTATTAGGTGCAGATATAGGAAGCTGCTTTATAATGAGCCAGATCATTGATCTATCTATCTCATTATTGCTACACTCTTTGACAGCAGCTTTCCAGAGTTCATACAGATTATTCCCTGCTTACCTAGAGTTGCAAAGCTTTGTCACTGAGCAATGACTGTTTGCCTGAACATGTGAGCTGTAAAACCTAAAACAGGGCATGGATGCAAACTCCGCCCCCAACATTCCTTGGCTCATAGCAGTGGTGGTTGGTTCCTATAGGAACTGGTAGGATGGAAGGTGAGGAGACCAACTGTAAATGACAAACAAAGCCAACAAATTATATTGTTCCTCACCGTCCTCCCTGCTGAGTTCAAGGAGGAACACTAAGACTTAGGAGCAGGAAGCTGGTAGGTAGTTCTATCCCCATGGCTTGTTGTAAGTAAGAACCAAGACGGCAGGCAGATAGGAGCTGCCTGAAAGCAGACTGGGATTGGGTGGGGGGCAGTGTCCCATTAGCTCTAATAGGCTGGTCTCCTCTGGTGCACAGATGGCTCCTCAGACATTTGTGCAATTAGCACCAAGAAGAGTTCAAGCATGTCTGATTGTTCAGAAACCCCAATAAGACAAGGTCCCCCTTGTGGAAGGGTTTCTAAGCACAGTCAATTAAACATGCTTAAAACTCTCTGACGCAAAGCCTTTTAGCCAAGTAACCTTAGGGGTGGGGTTTTTCTGCACTTCCTTGCCTGCATCCTTGGCAAATGCCTGAACACAGTTTATTCTAAAACAAAGTTTTACACTTCAAAATAAATGTGTTCATTAATTTAGCTTCAAGGATTGCTTACTAATTCTCAATGGTGCAAATTTGCAACTGCCTCACGTTGAAAGTAAGCACCTGTTTCTCTATTGCACTTGGAACATATGATACTCTAAGAGATTATTACCTTTCAAAGAGTACCTTGAGTAATGTACCATCTGCACAGTTGTCTTTCAAGACAAAGAGAAAAACACATGCCAGACATCCAGTTAAATTCTCATATATCAAAAGTTATAGGCATCCAGAGATTGTGAATCCATTTTGTTGTGTATTTTGCCTGTTGCTCTTCATAGTAATACCCCAATAACAGTTTATCAATTCCTGATGGGATGTGCTTTTGTTACTCCTCTCTCGAAATGAGTGTTCTCTCTCTCTCTCCCTCTCTCTCTCTCTCTCTCTCTCTCTCTCTCTCTCTCTCTCTCTCTGTGTGTGTGTGTGTGTGTGTGTGTTAGTTTTAAGTTTTAGGATAATTTTGGTTGGGAAATAGTCATACCACTGTAAATGTTGATATTCTTATAACAGTGCAATCCTAACCATGGCTAGTCCAACACTGGATTCATTGCAGTTTGTTGACAGGTGAGTGGAGTCAGGATTGGAACCTAAGTGTTGTAAAACTGTCTAAGACCAGAAGTGGCCCACACACGCACACACACACACACACACACACACACACTGCACTTATGTTCCTAGAACTATGTTTGTATGGATTTACAAGAGGTCCTGGAGATTCCTGCTTAAATGACACCCTCTCTGTGTACTGTGCCATCACTGCCTTTCCCCTCTTTCAGTGCTCATATGTTCACTACTCATTGATGCAACCATTAGAAAACTGTTTCCACTCACAAATCCCCCATACTCGATTGAGACACTTAGTTCTGCTCAGCAGGATATGAAATTGAATAAGAAGCGGTTAGAATGTAAAGTATAAGCTGGTCTATGTGGACTCCAAGGTTTCCTCAGGGGTGGTACTTCCTGTCCATGCCATGGCACCCTTTATTAAAAAGAAGTTGAGTCATTTGACTAACTCTCTTATGGTTTGAGAACAAATATTTATCTGAAGGAAGGGTCTTGGCTGTTGAGGGGATAAATATGATCTGGTAGCTTAAGTAATGCTGGCTGTTGCTGTTGTTCTCTTGGGTTTGGGGACTCTGTTGTTTTAGTGGTTTCAAGGATTTGTTTTATAATAATAATAAAAATTGGTGGCACAGTCCTTTTGCAAGCCATGGCTGCAGTGATCTCAGCCCTTAATGTTTGGGGGGAGGGGGAGAAAGACACCCACTCTCCCTGCTCCTAATCATACAAAGTGCTAGCAAAATAAAACACTCATTCCATGCAACCACATGCTGATGCTGGAAGATTTACCATTTGCAAATTGCTCCTACTTGGAATATAAAAAGTGGGTCAAGAGTTACTTCTTCCCAGAGTAAATGTTGTTGTTTCAATTAAAGAAATGCATCTACATAAATGTAAAGAATGGGTAGAAAATAAATATCGTTGAATGCCCTCTCTTTTTTGCTCCTCGGCATGTCTGCCTCTCAGATTTAATTTGGCACATTAGTTTCCATTTTTATTATTTCCCCCATCATGAATATCTACTTAACAGTATTGGTAAAAGTCCCACTCCTGGAACAGCTTCCCTTCAACTCAGCCTAATGGGACTGTCATTTGAGTGCAGTCATGTGGGCACTAATTCTTTTCCAAAAATATATCAACAAGGCTTCAGTGTGACTTCCCAGAATGCGCAGCATCTGTCAGAATATAGAGAAGGAATAATAATTATGAAATCCTAAGTAAGTATGTTGTGCTTGTGGTGTATGTATGCATTTCTGCTGTTATCTAGCCCATATCTACTAGCAGCCTAGGGGCATCATTGTCAGCCTACTGATGTAGTCTAGAAAGGAAGGCAACACAAGACCTAGGATAGATTTGCCTGAGCTGTAGATTCAACCAAGCTTGCAAGCCACCCTCAACAGCAAGGACAATTGCACTTCTCAGAGAGCAGAGTTGGTACCACAGGTGAAAGCAGGCCAACAGAACCAAGCCTTGGACTGTTGAGGCCTACCATGTCTCAGAGAGGAAGTCCAATTGGCATGACACAGGGCCATTCTTGTTTGCCCTTGCCAGAGAGGATGACTAAAGTCTGGACTGACAGTGGTAATGGCCTTTCAGGATTGAGCTCATCCCACCGCCACCAAACCAGAGCTCCTGCAATCTTGCCATCACTATGTCTTGACCCACCCCGGTGAGCACATTGCCATCATTAGAACAACATTACTGCTGTTCCACCCCTTCACTTCACAGCTGGTACTAGGCAGCTTGAGATGGGGCCACCATTTGCTGCTCCATTGAGACAGCAAAATGTAGAGTGACAGTCCTGGATGAAGCCTGTCCTTGGCACTTTTCCTTCTCCACTCTTTGTCCTTGGTCTTTGTTTTCTTTCCTGTGCTAACTACCGGTAGTTGACCCTACCTAGTTTCATCAGCTGTCCTAGCTCAGTCAGATGCTACTGCTGGGTATGAGAGTTACATTGCTGTATGAGGAAGAGGGGGGGAGGGAGGGAGGGGGCTTGCACAAACATGGCTAACTGAGTTAGCACATCACGAGTTGCTAGACAAGGGCACAGACAATTAGCTTTCAACAACTGCTTGATGTCAAACATAAGCACGTAAGATGATAAACCAACTTTTTGCATGATCAAAGCAGAACAACAAAAGAGTGGTGGGGAGACAAAGGCTGGAAGTCAGAAAGAGATTGCAAGAGTGAAGAGGACATGGGACAAGGAAGGGGAGTGCAGGGGAGAACAGACACAGTCTAATTACAGTCCGCACCATTATAGGCATAGCTCATCATTGTAGATCCCAAATACTATTTGTATGGATTGAATCCTAACCATGACTACATCAAGCTGACTAGTTGGTAGCTACCTAGGTCTTCTTTTTCCACTTTCTGAAGGTGGGGACAACATTAGTCCACTTCCAGTTTGCAGGGGTCTCACCAGTTCTCCAAGAATTCTCAAAGATTACAGATGTGTTTGAAATTCACTGTTTGTGAAAGCTATGAAAAAGGTTGCACACATTATGTTGGTGAGAATTTATTTATTTATCCCAGCAAGTTTTGTCTCCAAAGGTTTCTTCCCTCCTCCTGCAATTTACTGTAAAAAGTTCCAGACCAGCAAGATTCAATTTATTCAAAGTGGATTCATGTATGCATTCCCGAGGTGATGTCAGTGTTATCTGTTAAAGCAAACTGGCACTAAAGGTGAACTTCCTTTGTGTAATTAATAACCCTGTAAGGATAAAATCAAATGCACACATCTACTTAAGATGCTCCAGAAGTGAAATAGAAAAACAAGCTTAGTGGTTGTACTTTATAACATGCACTCTCATTAAGTCAGCTACAATTGTTCTGCACTGACACCATAGGACTTTTGCAATGAGCAAGGTCAGGGGGGACTGCAAAGATGCCTTTTGTGTCAATATAATGACCCTTAAGGCTGCTGTAAGAGTTTGACTGATGACAGAGTTTAAAGTCTAGGTAATTCCCGGAAACACTGAGAGCACAATGCTATTCTAGGCAGCAACAGACCCTAGCATTTTACACTCCAGCACTTCTATTTCCACTTCATGTGCTATTCATGACCACTAGTCACAACCTCCAAACTGCCCCATTGTATAAAACCCATTGCCATATGACCATTAGTCTATCCATGTCATATGCTTTTCCCCTCTAATCTGCATTAATCCCTATCATCTTTGTACTATTACCTGAGACCCTTTGGCTGAAGTTCTCAGGGACTGTGTTCTGTATACAGTACACACAGCATGTGTCTTCTCAATATCCTCAACCACACACTGTACTAACATTATATACTAAACACTATATTGCCACTCCACACCTACCTACCTACCTTCCTTCCTTCCTTCCTTCCTTCCTTCCTTCCTTCCTTCCTTCCCTCCCCCAGCAAGAGCTCCTATAATAATATAATAATAATAATTTATTATTTATACCCCACCCATCTGGCTGGGTTTCCCCAGCCACTGTGGGTGGCTTCCAACAGAAAAATAAAACACAATAATCTATTAAACATTAAAAGCCTCCCTGAACAGGGCTGCCTTCAGATGTCTTCTAAATGTCTGGTAGTTGCTTTCCTCTTTGACATCTGTTGGGAGGGCGTTCCACAGGGCAGGCTGGTCTGGAACTCATCCTAGGATGAGTCACAATAAAAGATGCAATATCATGAACCTCATATAATCAATAAATAGCAGAACAACAGAACAGCAAGGCAAACATAATAAAACACAGCAGATAAAAACTTTTACAGCGGCCTAAAATGTTATAAAAGTCTGGGAGAATAAAAAAAAGTTATTCACCAAACTGGCATCCACGAAAGTGCCAGGTGGCTTCCCTAGCGAGACCGTTCTCCAGAACTGAAACGATTCCTACATTGTCTTCTGCTTTCTGCTTTCTGAGTATCGTAAGTCCTTGCGTGCCTGCCAGCATCCTCAGCAATTTGCACATCACATTGTCCTTTGTCTTCCTTCAGTTTCATCAGCTCTGCATCAGCTGCCGCTAGCAATAGGAAAACTGAAATCAGAATGCGCTTGAGTAAAACCAGAGAAAGTGTTTTCAAGAATTCTCAGAAGTCTTTTCAAGAATGCTCAGAAATAAATTTGAATCAGGTGTTGGTTTTTGTATTTTAGTTAAAAGAAAAAAGATATGGTGTGATAAATTGAGAATTTACTGGATGCCAAGATCCAGGTTTGGGGCAAGAACTCTTTGGCAAGATAGCTCCAGCAGAGATTTAGGGTCACAAAACATGCAGCAATGCAAAGCCTGGAATATAGGCTGTTAGTCCTTTAAAATATCCTCTTCTAAGTTTCCCACTTCCTTAACATAGAAAGAGACTACACATTTGGTAAGTTAAAAATGGTTTCCTTACAAACTCTTCAAAGGTCAGATTCATATGCTTTCCCATGCAACAGCAAGAAAAGACAGATAGTACAACTTCAGTTTCAAAAATGTTTCTAAATTATTTGGATAGAAAAACAAAAATGGCTTGCTAAAGCCACATGGTCTAAATGCCCTCAACATTCCAGATCTACCCTGCCTCTGGTCAGCTTAGCAGAGGCCTTTTTCTCTGCAGAAAAACCCAACAACCGTGTTTGGGCTTCTTGACGGTTGTTTCATGAGCTTTTTGCCATTTTATCTCTTCCTTTGTCATGTTGTCCCACCCCACCCTGCCACTTCTTTCTTCATTGAAATAAATGAAGTGCACACCCTAATGAAATGCCCTGCATATGCCTGTGACTAATTCATTTCTCATTAAGATACAAGCAACGTTGAAATTCTGTGCTATCACTACAGGATGCCTATATTATCATTTTACAAAACTCTCAATAGCTAGAGAGACTTTGAGATAGAAACACTTTCAAATTTACAATCTACACACCAGAGTTAATTCTGAAGCAGATTAATTCGCCAGAGGTTGTAGCACCAATATTTACAGTAATAATAAAAAATATGCAAAAAGTACTCACCATTCCAAATGCACTTCAGTCAAGCTCTTAGTGTAACATTTGCATAGCCTTTGAAGTGCACTCTCTTTTGCTGCCGATTAGGACACCCAATTCTGCTTATATTTCTCATTCATTTGCTTTATTTTTCCCTTTCTGGTTTCAGATTGTGCATCCTCTATATAAATTAAATCATAGCTTGCAATACATTGGTAGTGATTGCCATATTTGCTGCACCCAGGCCTAACGTGGTGTTAGGTGATAGTTTCAAGCCAAGGTCTCCCAACCTATAACACCAAGTCAAAAACTATCATTTCCTATCTCAATCTATTTAAGCAAGCTTCTCCCCCTAACCTTGAGAAACTGGTGTAATATTTGAATAGAAGTTGTTTGGGATGATCATGGCTTTCTTCCGGGATTATCATCTGCAAAACAGGTGTATCTTCTATCTAGGCTAACCCTGGGTCAGCCATCAGTTTTGCCAATGTTTCCTGACTTCTGAGATCCATTCAAAGCACCATATTCATCCTTCATTTTATTTTGTTTTTCAAGTAAAAATAGTAAACCTGTTCTAGCCATTGTATAAGGAAGTGTCTTGGTGATGTCACAGGCAGTGACGGCCACGTTGTGCTCTATAATTGCCAGTGTTTGCTTCAGCTTTAAAAATCATTCCCCTCCCAAACCCAGGGCTTGATATTGAACTTGGAGAGAAATTGAATATGATGGGGGCAGTTCCAGAGCTTCATTGCTCCACAAATGCTATGGTGATGCATTCTCCTTAATCTTGAATAGATGCAGAAGAAAATAGGGTTCCTGCATCTTTAATAGTGGAGTAGAAGATGTTGTGGAGGCTAGAAGTGATGGAATTACCTGTTCTGCACAATTATTAAAGGTACTGGAGTTCTATCCTCTTTTGCATCTGACATCCTACTCTAATAGAATACTTGGTGTCTTCTTCCTATTTCTTCCAACTTTCATATCTAAAACTGCTCAGGGCATGAGCATGCATTATATTTTCTGTGTATTGAACTAGCAGGGGGTTGTGAGTGAGAGATTTTAAACTTGTAGATGATTATGTATTTATTTGTATTACAATTAAAATGTGGGTTGTGCCAAATGTTCACCCGTTTCCATTTCCAGGATGAAACTAGTGCTTTTGTGGGGAGGGCTGAATAAACAATTCTCCAAATCTCCTTTAATTAGTGAGACTATTCACCATTTTCAATTCTACGTAAAGGTAAAGGTAAAGGGACCCCTGACCATTTGGTCTAGTCGTGACCGACTCTGGGGTTGCGCGCTCATCTCGCATTATTGGCCGAGGGAGCCAGCGTATAGCTTCCAGGTCATGTGGCCAGCATGACAAAGCCGCTTCTGGCAAACCAGAGCAGCACATGGAAATGCCGTTTACCTTCCCGCTGTAGCGGTTCCTATTTATCTACTT
Source organism: Zootoca vivipara (assembly GCF_965207765.1). Taxonomy (NCBI): domain Eukaryota; kingdom Metazoa; phylum Chordata; class Lepidosauria; order Squamata; family Lacertidae; genus Zootoca; species Zootoca vivipara. The sequence continues at coordinate 56,632,223 of NC_142584.1, forward strand.
GCATTTTGATGTGCTTTCGAACTGCTAGGTTGGCAGGAGCTGGGACCAAGCAACGGGAGCTCACCCCGTCACAGGGATTCGAACCGCCAACCTTCTGATCAGCAAGCCCTAGGCTCAGTAATTTAACCCACAGCGCCACCACCATTTATTTCCCCATCTACTGTACTTCTATGCTTTTTTTAAACCACTAGTTCAGTCTTAGTGAACCAATCAGGATCACATAGCTGCCATTATGGTGACCCTGACAATCACAGATTACACAAGATGATGTTCCGGTACAAGAAAGCTTTGTGGCCAGTCAGATTTGACTTCAAGTGGACATCACTGAGGGCAAAAAACCTGACAGAGACACAGGGCAGTGTTTCCTGTGCTAGTCACATGGATGATCCTAAACAATCACAAAACCTCAAATGATGCCTATTCAGGGCAATGCTTTCTGATTTAGGCAAACACTTTCATTCCTGTTTTATACCCATCCCTGAAAAGTTCCTTAAATGAAAATAGTCACAAAAATTGCTTTTGGCACAGCTCTACTTAAAATAAACCAAGAGCATTCTTACATTCCAGGTTCCTTCGCAATATTTTTCTTTACAGCATTGGACTTTCCTTTCGCTTCCAGGCATATCTGCAACTGAGCGACCTTTCGGCTTTGGTCCAGCCGCTTCATCAGCTCTGAATCTACTTGTACTTGTCATCTGCTCTTCCTCAGTAGCATGTTGGATGCCTTCCGACCTGAGGGGCTCATCTTCCAGCGTCATAACTTTTATATGCCTATTGTCTTTGTCCATGGAGTTTTCTTGGCAGGGATACTGGAGTGGCTTGCCGGTTCCTGCTCCAGGTGGATCATATTAGTCAAAACTCTCCACTATGGCCTGTCCATCTTGGGTGGCCCTGCACGGCATAGCTCATAGCTTTTCTGAGTTATTCAAGCCCCTTCGCCACGACAAGGCAGTGATCCATGAAGGAGTGATCCATAAAAAGGAGAAAAAGATATGCAAAACATGCAGTTTATAAAGACATGACAAATTGATGGAACTTTCCTTTCCCCCTGTTTTGATTTCTAAGCATAAAATATAAATATGCAATTGGCACACTGCAATAAAATGTTGTGGTGGAGTGCTTCTGTGCAATGTCCCAGTTCACACCATTCTATTTTTCCTCTTTTCTTCCCCCACTCCAATACTGTAATGATCAGTCACGGGGTGCCAGCTTCAACAAAATATTGGGGGGGGGGGATTAAGTAAGACCTGCCCCACATAATCAACCACGACACAGCATGCACATACCATTTGAATGGCAAGGTCCATCAACTGTAGGGGGGCTGACCCCCTCAAATATTTCATGGGGGGCAGAGGGACCTCAGCCCCTAGGAGTTGACTCCTATGGTTAGTTATTCTAGGCTCAGTGAGTATGTTCAGTTCTCCTTGGACTGCTCAAGGGTTTCCCCTCTACATTTTTTGTTCTTTGTGGGTTGAGGCAGACATACTGGTACCCAGTCCAAGCTACTGGTACCCAGTCCATACATACCAGTCTCTCTTCTGGTACCCAGTCCAAGCTATATTAAAATCTTGGGTTTTTCCATTGTTTTACAAGAGCAGATTTGTGAACCAGGCAAGAAGCTATCTTCTTGGAGGGGTTGTGTGTCTAAAGTGCTTTAAGGTTTTAACATAATCAAGTAGTCTATAAGTTTTGTTAAAAAATAAAATAAATCAAAGTTGGTCTGAAAGTTGGAAAGGGTAACATAGGAATGTCATTGTTGCATTATATACTAGAGGAGTATCTGCAAAGTTCTCCAACTGGAGCGCTCACCGGCCAGTGTTTCCCAGTTGTCAGTGCTTATACTACAATTTTTAAGATTTGCCTTGAGACAGTCTTTAAACCTCTTTTGTTGACCACCAGCATTACGCTTTCCATTTTTAAGTTCGGAATAGAGTAGTTGCTTTGGAAGATGATCATCAGGCACCTGCACATTACAAGAATAATGACTTAATCAAACATTGTTGTTGTAAAAATGTGGCCCTGTCTATTGGATTTCAGTTTGATCACCTCTGTACATAACATGACCCAACTAAAGTCCATTAGACAGTGTCACATTTTTATAAATTAAGCTTGCATGTCTCTGGATTATATCCAGTATCAGTCATACTCAGGTTAGACCCATTAAAATTAATGGACACAACTAACTTAGGCCCATTAATTTCAATGGATCTATTCTGAGGGTAACTTAGTAGGGTTCAACTCCTTGACTCCCATTTTTATTCTTCAGTGTTGAAATGGCTAGGAAATCCATTTCTTCGACAAAGCACAGTTCCACAGTACTGCAATTTATCAAAAGAGCTGAAGAAACAGTCTCTCTCTTATTCAAGATCTTCAGAATACCAATGAGATTGCAGGTTATCTTAACATCTCTGTAGTGTTGTGCCTGATATTTTCCTTGTACCCAGTGTAAAGCTTAGCCTGTGGTGGGATAGTCAGGATACATGTGAATACACAGCCCTGGGCTACACTTTCAACCCACCAATGTTGATACCTGGGGTTAGGGGTTAGGATGAAGTGTAGGCCATCTGTGCTGGCAGAGAGGAGTGCCACTGATAGGAGGGCTCCAGTGCAGCAAAGGCCTGACCTCCACCCAAACCAGCTGGTGGTAGCTGGCTGGCTTAGGACCCCCAAAATAGGATGCTCTCGGGAGGCGGGAGCTGGACCTTGGCTGTCTATGGATCCATCATAGCTTGCACCAGACCAGTTGTCGGAAAGTGTCCCCACCCTCACCTGCCTGGAGCTGGTACAGCAGCCCCCACAAAAGCCAACCCACCTTCTGTCACGACTGGAGTGATGTCGTCACTTCACTAATCTCCGGGCAAAGTTAACACTGATCCACTAGTACTCCAAAACAGCAGGTTAAGACTGAACAACAGTGACAACAAGCAACATGAAATGAAAAATAAGGCATGTTAACCCATGAGAATTTGAAAGTACAAAGGATATTGAGCATTTTATGTTGCCTAAGGGCCAGGTTTTTTGGCTATGGCTTCAATGCAGGGAGGAGGGCTTATTTTATATAATTTTATAGAAACTACTGCAAAATCAGTTTGGCATATGCAGTAGGATATGTATGATGTGCAGGTTGCTATATTTTTGAACAGCCCAATGTTTAAGAAGCACATATCAGTCATATCCATTATTAACCAAGCAATATTATTAATAATAATAATATTGGTGTGTACACAAAGAAGCACTAAGGGTCTTGTTTAATTAGCACAAATATTTATGCTTGTGCTAACAAAATGAGGGCATTGAATACTGTCTAGTCCATTGATTTTAATGTTTCTGCTCCAGGTATAACTAATGTTGGATATTACTCCAACTATTTACAACGTATTTTTATTTTGTTTTACAAAAATACTACGATATTAACATAATTCCTCTCCCCAAAAAAACAATCCAAATATATTAATGCACAACATAATTTAAAATCACACGTAAGACAGGAAATAACATAAATGCAAACATTACACTGCATGTAAAATGTCACGCCAATCCAATCATCACGATTACACCCACTTCTTTCTTATTATCAGAGATATAATTGGTCAGAGAAAGTCCCATTCCCTCTTGAAGACCTGCATATAACAGGATATTGCACTGTGGACTCACTGGAAAACAGCAACGCTCTTGATTGTTAATATTTAAGATTACTATATGTTTCAGCAAATCACATGTTCTAGGAATAGGATGGCAGATGGCCTCGTGCTCGCAAGATTACAGCAATGAAAGCTTTATGGGTTGTAGCAATTTGAAAGGAGCACAGAAGGAAATGTGGAGCCTGAAGGCCATTTCTGCCCTTATCACAAGTTACAGATAATATATATTATCTGTAACTTGTGATTATAACATCTTGGATTTCCTCCTGATGCAATAAATGTTCAGATAGGAAGTAATATGGCACCTTACCAAGATCATTTTGAATGAGACTATTGTTAAATGGGATAGCCCCCAAGACTCATAAACCTCCCAGCTAGGATGTTTTTTTTTTAATTAGAGTTTCCCAGGATCAGTGCATGGTTTATCAAATCACTAATAAACACAAGGCTCACTGTGTTCTCAGCTCTAATGCATATGAACTCCGGGCCAGGGCCAGTCGTTGTGCATAGTGTTGGATCCAGACTGTACAAAAGGGACTTAAATCAAGCAAAGGTTCCTATCAGAGTTTCCCACTCTAACGCCCAGTCCCATCTCTCAACACCATAACAGGTATACTAACCCTCCAGAGAAGATTTTTCACAGTAGACTCCCAGAAGCCAACAAAGGTACTGTAGTGTCTGAGTCCAGTTCATCACAGGGTAGCATAGAGAAGAACCTCTGCATTCCACTTCTTTCTGCAAACTTTTAGCTATGCTCCGAATCTTTCACACAGATGTGGACCTACCACATCTTCTGTCCTACATCATCCTCTCCTTCTTTCTCTGTGGCATATAAAGCAGAAATAAACCCTCTTTGGTACGGAAGTCAGAGGAGGAATCTGTTGAAAATGGACTATCAAGCCCTTGCTTTGAAAGCTATTTACCTTAGTTCTCCACAATTAATTATTTTTAACATCCACATA